>NC_050576.1:105422199-105768866 GCF_011100635.1 Trichosurus vulpecula | reverse complement strand
ATCTTCCACAGGGGGTCTTCCCTGTCCCATCAGCTCCTGGTGTCTTCTCCCCCAAGGATATCTGGTACTTGCTCTGTATATACCTAAATATGCATCTCCTCGTTAGTCCTTTGAGATTGTCTTGGATCACTGTATTACTGAGAATAGCTAGGTCATTCACACTTCTTCATTGTATACCACTGCTGTTACCGTGTACAGTTTTCCTGGTTCTGCTCACTTCACTTTGCATCAGTTCATGTAAATCTTTCCAGGTTTTTCTGAAATGATCCTGCTGTCATTTCTTATAGCACAATAATATTCCATCACAATCATATACCACAACTTGTTCAGCCATTCCCCAGTTGACAGGCATCCTCCTACATTTCCAATTCTGAGCCACCACAAAAAGAGCTGTACAACTAGGTCCTTTTCCCCTTTGCTGGACTTCTTTGGGATACAGACTTAAAATACACTCCATAAAAAGATTAAGAAAGCACTTTTTAGGCATCCTAGCCTTTGGACTAATCTGCGTAAGAAACCCTTATCCTTTGAAACAAAGCCCAACAGTGAAATTTTTCACATTTTTCTCACAGATGGCTCAACTAGTCCACCCTTCCTGAAGTGATTTAAAATAATCTTTAGACCAAGAGAAGGAAGTTGCTTCCATTTACTTCTGACCTGAAGCAAGAATCCTCAGAGCAGAGTTCTTCACCTTCTTTTGTGTTTCCCTTTGTCAGGCTAGTGAAACCTACATAACTCTTCTCAGAGTAATGTTCTTAAAAGCATAAAATACATATGGCTACAAAATAAACCAACTACAATGACATAAAACTGTCAAAGTATTTTAAGAAACAAGTTCCAGGGGGCAGCTAGGTGGTGCAGTGAGTAGAGCACCAGCCCTGGAGTAAGGAGGACCTGAGGCCAAATCCAGCCTCAGACACTTGACACAGGTACTAGCTGCCTGACCTTGGGCAAGTCACTTAACCCCAACCGCCCTGCCAAAAAAAAAAAAAAAAAACAACAAAATAGAAACAAGTTCCAGAACCCCAAAGAAGTCCTGCCACAGAGGGAGTAGCCAAAGACTGAATACCTGTACGAAGATTATTCAGAATGTACCAACACATTAAGTTACTATGGTTCTGGGACTTTTACCTTAATCCTGAGCTTTAACTTAATCCCAAGTGTGGAATTTTATTTATTGGAAATTATAAATTTTCACCCCAAAATGGCTTATATTAGAAATTTTCAAATTTCTAACATGGGCATAGGGAACTCTGCCCATCTTTGGACCGCTATTTCTCTCCAGAATTTAGAATTTTGTTTAATCTAAATAAAAACTGTGTGCTAATGTGTTTTTTTGCCTAAAATGCATATTATGGAATTTTTTTTTCTCCATCTTATCAATTCTGTCAGCTAGAATCATAGCACTTAGATGGAATATCATCTAGTCCAGCACCCTCATTGTACAACAGTTGCAATAAAATGGAAAAAAGAGGGAAGACTATAGAAGAGGAAACACTATAGTCTTTAAAAAGTCTGAAGGTTATAATCTTACACAGGTGACCTTCTACCATATTTTTCCTGGAACTGACAGACTACATAATTACCTCAGTCATACCAAAACTATTTCCTTAGTGCTGACAAGTCAGTGATCTTCCAAAAAAAGGGGTCCATAGACAAGGAAATCTTATTTAGAAAGTCTTCTCTCTTCTCAACCTCACTCTTGATACCTAACTTAGGGAAGATAAACCATATCCCAAATATATAGAGATTATTTTTTTAAATAAACAAATAACTGAAATACAAAAAAAATAAACAAATAAAAAAATAAACATTCCCTTCATTTCAAAAAAAAAATCTATAGCAAATGGGTATACTTAAATTCAGCATCCAATTACTTAAAAATTCAGTCTATTTTGCAGCATTTCAACTGAATAATAAAATGGAAATAGACACGTACATTAACTATGATCAAAAAGTTATCACCAAAAAACAATTTTAAAAAATCTTGAGAGAAATGACAAATGGCTCTTATAGAATGAAGTTTATCTGACATGGTTTGTGTATTGATTCATTTTGCTTAACTGAACTTTTTGGTACTTGGGAAGGTTCTGTAATAGACAAGGAAGGAAGATATTGGTTAGTGAAAGCATAATTTTTAAAAAGAACATCAACAAAATACTTTAAAATTATAAGTGAAATATATCCTAGACTCTCACTATTCATTTTAGCTTAGCGCTGCTTTATTCTACGGACTTAGTTTAAGTTTATAAATCAGTATCACAAAATTAAAGCAACTAAAAACTAAGTGATTTGCCCAAGTATCAGGCAAAAAAACAAAAAACAGCAGTAACAATGCTTCATTAATTGAGTCCATTTATGTCCTCAGTCAATTAGAACTTTGTTCCTATCACAACTGAATCATAAGCAGAGCAAACTACATATAAATCATTTATGCCCATACACCTCTCCAACTTATTTAGCAGAGCCTAAGAGAACTGTCAATAACCGCCTCATTATTATGTTGGACATCTGCACAGACATACCCTAAAGCTACTCTCATTACACTGGATAAGTGATGCTACTATGTGCCTTTTTCTAAGAGCCGTGCCCCAGAGTACTAATATAAGCAGTTATTAAGTAGCCTAAGCAAAGAGAGAAGGGAAAATGAGTGACCAAAGACAATCAGCAACAAAGCCTAATCACACGGGTAAAACTCTGAGGAAGAAAACCTGCCCAGAACACAAAGCAGGCTTCTCTAATAATATTGTTACACAAATTTATACTTTTCAAAATACTTTCTCCTCAATTACTTTGTTTGATTCTGACAAAACAATCCTCTGAATTAGGTAGGTCAAGCAGTATTAACCTTACTTCAAAGAATAGGAACTGAGGTCCAAAGCAATGTACTCACTTGCCCGAGAAAAAGCAGTGTGGCTTTCTAGAAAGAGAGGTGGCCTTGGACAAAGAAAGGTGGCTTTGTGAGTCACAAAAGCCCCAGTTCATCTCCTGCACAGACCAAGCTGTGTGATGGTGGAGGACAAGTCCCTTCATCTGTCCAAGTATGTTCCTCATTCAGAAAATTGTCGTAATACCATAAGTAGTACCCTACCTTTCAGTATTGTTTGTCATGAGGCTCAAATTAGATATGCCCAAAGCATTTTGCAAACTTTAAAGAGATACATAAATGCCAGTTATTATTTTAATACAATAAGTTGATGACAGAACTGGAACTAAAACACAAGTGTACCTACATAATGCAGGGCTCCTGACTTTATTCTGTTGCCTCAATGCACTTAGCATTAGGTGCACTGATAGGAGATTCTAGGAAACCAGTAAGTGCTGATGTGCCAATATTAATTTGAACAGGTATGGCACTAAGTACTTCTTGGTCAGTTTCCTGTTGACCTGAAAGCCCAAGAAGTGTTTTCTCACCAAGGAGAAAGTAATCTCTTTGAAGATAGGCCTCTTTCATGTGCCCAGTATCTAACACAATGACTGGACATAAATGAAGCTTAATTGATGTTTGCTGATGGATTGACTGAATAAAAACAAGATCTTCTCAGCAACCTTCAAAAAATCCTGTCCTTCTAACCTTCCCATTAAGATTCAAACAGCAAACAATAAAATCTTAGGATGGTAGATCCCAACTCATAGGGATCTGCATAGTTCCTTTAGACCTAGCATCGTTACTCTGATTTCTATTTAGCTCCAATCCAATATTCATTCATGCATGTGGGGGGAACGAAGCCCACAAAACTGTTTAAACCAAAAAAAGAGTACTTATATTTGAAGAGTTGAGTGCCATTCTGTACCATTCTATGGTATAGAAAGCAAAGGTTTAGGAATGGTGCTAAGCCATTGTTTTGTTTTCTTATTTTTCCTTTCTTAATTGAAGTCTTTTGATCACGTTCCTCTTGAAATGCGCTCTAACTCTTCCAACCAAACCCTATCTTATAAGAAAAACTTTAAAAGAACAAAAAAAAAAAAGAAATCAGTTTAGCAAAACTAAGACACAGGCCTCATCTGCCAGTATGTTCAACATTCCCTGCAATGGAGGGAGAGTTTTTCTCAACTCTTCTCTGGGTCAAAGCTTCATCATTATAATTATAAAGCATCTGATTTGTTTTTACTGTTATTTCTGGTAAAGAACTTTCAACTAAACATGACACTTTGATAGACCAACAGAGCTACCACGGTATTTAGATCCTCAAAGACACAAAGCAAGTTAGAATTTAGGAAGTGGTATAAAAAAGCTTATTCAAAATCTAGTCCTTTTGGAAAGCAAATGTATCAAATTGGAAATACCTTCAGACTTGGAAGGAAGAGAGTGGTAATATTGGGAGAGGAGAAAAAGAGACTGATAACACAATCTATAAACCATCATCAAAAAAAAGGTGATTGTTACTCTCAAGAACTGACAGGGCAAAGAGAAGATTTATCAAGCGATTAAAAAAAAAACTTACATCAAAAGAACTCTGGTCAAAATCATTCAAACCTACCTATGGAAATGTTGGAATGTAAAGGGGAAAATGTCCCACACACAAAAAAAATGCATACTGAATGTTAAGCTTAAGTCTGGGGGTAGGGGGAGGAGGGGAATTTTCATAGAATCGATTTCCAAGCACACCATTTAAGAAACCCAGAACTGGGCAAAGTCTTTGAAATGCAAACACATTAGACACTCCAATATAGTGAAAACTGCAACACTATCTGAATATGTACAAAAATATTTATAGCAACTCTGTAGTGCTTTACTAATCAAATTACCAAAGTAATTAGACAATTTTTAAAAAATGATTTGAAGGGGGCAGCTAGGTGGCGCAGTGAGTAGAGCATGGCCCTGGAGTCAGGAAGACCTAAGTTCAAATCTGACCTCAAACACTTGACACACTTACTAGCTGTGTGACCTAGGGCAAGTCACTTAACCCCAATAGCCCTGCCTGCCCCACTCCCCTGCAAAAAAAAAAAAATTTGAAAGAATAAAAGGTTAAGAATATCCAAGGAAATAATGAAAAAAAAAAAAGTAGGAGAGAAGCTTAACACCACCAGGTTTCATTTTATACTACAAAGCAGCAATTAACAAAATTATCTACCGTTGGATTAAGAAATGGAAAAGTATATCAGTAGAATAGGCCAAATAAACAAGACCTACAAATGCAACCAGCTTTTGATAAATCCAAGAACACAAGCTACAGGAGAAGAGGTTCTTTATTAGATAAAATTAATAATAATAATAACTAGCACATATATTGTGCTTTAAAGGTTTGCATTCTATACACACACACACACATATATAAAATTAATAATAATAATAACTAGCACATATATTGTGCTTTAAAGGGTTGCATTCTATATATATACACACACACATATATATATAAAATTAATAATAATAACTAGCACATATATTATACTTTAAAGGTTTGCATGCTAGATATATATACACACATACACGCACACGCGCGCACACACACACACACATATATATAAAATTAATAATAATAACTAGCACATATATTATACTTTAAAGGTTTGCATGCTAGATATATATACACACATACACGCACACGCGCGCACACACACACACACATATATATAAAATTAATAATAATAACTAGCACATATATTATACTTTAAAGGTTTGCATGCTAGATATATATACACACATACACGCACACGCGCGCGCGCGCACACACACACACATATATATAAAATTAATAATAATAACTAGCACATATATTATACTTTAAAGGTTTGCATGCTAGATATATATACACACATACATGCACACGCACGCGCGCGCGCACACACACACACATATATAAAATTAATAATAATAATAACTAGCACATATATTGTGCTTTAAAGGTTTGCATTCTATATATATACACACACACACACATATATATATAAAATTAATAATAATAACTAGCACATATATTATACTTTAAAGGTTTGCATGCTAGATATATATACACACATACACGCACGCGCGCGCACACACACACACACACACACACACACACATATATATATATATATATAAAAACTCATTTCATCCTCAGGATAACCTTGTGAGGTAGGTGATTATTATCTCCATTTTACAGATGAGGAAACTAAGACACAGAGAGGTTAAGTTAGTTGCCCAGAGTCAGAGAGCCAGTGTCTGCAGGAGGATTAGAACTCAGGTCTCCCTATGCCACCCAGCTGCCTATATAACTACTGATAACAATAAAGAAGCTGAACACATAGCACATGAATGTACTGCTCATAGAGCCATGAACTGGATCAGCCATTCTGAAAAGCAATTTGGAACTGTGCCGAAAAAACCATTATAACTGTGCACATTCCTTGACCTAGCAATAACACTACTAGGCCTTTACCCCAAATATATCAAAGAAAGAAGAAAAGGTTCTAAGTGTACAAAAATATTTATAGCAGTTCTTTTTGTGTAGGAAAGAACTGGGAACTAAGGGGCTAGTCATCAATTGGGGAATGGTTAAAATAAATTATGGCATATGAATGCAATAGAATACTATTGTGCCATAAGAAATCATAAAAGAGGGTGCTTCCATGAAGCCTGGGTTAGACTTGTATGCAGAATAAAGTGCACAGATCAAGGAGAATAACAATATTGTTTAAAAAAAAAAAAAAGAACTCTTGATCAACACCATAACTTCAGCAGACCTGTGATGAGGCATGCTACCCGCCTCCTGACAGAGAGAAAGGTGACAGGCTCAAGGCATAGAGCAAGACATATATTTTCAGACATGGCCAAGGCAAAAACATGTTTTATCTGACTATATTTGTTACGAGGGTTTTGTTTTTCTTTTTTTCAATGGTATGGAGGTAACATGATGGTTGGGAGAGAAAATAAACTACTTGTTCAATAAAAAAAATTTTAAGTTAAAAAATCTTTAGGTCAGTATTTTATACTTTCTACCACAGCAAATTCCAAATGGATAAACAAATTTATGTAATTAAAAAAGAGAGAACAGAAAGCTCTTTCACAAGTCCATAATCATGAAAGATGAAACCACCTATTCTTGACTAACTTCTATTCTCTACTAGAAATGGAAATTCTCCACTATTTTCTACTTGATTCTATTTTTCCACTAGGGAAAAAATTCATAATTGAACATAGGATAGAAAATAGCATGACGTAGAAAATAGACAATCATTGTATAAAACTAAAAAGCTTCTGAATAAATAAAAACCAATCCATCTAATATCAGAAGGAAAAATACAAACTTGGGGGAGACTGCATTAAAAACCTCTAATGAAAATCTGAGAGCTAAAAACTATAGGGAATGACACAGGTTTATGACTAAGAGCCACTCCCTAGTCAACAGTCAGATATTAACCATTTTTATCTCTTCAACTTAAAAAAGACTTGAAAAATTTTCAAAATCCCTATTGAGAAACACATACTAAAACAATCCTGAAGCACTAATACCCTACCCTACCCCTCAACTATCAAGCTAGCAAAGATACTAAAAAAATGGAACTCTCATTGTTGAAAATCATGCTTGCTAATTCATTAGTAGTAGAGCTGTCTTTGAACTGGTTCAATCCTCCTGGAAAAGTCCAATCTTAAATTATGCAATTAAAGTTACTAATCTGTTCACACTCTACAACAGATTTCTCTACCGAGATCACACAGAAAAGATAAGACCCCTATGTACATACCTGACCATAATAGCCTATTTGTGGTAACAAAAAGACCCCGAACTTGAGAAATGCTTAAGGTATGAACGAAACAGAACATTATTGCAACGTAAGGAATAATGAAGAATCCAGAGCAACCTGGGAAGACCTACAAAAGGACACCTTAAATGAAGTTAAAAGAACAGTATACACAATGAGTACAATGGAGAAGCAACAAAACTTTGGCCAAATCCAAGAGTCAATATTAAAAAGCATCCTGTCAAAGTTAAATGACACATGCCTCCTCTGGATTAACAATAAATAAATTAACTTTTTCCAAGAATGTGCTCTCTAAAGCAGTTTGTTTGCTGTGTCAAAACAAAACGTTTCAGTAAATTAGAGACACAATTTTTTTTTTCCATTCAATGGAAGATCTCTACTATGCTACGTGTGGGCTGCTAACACTGATTAACATTTTAACACTAAGCCCTCAACTACTTAAAAGTATTCAATTTGTTTTTGCAAAAAAAAATTTTAGAAGCTAAATAAGTTATTTAAATGCATAAGTGTTTAAAATAAGTCACAGGGTTCTGCAGGAATATCTGACACATTTATAATGAAAAACTACTGCATTTAATTCCTGGCTGGCAGGATACCCGGTAAATCAGTGACAGTATCATTTTTTAATCTTGTACACACTTTGCATTTTAATCTTGAAATAAATGAATTCACAGTGAATCTCACATTTAGCTGACAACACACTTCAAAAAGAACTCTAGAGAAAAAAATTTATAATCAAATACAACTTGAACTTAAGTGTTTAAAAGACAGCAGAAGTTGCTACTCCAGTGTCTCAAAACTAGAACTCTTGATTTAAATCTTCTCCCTTTCCCATGTGAGTCCTAAAAATACCTGTTACATGGTCATCTAGATTGTATGTACAGTGAGCTGCTAAGAGAATTAGACATTCATTTTCTGGTTTCTGTTGTTGAAGTATTCTTGAAATGTGTTAGAGAACTGGTTGACTTCTACTTTTTTCTAAAAGTTAATGTACAAAAGATCTAGGTGCTTACCTCTTTCATTGTGAACATTTCACCTTGTGCACCTGCTGCTTGCAAAATCTTTAGCAGTGGCAGTTTTGGTCGTACCTAATATAGACATAAATATAATCTGCTATTTACATTTTAGCTAAATTTCATGTATATCCTGAAAGACATACACAAATATGTCTCTCTAAATGCCTAAGAAACACTGGTGGTTATTTCTTGCACATAGATCGTTACATTAGTGACCAATAATAGGTATTCATTGCCCTCAAGAACATGAGATACATTTGTCCTAGTATCTTCCCTTCACAAATTTATATTCCCAAAATAAAACATTAGTTTTAATATCCATCTATTAAGACATTTAATTATGCATTTTAAAATAACTTTAGTCATTTAAGTACATTTTATGCATTTAACACTTCTGAGAAACTGGCCTCTTACACATGAATTGTAGACTTAAAATTAAGGCAGAAGAGTAGCATGATACAGGAGACAGAGAGCCAACCACAGATTCAGGAAAACAAAGGCTCAATCTAATCTTGTTTCTGATACATAATTGATTGGATGACCAAGGCAAGGCCATCAACTTCTCAGTGCCCCCAGACACATCTCTAAGATTAAATTGCAAAGCAGGTGCCAATCTAAATTAGCTGAGGAAGTTTCCAATACCAAAGAAATCACAGATATGAGCTGAAAAATGAATTAATCAATTTTAAAAATTAAGTAACATTTTCCAAACTAAGCTACATTAAACATAATATTATATACATTATATGTGTGTGTGTGTGTATAATCTATATATTAAAAATACCAGTAAGGGCTATTTTTGATTGATTCACTGAATATAACCCTGGTTTAATAACAGTTAATTATATGGTATTTTATATCCATGACCTCATTTAATCTTCACAATAACCCTGTAAAATTGGTAGCATAAACCTAACATTTACAAATAAAGAACATAAGGCTCCAAAAAGTCACTACTCAAAAGCAGTTAGACTCTTTTAAATTCCAAAGGCAGCATTCTTTCTGCTACACCAAGTTGCCCCTACTTCCCACACTGCTTAGAACAATACAGTAAGTGCTTGAGATTAGGATCACTTTTCAGTGTTGGCCACCAGTGTTTCCCTAATCCAAAATGTCCAAATTTTCTATAATCTGATTAGGTCAGTAAAGGACATTGAATTTAAATTAACTGTACTTTTGACATTTTTTTTTAAACTTTCACATCTGTACAGTACAATCTGAGAGTTCACTAATTTTCTAAGTATGCCTTGATCAGGTGCTATAAAACTCCAGGACAGAAAGAAAGAAAAATTGTATAGTTTCTACCATTAGTTCTCAGTAGTCAGTGTTGATTAAGACAGCTTTTCTATAATCTCCTATCTGGTCTCCTTCCCCTCCTAGCCTAATACTTTTTTTTTTATTTTAAATGGAAAGACAAACAGTTGCTAACAGCTATAACAAAGACATAACATTCCTTCTCTTCTTCCTCCAGTCCCTAAAGTAATCACATTTTTAAACAAATAAACATGATTATTATCATAATGTCCCTAAATACCAGATTTAAATTGTGAAATAGTTAACCCATAAGGTTCCAAGTGTTTATTTTGTCCAATCTAGGTGGTATTTTTCCTAAGCAAAATTTCAAGCCTTTATCCCACAAACTGTCATTTTAAAATTTTCTGAATGTCTTTTCATCATTAAATTGTAACTAATCTAGATTTACTACACTAAGCTATAGAAAAGTAAAAAGGCAATAGCCAGAAAAATGGGTGGGATAGTGATGGTAGCAGGCTGGTGTGCCACACTACAAATCTTTGTCAAACCAGTCTGACAGACTGTTCAGTACAAGCCTAATTTGGCCACCAACTTCTGTGCCTTTGAAGCGTAAATTTCTTATAACAGAATATGAAGACATAGCTTGAATAATGAATCCCAGTAGAGTTTTCAATTAAATTTTAATTACCAAATTAAAAAGAATCAATGATTAATACCCTTATAACACTACTTTCGTTAAGAGCTGAGTACTTCACAGAGGCACTAATAAACAAAAAAGGATTTGAACCCTAAGCGGCTGGACAACCTATTTCTGAATAATCCACAGAAGACTGTTTTACCATATTAGCACAATCTTCACATTCAGAAAAACATTAACTTTCAAATTATTTCCTTCTTTAGTAATCAAAATATTTTTACTCGGTAGTCAACTCAAGGTTATGAGAGTCTAGAAAAATTGGTCATGGCCTCCACAAGATGTGTTTCTAAAGCAGTTCTACAGAGAATGCTGTCATCAGAAAATTAAATCACCAGTTAGTTAAGTTCCCATACCAGAGCTGGATGTTTTCTTTAAAGTGAGAAAAACAGAAATATCCAAAGGCAGGTTACCTGATTAACTTGTCCTGGTGAAATCCTGCAAGCATTTTCAGATGCTGAACAATGTGCAGCAGTAGAAGACAATGACATTTTGGCAGTGAAGTTGCAATCTGTAGGCTCAACTTAAAAAAAAAGAAGAAAAAAAGTTGCTCAAAGCATTTTGGACTTCCTAAATTCAAAAAGAGCTTAATCATTTCAATTTTTCAAGATATAACAAAAGACAAACCACCCATCATCATTCCAAAATAAAGGCAATTTCCAACATAAGCAGTCAGTGTATTCTAACCTATCTGAATGACTTTCAGGCACATGCCAACAAGCAAATCACTGAAACCCCTCTCTCAGGTGATTTTGTCTGAAGCAAAAATCAGGTCCACATATAGTCCAACCTCCACATAACATTTTAAAACTAAATTATTTCACCTTCAAGTCCAACTCACGTAACATTCCTTCTTCCCTGAACTTCTCCCTTGTCTTTACTAGGCTCTTGCTCTGTAAGCTCCAGAACACCCTTCAGTGGGAGTTACTTAGATAAGGATGCTAAAGTATTTCAGGAGCACTTAAAAAGAAATCTCCAGAGACAAGTTAGGACAAGTCTTTGAACCAGGTCATGGGAATGTGAGTCAAGATAGTAACAGCTTAGTCAACCTTTAAGAACAACGTGAAATCCAGTCACAGTAAAGGTCACAACATAAATGAGTCAACCAAGAAAAAAGTGCTATCAACTCTTGATTTTTTTTTATGAAGAAAAACAGCATGAACAAATCCAGAGATGACTGATTTTTGCCTAATATCCACTACTCCCTAATTTTCATTTTTATAGGAATAAAATGTTCTACATTAGGAGCAGTTTACCTTAATGAGCTTACCTTATGTTCACTGTCTGACAAAAGTATTAATCTATCAAGCATATATTTTAAGAATCAGCGGGGAAAATACATAAAAAGGTTAGAAAATCTATCACAGAAAAATCAAGAATTGGCCAGTATTGACAATAGCCGTTTTAATAAATTACACTTAACACCAACTATACAAAATAGAATTGATCCTTAAAATGATTTGGTGATGAAAACAACAAAGATTAATAATTTATGGGCAAAAAGCACTTTTATTTCTTCAGATAATAAAACACAAATTCACTGCCATATATTACTGTGTAACTGCCACATAATGTAAGAAAATAAATATAAATGAAGTAGAAAGTGGGCACTAACCATTAGGAAGAATTGGGAAAAGCTTTGAATAGAAGGTGGCACCTGAAGTGGAGGTGAGCGGGATTGTACTGCAGACACCATAGAACACCAGTGCAAAGGAATACAAAACATAAAATGTGAGTTTTGGAAGTAGTACATGGACCAATTTAACTGGACCATAAAGGCAATTAATATGAAATACTTCAATAGACTATGAAGGGAGATTAATGTGAACTACGGTACATTTAGAATGGCAGGTTGGAAAGCAGACTATGAAGGGGTTTTAAATGATAAACTAAGGAGCATATATTTTCTTCTAACAGCAGTTGAGAACCACTGAAGACCCTTAGGCAATCAAGTGCTGAGGATGGAGAAAGTGATTAAAAAAAAAAGAAAGATCATGGGGCAAGAAGTGATAAGGGTCTGAGTTAGAGAGGTAGATAGTCTGGGTGAAGAAAATATGACAGGTCGGTCACAAGAGAATCTACAAAACCTGGCACTTGACTGGAGTTCAGTGATGTGGTAGAGTGAAGAGTCCAAAACATACCAGCCTAGGTGAAGGAAGCAACTTAACCGCAAAGGGGAGAGTCAGCCTAGACACTCAGGTTGGGTTTTGCTTAAGATAAACAATGGAAGTACATAACAAAGGAGATTTGTGTTGGAGACATTCAGGGATCTAGTCCAAAGACATCTGAAAGAGAGGAGAATACACCAAAAGCTTGAAGAAAGTGATAGACCATATTACTACCCAAAAAAAGCAATCAAGAAAATACTGCCACCTTCTCATTTCTACAAAATCTTTGTGAAAATAACCTACATACATATATCTCCACTCTCTCACTTATCTTCAATCTCTCCCTGTCTACTGGCTCCTGCCTACAAACATGCCCAATGTCTCCCTCAACTGATGCTTCCATCTTTGATATCTTTTTCCCAATCTCTCCTACTTTTGTGGCTGAACCTCTTGAGAAGTTCTACAATAGGAACCTCCACTTTCTTTCCTCTTATTCTCTTTCGAACTCTCTACAATCTGTCTTCTGACTTCATCATTCAACAGAAATGGCTCTCTCCAAAATGACTAACAACATCTTAACCATCAAATCCAATGGCCTTTCCTCAATCCTCACTCTTCTTGACACCTCTGTTGTCTCTAACACTGTTGATCACTCTCTCTACTACTCTCTCCTGGTTCTCCTATTTGTGTGAGCAATTCTCAGTCTCCTTTGCTAGATCTTCATGCCCCACAGCTTTGTCACAAGCCCTCTTTTCTCCTCTACTACACTATTTTGCTTGGTACAATTCCCATGGATTCACTTACCATCTCTTAAGCAGTTGATTCTCAGATCTCTTTATCTAGCCCTAACTAGTCTACTAACTTCAATCTCCAAATGCCTACTGGACATCTCTAACTGCACACACCTTAGAGCTCAAAATGAGCATCGTATTTCCTCCATTCCTGCTTTTTTATTACTATCAAGAGCACCATCTTCCCAGTCTTCAGGTTCAAAATTTCAGTGTTGTCCTTGACTCCTCACCTCACTCAGCCCTACTCCATACCCAATCTATCACCAAGTCTTCTCAATTCTACATTCACAGCATTTCTGAGAAATTCTGAGTCCAAATGAAGGAGTAATAAATGACATTCTACTGTACAGATAAGTAAATACAAAAGTAATTTTGAAGGAAGTGGGTAGAGCACAAATACCTAGAGGAATGAGGCAAAGTGTCCTACTGGAAGCTTGAGCCGAACCAGGGACTCCTTGACAGAGGCTTGTTTCCTCTTTATTTATACATCCCTAGCCCCTAACATAGGTAAGTCCCTCAGCCTTCAGTAATGATCCTGGCCCCTCTTCCCCCTCCCTATACACACACACACACACACACACACACACACATATATATATATATATATACATATACATATATATATGTGTGTGTATATATATATATATGTATATATATGGAATATCAAGCAGTAAACCCTTAAAAAAATTTTTTTAGGGCCATGTGCTATTTGCAGGGAGCAGGACAGGCAGGGAAGAAAGGTGGAAAAAAAAAAGGAAAACACAGTTGAGGTTTCATCCAGCTAAGCCCTAAAGCTGAATGGTGGATGATATAATGGTGCCAGCAGTCATCTTATTAACAGACAAAAAGCACTAAAAAGAGTCAAAACATCCAGATCCTATTCCTTAGAATAAATGTCAACACTTACTAGGCACATCACCACCTGTGGGCATCAGCTTTCCTTATCTGTAAATCAAAAACACCACCTGATCCATCTGCTTCCCCAGGTGCCTGCCTCCACTGAGAAGGCATTTGAAACTTAACTACAAGGCACCTCGTTAGGGTATTAGAACAAAAGAAAGAAGTTTAGCAGGAAACAAGGTCATAAAGGGTTGAGGCAGAGGCTAGTAAGGCAATGAAAATCAAGTTGTTCCTATTTCAGGCACTGTCTCAGAGCTCCCAGTAAACTGACCATTATTAATCCATTTTAAGCTGAGAACACAGAAACTAGCTTGCCTATTGTAGTAGCAGGGTATAATGAAGAGAGCCCTAGATTTGGAGTCCATGTTCAAATGGCAATTCTGCTTCTTACTATAGATGTGATCTTAAACAACCTAAGCTCTCTGAGCCTGTTTCCTCATCTATAAAATAAGGGGACTGGACTAGATGCCTTCTGATTTCCCTTCTAGGTCTAAATCTATGACTTTTGTGATCCTAAAAGACATTCAGTCACCAATATTCCCACCACAATAGCAAGGAAATCTTCTTAAAATGTCCATCTTTCCATGACATTAATACTAGCTTCCAATTATAAAGCTAAAGGACTTTCTATACATTATCTTAGATAATTACATTGAGGCATTCTATGATCATATTCATTGAAGTGAGGTTGGAACCTGTATCCCCTAACATTTCTCTTCCAGATATTGGCTGTGCCTAGTCAATCAGTTGGAATGGTTTTGGTCACATCTACAACCCCAATTCTGGACAGCTTTCTCTCATAAAAATAGATGTGGCACAATTCTCAAACAATTGGGAAATTAACATTCTTTCCTACTTCTAAATACAGCGTGATATACCTTAAATACACATTTTATAAAATTCTCCAGGTTGCCACCTGTCTTGGCCCTTTTCAACCCACAGACAATAAAGAAAAAAAAAAGAGAAATCAAGCCTCCCTTCTAGGACACATGCAAAATTTGGAGACAGGGTTCAAATCCCACCTCTGACATTTAGTAGCTATGGGACCATAAACTAATCATTTAACCTCTCTGTGAGTCAATTTCCTCACCTATAAAATGAGGATGTGGGACTCAACCTTCCAGCTCTAAATCTATGATCATGTCATCATGTCATTCTCACGACAATATATAGGTGATATGAGTGGTACAGGTATCAATGTCTCCAGTTCTGACCAACAAACTCTATAAGCTCCCTATTGCCTTTAGGACCAAACATAAACTCTCCTTCGTCACTTCTCCACTGGCTCTTCACAACGTGGCTCTATACTACTTTTCTAGTCTCTCCCAATTGCAACAAACACTGACCTTTTCACATACCCACCAGCAGCTACAGGAGGAGATAAGTTTTAAAATCCTGTGGACTTTAAAACTAAGCTAAAACTGACCTAATTACTATTACTGAGTCAAGAAATCTTTATTAAGCACCTCTGTGTGCCACACATCGTTAAGTGCTAGGGACACAAGGACAAAAAAGGAAATAACCTCTGCTCTCAGTGAGTTTACCTTCTATCAGGGGAAATAAAACAAACATATTTCTGGGTACACACGAAGGTAGTCAGGAAGGAGCACGCTAGCAGTTAGGGGGATGAGGAAAGGCTTTGTGTACATTGTGATGTTCTTCAGGGGCATCTTGAACAAAGTGAGGGATTCTATGAGGCAAAGGAAGAGGAAGTATGTTCCAGGCACTAGGGAAAGCCAGTGCAAAAGCACAAAGAAATGATGAAATGTCATGTGTAAGGCCACTTTGGCTGAACTGTGAAGAGTAGGAAAAGAAGTAAGATATAACAGTAAGGCTGGAAAGATGGGTTGGGGGGAGGCTGTTTGGAGCTTTAAATGCCAATGTTTTATCCTACAGGAAACAGAGAAACAAGTTTACTAGGTAGAGGAGCTAATCAGGCTAGATATGCTCAATTATTCAAATAGATCTGTGATCTCAGAATTTAAGGAGTTCACTCCAACAAGGCAGATGCAAACCATCCATGTCTGCCCAACCTGGGCAACTCTGTGTTGGTAAGCAAAATGGGCTCTTAGCACTTAGTTCAACCAAGTGCCCTTCAAGAGTTTGGTTTTTGTTTCCTTTGAGTAATTCAGTGTATTTCATTGAGTCTTACTAGGTGCTAAGCCCCAGGCCCAAACCCCTATTGGGTGTAAAACCTTTGTGGGTGTAGATTGGTAACTAAGGTGGGACCCAAAGTGGGGCTAACTAAAGGGAGGTGCTAACTCCAGAACCAATCATAGGAGCCAAAGTTCTGGTCATTCAGATGATGTTTGATAACATTTGAAATGCTTTAAGAAGAGAAGACAGAGCCATTTGTGCAGGGCTCTCACTCTTGGTGGTGCAGGCTGATGCAGAGACTCCGGGCACCTGTAGCTAAGAGCCCTCCAGCTCGTAAACCCGGATGTTGGGACTTTGTTAAACTCTGGTAACTATGTATTGGGATTTGAATCAGACAAGGTCTGTCTGCCGATGATGTTTGTACTTTGTTTGTATTTTGCCCTGAAGTTCAGGGTGCTGGCTTTTTCCCCTGAACTAAGTGAATGGTATTTGTATGCTGAATTAAAGTAAGCTTGTCAACCCCTTAACGTTGCTTTCCTTACTAAAGCAGATCAAAACAACCTGTGCTTTTGCAGCGTGCTGGTAGGGTTCTTGTTGGTGGGCTTGTGTTGGTCTTTCACCCCCACAACAGCTGCTAGCTGGATTGTTGAAACAAACTCTCATCTATGCTCTCCCAAATGCTGTGTGTGCTGATGCACTCTCTCATGTGACCAGCCCATCTTCTTTCTGTCGTAATTTGTTGATGACATTCCTTATTCCTATTCGTGACTGTATGTTACAGCCTCACACCTGCCATGTGCCTCTCCATTGGCCTGTATGATGCTCATCTTCCATCCTTCAAAGATAACGGCGTTTCAGGTTTCGCTCTAATGTTGGTAGAAACGTTCGCATTAAAAAGATGGGCCCTTGCTGTGGTTGGAAGCTTGGGAGTCTGTAAAAGTGCTTTGGAGGGTCTGGAAAGCAATCCAGCCTGCTCTTTTTCTTCTTTTCAACTCTGGGCCCAGCTCAGCAGCCATCTGTCTTCTGCTCCAGACACAAACTGTTGGACAAGCTCTATAGTGTCCATCCAGATGCACACTGAAATTTGGGCAACACACATTCTTCAATGATTTGGTCTTTGTTGTGCGGCTGGACAGGTCTCTTCTAAAAGGCTTTGCAATATACTAGGGCTTGATGTAATCACCAGTATCACCACAAACAGGAGTATCTGGAAATCCTCATAATCTAAAAGGAATCCCCTGGACTCTGCATTGGTTCTCTTGTATCATGGTGGTGAATATTTTAACTAACATCTATCTTCCTATTTTATGCCTTACCTAATATTTACTATCAGTGAGTCATTGAACATAGTTACTTCTATTGTTAGATCTTCATTCCTCTTAAATGATTTTTTTAGGTGGTTTTTCTTTTCTGTTTTGAAATTTTATTGGATTATCTTGACAACCCTCCCAACCTCTCACTAGAGAAGGCCAGCATTTCACACATTCTCTCACACACACACACACACACACACACACACGGAACCATCTAATACATGCTTCCATATATCAGTTCTTTCTCTAGAGGTGGACAGCATCTTCCTTCATAAGGCCTTTGTAGTTGATTTGAATATTAATATAACTCAGAATAGCTTAATCCTTCACAGGTACTCTTCAAACAATATAGTTGTTACTGTAAACAATGTTCTCTTGGTTCTGCTCATTTCACTCTTCATTATTTCATGCAAGTCTTCCTTCTTTTTTTAAAAACAACTTATTCATCATTTCTTACAGTACATTAGTATTCCATCACAATCATATACCCCAAATTATTCAGCCACTCCCCAAATGATGGACATCCCCTCAATTTTCAGTTCTTTGCTGTGACAAAGGGAGCTGCTATAAATATTTCAGAATACATAGGTTCTTTTCCTTTTTCCCTGACCACTTCAGGAAAATTTTGAATGATCATGATTTACACATGATAACAGTAGTAGTGATGGTAGCAAACTGACGGAAAAAGGAACAAAGGGAACGAACAGTCATCCAGTTTCTAGGCCACCAATCTTTGTCTGACTGCCTATGAGATTCTTCTCCAGGAATCAACAAGTGGACATGATATTGAAGTAGCTAAATCAAATCAATCTTGACATTCTTGTCATAAGTGAAATCAGAACAAGAAAGTTGCTGCTAAATGGAAGAGCAGCTCAAAGGTACTCCTGGAGCAGCCAAAAAAAAAAAGTTGGTAGAATTGGTTTTATAAAACTCCAAGAAATATGCTTTTATTCATGGGACATTTGGCCAACATGTATTACAGTATATGTGAATATCTGCAAAAAAGATCATGAAAATAACTACAGCTGACTCACTAAAATCAGTCACTAAGGATGAAGGGTAGAGAAATTTTATGATGAACTTAGTTAAGACCCTTCAGACTGAATCAACATCACGTTCTATTTCTTGCTGGCTTCAATGCAAAGATGGGAAAAGGTAAAGATAGAAATAGGTGGGAAAATATGGCTCCAAACAAAGAAATAAGAAAAGCCAAAGGGTTGTAGATAACAATATGGAAGTTTCAGATCTCTATATTACAAAAACTTTCTTCAAAAAAAAAAATACCAAAGCACCAAATACCACAAAGAATGATAATGACTATATTTTCACAGGAAGGAAGATTTCTGCACACCGGAGTTGTCTGAATCAGCTATACGTGCAGTTAGACCAGTGACTTGTTGGAGATCAAAATACTAATAAAGAGAAAAGGATGTCATGTATGAGAAAATTTAAACCTGTTTTTAACAAGCTACTGAAAATCAAAAGGGGAAATGTACAATAAAAACAACACTGACACCAACTATAATAATTGTATCTGGAAGTTAAAACCAATTAATTAATTGCTACAAGACCAAGAGTTCAGAAAGCACTTTATTCAGAATACATCTGACTTACGTTCCAGAAAGAGATTGCTACCAAAGGCAACAACACTGTGTTAGAATATGAACTCATTTGAAAAATCTTAAGAGAATGATGTAAAATTATGAGCAGTGCCATCTCATAAAACAGAAAAAAGCAGTGAAGGGTAAAACCAGTCTAAAAAAAGCTTGGCAAGCTATCCGGTTAAGTAAAGTCATCCCAGGGACCTTCGAAGATAAAAATGGAAAGAAAACTACAAAGAGAAAAAAAGCCGCCAGATTGGATCAAGTAGATACAGAGAAGATCCACGCTGAAGGCAATACAACTGTAAGAACATCAAGGGAATGATTTACAAGGTATCAAAAGAAGGGAAAGATACCAAAAACATGGAAAAACCAGATTTTTTTCGAACAAATAATGTACACAACATACAGAAGCAAAAATAGTGCCACAGCATTCAATAAATGAAAGGCCCCAGGCTGGGGTCTTACTATTCAATAAAAAAAATGCTGAGAAAACAGGAAAGCAGTCTGAACCACACCTTACCAAGCTAACCTCTAACTGGATACTCGACTTAGACATAAAAGCATGGATGGGATAAGCATTTCTAAAGCACCTACTATATGCCAGGCACTGTACTAAGAGTTGTACAAATATTATGTCATTTAATCCTCAAGACAATCCTATGAAGTAGGTCCTGTTGTTATCCCTATTTTACAGTGGAGGATACAGGCAGACAGGGGTGAAGTGACTTGCCCAGGGTCAAGCAGCTAGTAAGTGTCTGCGGTCACATTTGAACACTGGTCAACATTCTTTGGGCCACCTAGTGGTCTTTTAAAGGCATCATCCTACCTAGATGTTTTAAAGGAGCAAGAAAGAAACTGATCTCTTACATTTGTAGACAGAGAAGAGTTTATGAACAAACAAGGGATAGAAAACAACCACAAAGACAGAATGGCCAATTTGATTCTGTAAAATAAAAAAGTTTTTCCACAAACATAATCAATGAAGTTAAAATTAAAAGGGAAGAAGATAACTCAGAAAAAAATCTTTGCAAAATGTCTGTCTGATAAAGGCCTTATATCTGAGATATATAAGGAACAGATCCAAATTTATAAGAATAAGAACACCATTCCTCATATTATAAATGGTCAAGGATAGCAACAGGCAGTTTTCAAGCTATACCCAACCATAAGGTAAAATGTTCCAAATCACTATTACACAAATACAAATTAGAACAAATTTCTGAAATTTCACTTCACACTTGTCAGGTTGGCAAAGATGGAAAAAAAAAAGAAAGATGAAAATTGTTGAAGGGGCTTCAGGACAACAGGTCCACTAATGCACAGTTGGTGGAGCCATGAACTGGTCCAGACATTTTAGGAAAGCAATTTGCAACTATGTGCTTCACTTTGAACTGAATGGTACCCTAACGGTACCATAAAGACAGCAAAGATGTCTTTCCTCATAAGGAACAAATAATAGCAGTGTTTGTTAGTAACAAAAAACTGAAAACTAAGCCCATCTTTAGAGACTAGTTAAACACATTATGGTATATGAATGTAATAGAATACTATTACACCGTAAGAAAATGACAAAATGAACAGCTTCAGAGAAAATTGGGAAGCCCTGTATAAACTAATGCAGAGTGAAGTGAACAGCACATCTCCAGAAGAAAAACGCATGTACAATTAAACAATATAAAGAAAAACAATTCTGAAAGGTTTGACAACTTTTGACTAATGCAATGCAATGACAAAGCACATCCACAGAGGACTGAAAATGAATCACAGTGAAAAATCAGACATGCATAGTTAGGTATAGTCAATGCAGGAATTCACTTTATGCATACTAGTTACAAGGGGGTTTTTTCCTTTCTTTTTGGTTTAACTGGAGGTGGAAAGATGAGAGTGAGAGAAAATAAAGATTTGTTAATTTTTAAAATTAAATTTTTAAAGAAGATTTAAAAATGTGAAAAAGGATACCACCAAGGTTATTGGGAGACTGGAAGGAAAGTTTGTTGAGAGGTTTGGGGAGGTGAGAAGAGAATGCTTTTTGGCATGCTGAGTTTGAGATGCCCAATGGGCAGCTGGTAATGTGAAAATAGAGCTCAGGAGAGAAAATAGGGCTAACTACATAGGACCTGGGACTTCTCTACACAGAGATGATAATTTGACTTAACCCATGAAAGCTGATGAAGTTCCCAAAGGAAAGAGTGTCCATGACAGGTCCTAGGCAGTTGGACCAGCAAAAGGAAATTGACGAGTGTCTGGTTAAGAAGGGGGTAAAAAAAAGAAGAGTGTCAAGAAAACCTAGAAAGACAAGGATTCTCAGGAGAACATACATGATCAGTGTCAAATGAAGCAGAGGAATGGAGAAGAATGAGCAATGGGAATAGCGCATCATATTTGGCAACTGAGATAATATTGGAAATTTGGAAAGTCGCTTCTGTTAGGTAATGAGGATGGAAACAAGACTGAAAAGGGTTGAAGAGTGGGAGGAAGTGGAAGGAATGAGAGTAGACAGTTTTTCCTAGGAGTCTGGCTGAAAAAGGAAGGGGATATAGCTATATAGCTCTTTCCCTGTATGTGTGTGTGTGTATGTACACACAAAGTATGTGAGCACACTAGTTTGAAATCATAATACAGTCTAGTGAAATTCCGTCTTAAGGAAAGGGGAGATGGAGCTATTTGAAGGCAGAAGGAAAGCAAGCAGTGTATAGTGGAAAACTGAAGCTTGGACAGAAAAGATGATTGAGAAAACAATATACTGGAGAGGACAGGAGGGAAGAAAATCAAGTGCACAGGAAGAGGGAAAGGCTTAGCAAGGAAATAAGACACTTCATTATCAGAGACTAGAGGAAAAGAGGAGACAGTTGGGGGATATCAAGGTGTTTTGAAGAAAAGTATAGGGAGTTCACAGGGATTGGCCTGAATTTTCTAAGAAATGAGGTCCTCCTCTGAGCAGGTAGGGAGAGTGGAAGGGCAGGAGGTTTGAAGCCAGAATGGTTTCTAACAACCTCTATGAGAAGGCTGAAGAGTACAAGGTTACTGTGAGGGCCCAAATGAGATTAGAAAACAAGTTAGCAGTGTTTCCAATCAGCTCATTTGTGTGCCTTCTTCCAGCTGGGAGGAAGCAGAGAGTGGGAGTAATCCTATGTTGGAATTTGGCCAGATATCTCCCATCTCCACATTCCTGAAATAGTTTCCCTCAACTTCCAACTCTTGGAATCTCTGGTTTTCCTCCAAGAACCAGTTCAAATGCCTCCTCCTTCCAGAAAGGGGCTGTTCATGATGCTCTGAGCCCCTAGTGCCTTTCCCTGTCTGTATGTTATGTTTCACATATACACACACATATACATATTTCTCATCTGAGACTCAAAGTTCATTGGAGGCTTTCTGTTCCCCAACCTTATTCATCCCCAGATGAATAAGTTAGCTGGATAACCAATGAGTGACTGAGGTCACATTTGAACCCAGAACTGACTCCAAATCCAAAGCGCTCCACCCCACAGCGGCCTCCAATTTTCCCCACAATTTCATCTCTGACCTTTCTGCCTTTACAGCGGCTGAGACCCAAGCCCGGCCTCTCTCCCTCCCTCACCAGCGCCTTGCGGCTTCCTTCAAGACTCAGCTCAAACCCTATCTTCTCCAAGACCTTCCCTTTTCCTCTCCTTGCTGCTTTTCTGGGATTATCAGTGTAAGAAAGGCAGATTTTAGTGTGTGTAAAGTGGATTTTTGTTATTATTTCTTAAGAGTTCAGTTTCCCAGGATCCATGGCCATAACAATCTGTTTCCCAGGTACTAGACATGAGTTTCCAGGCCCATGGTTCAAAACATCTCCACCAGGCTTGGGCAGCATGATATAAGGATAAATAATATAAACGTGTGCTGAAACCGTAAACATCCACTGCGACTGCACAGTGAGATATAGGGATGAGGTGCTCTTGGCCATATGCCTTCTTTGTCTGATACCCCATAAAACAGGTGGTCAGTGAGTTGGGGAGCCTTTATGGTTGAATGCACAAGCTGGGATGCTGTGCGCCTTGATCGGCCCCCATCAACGATCAGGAGGGTGAAATCTCTGTTTGCCTCAGCCGGCCCCCGTTGAGGCTTGAGGGGATTTAGGGGAACCCTTTAGGGTTGGATGCACAAGTTGTGCCTGTCTCGATTGTCCCCGTCCAGACGTAGGGGTAGTTGCCCCCCGCCGAATACTGTAGGAGTTTGTAGTGCTTCCCTTATCAGCAATGCTGTTAGAGAAAATTGGACTGGAATAAAGCTTATTGTTAACCCCTTTGAAGCTGTCTTTCCTGTCTGGCCACATCAAGAGCGAACCTGTTAGAGGCCCGAGTCCAAACCTCCAGTGCCTCCTGCGTGTTATCTGTCTAACAACCTCCCATGACAAGACACCTATCTTCAACGTACGTTGGTGCAGTGGATAGGGCACTGAATGGCAGGCCGGGGGCCAGTAAGACCTCAGTTCGAATCCAACCACAGTTACTTACTAGCTGATAACTCTGGGATTAACCTGGCTGCCTCAGTTTCCTTAACTGGGGTTATTATACCACTATTATTATTAATAGCACCTACTTCCCCGGGTTGTTTTGAGAATCAAATGGGATAATAATCGTAAAGCGCTTGGCACATAGTAGGCGCTTGAATGCTTATTTTCTCTTCCTTGCCAAGTCGCCCACCACCACCCCACCCAGACTATTTCTCCGCCCCGCATCCCATGGTTCTCCCTAATCTTACCCTCCCAGATCCCCCACATTCCCTCCTCCCCTCCACGCGCCTGCGTCGGCTCCGCCCGGGCTCCCTCCCGGGCTCAATGCGCCTGCGCCGCCTCACCCTGGCTCGAGGGCGGTAACCTCTCCCCTCCCCCTCTGCCTCGCCCTCGCCCTTATCCTCCTGCAGCCACCGCTTCGGCCTCCACCTCGCTTACATGCCAGGGGAGCCGGGAGGCCCCTGAGATGTCACTCACCCTATGGCAGCTCCATGGGCATTTGTCCCAATCGGACAGGCCCCTGCCCCTCCTGGGCGCCAGGGGTTCAGTTAGAGGTCCTGCGGCCTCCCCTCCATCTTGCCTGGGCGAGGGAAGAGGACGCCACTTCCTCTCTTGCCCCTCCAAATATGGCTTCCGCAGAGCTTCCTCTCCAGGAGGAAACCGGAAACCATAGAGTAGATCTGTGGAAGCTGCTAGAATGGCCTCCCTCTTGTAGTCTTACTGTCCGTCCCTACCATAGAGTAGAGCCGAAGTCCTCCGAGCTCTGAGCTCCAAGCTCCTCTATCCGTCATCTAGAGAGCCAAGTAAACTCTGTGCGGTGCGATTGTGTCTACTGTGTTCCCGGCATTGTGCAGCGAGCTAGGGATAGAAAGACAAAAACGAAACAGTCCCTCGTATTCTGTTGGCCAGAAAACAAAATGAAAGGCAGAATATTGAATACAAAGGAATATTTTATATAAGTTGACAAAATTATAACAATTTTTGAAGGAACCAAAAATCAAGAAGGTCAAAGGAGATAATGAAAAAATAGGAAGGAGATGCGGTAGGGAGGCTAACAGGACTAGATCACTCACTGCACTACAAAACAGTAGTCATTAAAATAATTTGGCACTGGTTTAAAAAAGATAGAAAACTATCAATGGAATAGATTAGTTACATAACATCCAGAAGCAATTGAGGGTAGAAATCCAAGGACACAAAGTACTGGAGTAATGACTCACTATTCAACAAAACCTGCTTAGGAAAATTAAAAAGCAATCTGGAAGAAATTTTATGATGCTTGGCACATATAAGCTCAAAATGGACATATAATTTAGATGTAATAATAACTTTAAAAGTAATAGGTGCAGAGATGGAGCCACCTTTCACAGCTATGGATAGATTTTGATCAAACAGTCGAGAGATATGGTCACAGGTGATCAAACGGACAGTTTTTATTACCTAAATTGTTGCGTTTTTTGTACAAAGAAAACCAATGAACTTAGAATGGAAATAGTTACCTGAGAAAAAAATCTTTGCAGAAAATTTCTCTGATAAAGGTTTGGTATCCAGGGTAGGTAGGGAATGCATACACACACGAACAGGAGCTATTCCCCAAGAAGTAAATGACCAAGGAATATAAACAGGCAGTTTTCAAGTAAAGAAGTCTGAACTACCAACAGTGTGAGAAGACACTCCACATCCCTAATAATAAGAGATGCAAATTAAAACAACTCTGAGGTTCCACTTTTAACCTATCACATGTCAAAGCTGACAAAAGTAGAAAATGATAGTTTTTAGAAGTACTATGTTTTCAGAACATGACTAATTCAAAATTTTGTTTTGCATGACTATATTCGTAACATGCTTTCTATTTCTTGCCTTCTCAATGGATTGGGGAGGGGTAAGGGAAGGAGAGAATTTGGAACTAAAATAAAATAAAATTGAATTACCAAAAAAAAGTGGAATGTGGCCCAAAATGAGAGTTGTGATAGACATGAATGAATAAATGAAAAAGCATTTGTTAAGCATCTAGCGATGTGCAAAAAGCTGGGGATACAAATAGAAAAGCAAGATAATCCTTCCTCTCTTGAAATTCTCATTCTAACTGGGAAAACAACATACATAGGTCTCAGATATATGTCAGATGCAAAAGCCTCCTGGCCCTTGGGGTATAGTGACAAAGCAGATGGTAATGCATCTTTAATGCAATATGATAAAATCATATCTGTTTCTGCTGTCAAATATTTGACAGTCCCAAGGACTTTGGTAATGAAAACTTTCTTTCCCTGTTCTTTAGGTTGGGTAGCGGTTTGATACTTGCTATGTGACCCTGAACAAGTCACTTAACCTCTATTTGCCTCATTTTTCTCACCTGTAAAATGGGGATAATTATTGATAGCCCCTCCCTTAAAGGGTCAAATGAGATAAGAATTGTAAAGTTTCTGGTGCTATATAAATGTTAGCTATAATTATTATTATTACTGTATTTAGGTACTGCGGCTGCTGAGGAGACAGGGCTGCAGCAACCGCTGAAGCATCTACCAGGTTGCCTCTCCACAAGGGTTGCTTCCCAAGCTTTGGGGGATGGGCTAGAAGCAAAACCCAGCAGTCTGAGGGATTTTACACCAGTTCGTATTGATGGTGACAAAGAATGGGGTCTCTTTTTCCACAGTGATTGTTCCTCTCAGTGATGGTTATGGGGCCCGAGCTGGTAGTAGGACCGGTGGTCTGAAATGTACTGCTATGCCCAAGCTTCCTGGGCTCAGGGCCTTGGGTTGTCTCATCATGGTCTGAGGGAAGGTTGATGAGGGGTTTGGGGTGAGAGGTGCTCGACACCCCAAAGTACTGACACACCGGGTCCTGCCGAAAGAATTCGACTCAAGCTCTCAGCCAAGGGAAAAGATAAAGTTTATTAAGAGTTAGCCACATAGGCCTGCCCCCAAGACATCCCACCCCTTGTGACGCCTGTAAGGAAAGCGGGCCAGACCAATCTGAGCTAGTTTGGATCTCACCACCTTCATGGAGGCAAGATGGAGATTATATACACAAAGGTTGTGGGAGGGATTGAGGGGTGGTCTGGGGTGACCAGAAGAGGGGTCTAGGGAGGGACTTAAGGATGAGGTCAGACCCCAGGGTGGGGGAAATAGCTGAAGGCTATATGGAAATGACAGACCATAAAGGGCTAGGGTAACAGACCTAGGGTATAGATATTTTGATCAGGATTAAGGATGGGAAACGGGATTAAGGGTGGGAAACAGCTGGACAATAGAGGACTGGGCAAGGTAGGCATTTGGGCTTAATGGTTATAGCCTCAGGCCAAGGCCAGGTCGAGTGGGAAGATTCAAGGAGAGTTCAAGGGTTCGAGGGGTTCCCAGAGACTGTGCCCTCATCAAGGTGGTAGTCCAGAGACAATGGTAGTTTAACTTGCCTGCATGGAGGAAAAATAGGAGCCTCAATCATTTCACTACAACTTAATGGACTAACAATGTGGAAATCCCCCAACTTCCCAGGGGCACCTAATATTAGAAAGTCCCCAGACCTTTGCAGAAATGGGTAAAGAGTATCATCCATTGTTGTAATCATTACTTTCTGCTTTGGATGAGTGATGCTGTTTTGTCTAAAAGGACTGCTTTTACAATTGTAAAACTATTTGATCTCTTCTCCTGGTCTCCCCCTACCCCCACCAGGAATTTCCCCTTGCTTTCATTCCAAATACTCCCCTTTTCTCCTTTGGCTAATTCTCCCAGTTTCTCTCCAGTGAAATGCTTTACATTTCTATCCTAAGTAGCTGAAGAATGTTGATTGTGTATTCTAAATGAAAGTTTACAAAAAACAAATCTGTCCCTCAGGAATCAGAATTTGTGTCAATGACACAACTGTATCATTGTGTAGAATTCCTTAGCATGCTAATAAATGTCTTAACTTTCAATTTGGCTGGCTATGTTTGATTCACAGGTGTAGGATTCCCCCCACCCCCACCCTCCAGCTGAAGGGTATGCCTCTAAGAAGTTGACAGAATTCCCCTACCCTTAGTCACCTCCTGTATCTCCCTCAATGTTCCTTCATGATTAAGTTACCTTGGTACATCTGTTCTAGAGGGGCAATTATTTCTCAATACCTCCTCTAGAGATAGAATCTTGTAGGCATGAGTGCCCAGTCACCACCCTCGTCTTCTTCCCCATAAGGATAGAAATCACTGTCTCCCTTGGAGAAATGGTGAACCAAACCTCAGAACACGTATCTATCCCTGCCACACACAAGCCAACCATTCTATATATTAGGTAACCATCCACATATATGTCTTATACACTGAGCACAACGTGGTAAATAAAGACAATTTTGATTTAAGAACTCTTATCAAAGCAGTGATGAATCATGACTCCAGTAGCCTAATGATGAAGCATGTCTTCCATCTCTTGGCGGGAAGGCGATGAATTGTAGGTGCCGACTCAGGTAGACATTTTCAGAACAGATCAATTGAACACAATTTTGTTTTGTTTTGTTTTGTTTTTAAGAAGAAAGAAAAAAATTGGTGCTTAATAACTATTCGTTGTTAGAAGGAAACTTGGAAACAATTTGAACCAACCTTTCCTTATTTTACAATGAGACAACTGACTTAGCCAAGATAATATAAATAGTATATGGAAGAGTTAGGGTTCAAACCCAAGCCCATCACTTATTCCATTACACCACACTTCCTTCCCAGAATCCACCAATATTCCCCCTTGGATCTTACACAGCACTTTGTTTTCCAGTTCTCTAATTCAGCTCCCACATAATTTTTGTGTCAAACCTACTTGTTTTTTGTCTTATGATCTTACTGGACTGTGAACCCTTCTAGGAGAGTAAATACTGCGTATGTACCCTAGGGCCAAGCACAGTATTCTGCATGTCTCACCCTCAGTCATTTATTCTTGTGTAAGAACTGACTGGCAGCCTGGGATTTGTAATTCAGAGAGATAAATCTTCTCTCTTCAACTGAGAGTAATTTGGACTATCAAGATCTCTGACCTTGAAGGTGGACTTAAGTCACACTCAGGAGACTTAGAGGAAAGAAAGACGGGGGACTGAAAGAACTAAGCGGCATCAAGGTGGGGGGGTGGTGCCAGACAGCATGCCCAGTGGTACCAGGACTTATATATGGCACAAACAAAAAGAGAAGCTGAAAACAATGTAAATTGTGACAATGTAAATTGTAGGGAAAGGTTGAGGTGGAAATTGGGCTTTTGTAAACATCTCTCTACCGGGGACTTGGACTGAAGCTACTGGTTGTGATGAGGGCACAGTCTCTGGGAACCCCTTGAGCCCTTGAATTCTCCTTGAATCTTCCCACTCGACCTGGCCTTGGCCTGAGGCTATAACCATTAAGCCCAAATGCCTACCTTGCCCAGTCCTCTATTGTCCAGCTGTTTCCCACCCTTAATCCTGTTTCCCATCCTTAATCCTGATCAAAATATCTATACCCTAGCTCTGTTACCCTAGCCCTTCATGGTCTGTCATTTCCATATAGCCTTCAGCTATTTTCCCCACCCTGGAGTCTGACCTCATCCTTAAGTCCCTCCCTAGACCCCTCTTCTGGTCACCCCAGACCACCTCTCAATCCCTCCCACAACCTTTGTGTATATAATCTCCATCTTGCCTCCATGAAGGTGCTCAGAACCAATCTAGCTCAGATGGGTCTGGCCCTTTTTCCTTACAGGCGTCGCAAGGGGTGGGATCTCTCAGGGCAGGCTTATTTGGCTAACTCTTAATAAACTTTATCTTTCCCTTGGCTGAGAAAGCTTGAGTCGAATTCTTTCGGCAGGACCTAGTGTGTCGGTACTTTAGGGTGTCGAGCACCTCTCACCCCAAACCCTCATCATTTATGGTTCCCTGAACCGGGAAGCACTGCTAATCTCAAGTTCTTCTCCAGCCAAGACCAAAGGTATGTGAGCCTCCCCCTCTCCCAATCCCCCTCCTCGCTCTCCAAATATTTTGGATGTGCTTCTTGGGCCTGACCTTAGCAGGTCTCCGTGGGTCGGACAGCTTGGTCCAGTGGTCTCAGTGAGTCAGACAGCCAGGCTGTCGTGGTCAACCTGACGCTATCAGGTGGTTCTCGGTCCAGTGGTCTCAGCGGGTCGGACAGCCACGCTGTCCTGGTCAACCTGACGCTATCAGGTGGTTCTCGGTCCAGTGGTCTCAGTGGGTCGGACAGCCAGACTGTCCTGGTCAACCTGACGCTATCAGGTGGTTCTCGGTCCAGTGGTCATGTCGGAGGCCATGAACCTAAGTGGCTTCTGAGGCATGAAGGACATGGACGGATGCCCCATCCGGAAGCATGTGCCAGATCCTTTCAATTGTTTCAGCGCTGGGAATTTGGGAAAGTTTCAGGTACCCTCTGTATATTTTGTTTTCTTGTTTTATTTTGTTTGTCTCCCGACAATTACTCCTAACTTCTCCTTTACTAAGGAGGAAGGAATTTCCAGCCGAAGGGACGCCTACTCAGGTTTTGGCCTCATGGTCTGCCTCTGCTGCAGGCCCTGCACAACATCTATCACCATGGGCCCTACCCCCAAGGCAATCCCTACTCAGGTTCCAGCCTCGGGCCCTACCCCCACGGCAATATCTCCTCCCCTAGCCCCTCTCTCTGAGGTAGCACCCGCTTGGGTCTCTGGGGTATCTTCCCCTCTGACCTCTACCCCTCCTCAGGTACTAGCTGATCTCCCTTGCCAGGCAGATGCCCTGGCCTTGCAGTCTAATCTACCTCAGCCCCAAGCTCCAGGTCCCACAGCACCTTCAAGGCTTTTTCCCCTGAGGGAAATGCCTGCCTCCCCTGCTGGGACAAGGAGATTGCATGTTCCATTCTCCATTTCAGATGTCCTTCAAATTAAAGAAAAACTGGGGAGATACTCAGAAGATCCCACTAAGTTTACTGAGGGTTTTAGGGATCTGTCCCTACAGTTTGAACTTTCTTGGTGTGATTTGCATATCCTTTTCTCTACCTGTTGTACCACTGAGGAGAAGAGGAGAATTCAAGGGCTCAAGGGGTTCCCAGAGACTGTGCCCTCATCAGTTGTACTCACCTTTTCAAAGACTAGGAGAATTTCCAAAAGTTCTTCTTTCCCCCAGTTTCTCTTCTTCATGCTTGTCCAGTAATTGGCACTATAATAAACTCTGCTCATTTCCTTTACCTAAACATTTCCTGTATTTCAATTTTTAGTCAAATTATATGGATATATTGCTATTATAATATGTTATCTATTATAATTATAACATTATATGTGTCAATAGTTAGATGGAATTGCACAAAATTTAAATTAAGAAAGAGAACTACAACCCTGAATATCAGGGGTTTTCCTAACTGTGAGTTCAGGACTGTTGTGATTTTTTAATAATTTTTTTGTCATACAGACAAGTAGTAAAGTAGTAGAAAGAGAGAAGATGTGCACCTGAAGGACACTGTATTGCTCCTAGGCTAAAGAGTTAGCTTCATGTTTTAAAAAATGACTCCTTAAATCTTCAGAGAAGGAGTAGGAAGTGATGGGGTGCTTGGGTGCTTGTGCTTAGACCCCGGTTCCAAGATCACATTTCTGTCTAACGCTATCCCTGACAGTTTTCTCCCCAGCCCAAGGACACTATGCCTAGCAATAACTCATGAGCGGGCCCCACTAAGACAAACTACCTTTCCCCACAATTACTCATGAGCGGGCCCCAGTAAAACAAACTATTTTTTCCTATGACAAGAACAAGCTGACCTCTGAAGAAATTCTCTTGTAAAAATAGAACTATCTTGTAACCACAAAATTATCATGTATTTGATGAGGTCAAGGAACGATATATTTTTAGGGGCGCTTGAGACCCCAAACTACCAAGACTCCGGGTCCTGCTCGAATGAATTTGACTCAAACCTTCTCACAGCCAAAGAAAGACAAAGTTTACTACAGGTTCGCCGCAATAGGTTGTCTTAAGAAATCACAACATTTGTGACTGTTGTTTTCACAAGCTGGCCAGGTTCCATCTGAGGTAGATGGAATCTGAGCACCTTCTCAGAGGCAAGATGAAACTTATATACACAAAGATTGTGAGAGGGATCTAGGGTGGCCCTGGGGCGATGGGAGGAGGGGGTTAGGGAATGTTTTGAAGAGGAGTCTAAGGAGGAGCTTGATGAGATTGGGGTGAGGTCAGACTCCAGGAGCCAAGAGAATGAGATTAAGGGTGGGCAGTAGCTGAAGGCCACCTGGAGGTGACAGACAATGGAGAGCTACGGTAGTTAAAGGGCAACAACAGATTTGGGCACAGACATTTTGATAGGATCAAGGGTGGGAAGTAGCCCGACAATGGAGGGCTAGCCTATGTTAAGAGTAACCTAGAGATTTGAGCCTATCAATAATGAAAGGCTTATGGCCTCAGGAAAATTGAAGATTCCAGGAGAGTTCAAAGGGCTCTCGGAGGCTGCACCCCATCATACAGAAGCAGCTCTCAAAACTATCTTGCTACAGATATAACAGACCAAAAGTACACCCCTGAGAAATCCCTTCCCCTGGTTTCCAGTACGAAATGACCCCTGTGACCAAAGCTGTAAATTATCACCTAATTAGCATATCTGCCAGATAACCCACTACTTTTCCTGTGTAAGCTTTAGTATCATTCCTGTTGAGTTGCAAGTTTCTTAAGGAGCTCTGCAAGCTGTAATAGCTTAACAATAAATCTTTGCCACCTTGACTTAAAGAATGCTTGAGTCTGTGAATTCATTCCAGATGACCCTACCCAGTACTCCAGCCTCAAGGGGGTCTCTGAACCTCTCAAACCCCCTTCAAATCTCATCACAAGGACTGAGTACTGACCACCTAACCCTGGCCTTCTCAGATAAATTCAATAACATAACACACTCATGCATGGGATGGATAATTGTGCAGACTTCACAGGGTATGTCTAATGGAGAGATTTGGGGATTTGGCCTTGTAATTTTGGGAAGGCATGCCCTTCCCCTCCACCCCCCCCCCAGATGTTAGAAGATAATGAACTTCCTGTGAGCTATTTGTTCTCTATTCCAGGAAGGGTCTCTCCTTCCCCCACCCCATTTCTTCTCCTAGACTTTCAGATGCCACCCTGGCAGTTGAGTTCTGATAGGGAAAAACCTGAATGGACCGGATCAATCTTGGTCCTCTGTGCAGTTTTCGAGCCCAGACTGCAAGCCCACCTCCCAGCCAATGGTGAGAAGGGATAGAGGTGGGTGGGAATCTTTTTCATTAAGACTATAAATTAAGGCAGGTTCCCTTTTACCTCGCCTCCTCCATTATGGAGGTGTGCCCAAATCTTGCAAGGTTTGTAGAATAAATTTACTTTGTTTCTCTCAAAGATGTCTCTCCTATTATTTAAAAAATCTGTCCCATACAGATTTGGAGGTCCCACCGAGATTTGCACTCTCCATGTGGGCAGGCACCTGGCTCAAGGCTTAGCCAGCGCACACCGGAGATTTCTCCAACTAGCTGAGCGCCTGAGGGCAGCCTGGTCTCACTGGGAAGTCACAAACTCGGAGGAGAAGCAAAGTAAAAAGGGGGAAATTTGAGTGCACTATGAGCTGAGTGGAAATCAGCTGGCCATGAAATTTTCAGTCATGAACAGTCATATGCCGTGTGACCAAGGGTAAGTCCTCAGTGTCCTCTGTCTTTGCGATCCAAGAGTGTCGACTGACAGATTTAAGGACTCTGAGAAGACACTCGGGGACTGAGCTAAGATTGCGAGGTCTTAGGAAAAACCAAACCACCTGGCCTTGGAGTGCCAGGGGATTGGAATATGTGGGGTTTCTAACCCGGAGACTAGGGTGACCTGTCTCGTGTAAATTGGTTGCAAATCTCAGCACTTGGACAGCCCTAATGTGCTGTACCAAAGTAGAAAGGAATGGCCATAGAAAGAGTTCTTAATTTAACTCAGGTGGGGAAAATGGGTTTCCCCTGGTAATGTTGGAAGTGAGTCTGAATGCGAATTCGAAATTGTTCATGTGAAATGTCTGTCTGACTAATGTTTTGTCTTTTTTCATTTTGTTCTATGTTCAGGTAAAAATGTTTAACTCTAGGAGACTGAAATGGGCTCCTTTAGTATGAAAATTGTTAGATAAGGAGTCAGAGCTGAAGCTGCCAGCCAGGAGGGCTGGGGGCTCTGAATTAAGGGTTGGTTAGATTCTAAAGGAAAAATCTGTGTATTTTGTATTGGGTTAGCCTATCTAACATCAGGCAAGTGTTTAAATTGTAGAGGAGAGTAAAGGGGTCTGTATGAAAAATTGGATGACCACTTTAAGGAGGTTCAGTGGTCTGCTTAGGATGTGATTAAAAGTTGTTGGTCATTTTAATCTTTAAGTTTTAAGGTGAAAAAGAAAGCAGCTCGGAAAAGGAAAAGCTGGGTGAGTATGTAATTTATTATTTACTTGAAATGTTTGAGGTAGTTTGGGTCAAGATCAGGAAAGAAAGATTGAAATTGGACATACAGAGGGTAAAAAGAAAAGAAATGAGAGTGATGAAAGGTTTTATTGAATCTCTGGGAATTTACTATAAGAAAGATTCTGATTTGTATAATCATTAAGCTTTGCCCATGTAAGGTATTACTGAATTTTGTTTTCACAGAGATTATATAAAATCATGATTTGAAGCCATATGCTAATGGTTAGGAATAGGAAAATTAGCATGTCTAAAAGGCTGGCTCCTTTGTTCTCAAAGGGATGCCAGGCCCAAAGTAATTTACCCATGGCTGAGATCTTCAACTCACATTTGTCAATCTCCCTCAGCATTTAAAACGGATTTTTCCCCTCTATGTTATCTGAGGCAGACAAAGGGAGGGGAAACAGAAAATATTTTAGCTTGGTCAAACCCATGTGCTCTTAAGGACCACTCCCTCTTGTCTTTCTTAGGAGTCCAAAATGTTTTTTTTTTTTTTTGAAGAGAAGTGCCTGCACCCCTTCCCCCTCAAAATCCTTTTAGGCATTTTGTTAATTGCCAGTATGCATAAGATGAAGCTTGGATAAAACAGGGTACCAAATTCAAACCTAGACGGTTCATGAAAGCAGATAATGATATGAAATAAAGTTTTTCTTTCCTTTTATAAGTTCATTCATGGCCAGGCAAATATTCCTGATGCTTGGGCCAGAGGTAGTGGGTGAATTTTAAACTGTCATATTTGGTTTAGAAATGTATTTACCTAGACTGAAATGAGTAGTTCGAATTTTACATATATAATATATGTTTAGGGCATTATTACATTTCTGCAGTATAAATTTTGTTAGAGTTGTATTAACTTAAGAAGTTGGACAATTGCTGTAACGTAAGAGATTATAACTTTCAAGTTTTGTCTGAAAGTTCAATTGAAATCGTTTTTGCTATATATCAAGTATTTATACAAAGGCCATGTTGGGTCCTCTTGTAATCTCTGTTAAAATGTGGTTTTATAAACAGTAATCTTTTCTTTTACAGTGCTAAGAGTATTGGGCCTTAGAAATTAAAATGTTACCGCTAGTGATTAAAATAATTGCTCTTATAATCTAGATGTTGTTAGATTAAGAATTGTACTTAATTAAGAAATTGAGGTTGTTAACTGAACCAAGAACTTTTGGATATTCAATCTTGTTTAAAAGTTTTCAGTGTAGAGGGATTCCTATGCACAAAGCTTTTAGAGTCCTGGTAAACTAAGTGTTATCCCCCTTACAACACCTTTTTAACTAAAGAATTTTTGTGATATCTAGAAATTCTGTTAAACAAAGAATTGAGTTGTTATAATACTTTGAAAAACATAGGGGTATGATTTTCAAGCCTGTATTGTCTAAAGATGTATTTATGTATGTTAATCTGGAGGTTTATGGACTAATTTGTGAATGAACCCCGATGTTTAAAGGTTATTTTGCTTTAAGAGAGAGACACATCTCATTTTAGAGCTGTCCAAATAATTTTTCTTCATGAAAGTTTAGTGACAATCCCTGTTTATATCAGGATCAATTTTAAACTGTTTTAAAGAAGGGAAAATACTTTTGAAAAATGCTGTGTAAAATCTTTTTGTGTGATTTTCAGAAGGCCTGCTCAATTTCCACCTGTAAGCTAATTGGTTGCAGTTCAAACCTGCAGTTTTCCAAGTTCTGGGTGAGAACCTTATCTGTAGAAGTCTTGGGGGAGGGTGGTTAAAGCATGTGTTTTATGTACCCCAAGAAAGGCCCATTCAATGTCTTATTCTACATTTTTGAGTAAGGAGGCAGTCTGCATTCCTTACTCATCCCCCCCTTAGTTTAAATAAGAAGAAAGATTTCTACCTTTGCCCACCTGTCAGAAGGGAAGGAAGGGGGAGGAGCAGTAGTTACTGAGATTTGCAAAAGTGATGGGTTTTTAGAATAAGATTAGGTTTTGAGAATGTGGGTCTTAAGGATACAGTTTTTATTAGTGAAGCTTGCCATCTGAGGGGAAAGAACCCACCCTCAGGGGGAGATGAGATGGCAGATCTCTGTAATCAGAAATAAGCCAGTAGTGACAAAAGGGAAGGTATCTGCCAGAATCTGTTACCATTGTGAAAGAAGTTGGTTTTATGGGAAAAATAGAAAATTGGATAAATACAAATATGTGAAATCTTGTTGTTTTTAATCAAATGACTAGTCACGTTGGTACTCTTGTATAGTCAAGTGAAAGATAATGTGGCTTCTAAAGTATTAGTGGGAATAATTTGGGAAAAAGGGAAAAGAAGTTTTATGAGATAATATTGTTTACAAATGTAAGGTTGAATCATTATCCCATAGACTAAGACTGGGATCTTAAAGTTATATTGTATCTATGTGAGATAGAGTTCTTAGATGTTTTAAAGTGATAAGAGCAATTAGGTATTAATACAAATAGTGTAATTAATTACCGCAACTAAATCAGAGACATCTTCAGTTTAGGGAAAAGAATTTCAATGTAAGTCTCTTTAGGAGAGAAGTTGTAGAATATTTCTGTATTGATGGGAAAAGTTAAATGTGGATTTGAATTCATTCCATTTTCTAAAACATAAAGACAAAGTTATACGGTTTAATTCTTTCAGATCAGGCATAATTAGAGAAGAATAGGAAAATAGAAGAGAAACTGATGCAAATGTGTTAGAGCAATAACTTATGATCTTAATGGGAAGACTTTATGAATAAGGGAGGAAATGCATGCAAGCTATTTAAAGCTAGTTTTAAGGATGTTCCTGAAGCAATGTGAGATTATATTCATTGGAACTTGCCATTAAAAGACTTAATGGGACTGTTAACTGACTGTTTTTCTGAGCCTAACTCCAGTTGTGAGTATCCAGGAAGGCTGACCCAAGATGCCAGCAGCCCTGTGGGAGGGCAGGCATGAGCTGCAGGTATGATTTCTTGGCAAAGTTAAGAGGGCAACTGTTCAGCATGTGCTGAGGTGGGACCCTTTTGACTTGATCTTCTTAACTGAAGCCTGGCAGACTAGGCCTGGCTCAATGCAGCTTGCAGTTTGACATAACTTCTGCCTGGAGTTGATAGGAAGCTGGGGAAAATATGGTCCCCTTACTCTAAGTCCCTACTCCCTTGGTGGCAAATTTCTATAATCAGAAGGTTTTGTACAGTAAAAAATCCACTAAAATATTGATTATGGAACATCTTAGATTACTATAGGACTGGGAGTAGTGTTTTTATGTAGGTCTGTATATGAGTTAGATTTTCTCTCAGTAATGGTATAGAGATAATTAGGTCAAGGGCTTGTGAGAATATTATTTTGCTATTTGGTTAATATCAAGCTTGTCTAAAGCTTTGTTACAATTAGTAATGTTAAAAGAAAAATGGCTTGTGGATTATTCTGTAAATGCCATCAAAGAAATATGGCATGACAAAAGTTTATGATATTGTATGTACTGTGATAAAAATTGGTTATTTAATGTGTTTATGTATGTACTGGAGCCTGTTAATTCCTTAAGTGAGATATCATCCTCCTGCTGAGGAAATTAATGAGTGATTGTAAAATGTAAGAAATTGGGTTCTGATGTGAATTTCTTAAAGAGAACAATTGGTCAAGGTTCCAATTTTGAATTTGTAAAATGATCAGGGTTATAAGGATTAGAAATGGTAACTTAAAATTGTGCTAAGGTGACTTTTGTAGGAGAATGGACAGAAAGCTGGTTTCTATAAGAAGACAAGAGGAAGACACTGGAATGCTGTGCTGAGAGCAAATGCCAAGGACCAGAACACTTTTGATGCTCTCTGCTGGAATCTTAAAGGGACAACTGCGTCATCATTTTCATTTGGGTCTCTGTATCTGTATTTACAAAGGGGACTGCCCCCTTTGATTTGTCAATGTGTCGGAGATTTTGAAGAATAGAAACCTTAGAAAAGGTTAACGGGGATGCAACTTATATCAGCAATTATGTGTGAAGTCTTCAGATTAGTATAAGAAGAGGGGGGACTGCATGGGATAGATAATTGTGAAGACTTCACAGGGTATGTCTAATGGAGAGGTTTGGGGATTTGGCCTTGTAATTTTGGGAAGGCATGCCCTTCTCCTCCACCCCCCCCCCCAGATGTTAGAAGATAATGAACTTCCTGTGAGCTATTTGTTCTCTGTTCCAGGAAGGGTCTCTCCTTCCCCGACCCCATTTCTTCTCCTAGACTTTCAGAGGCCACCCTGGCAGTTGAGTTCTGATAGGGAAAAACTTGTATGGACCGGATCAGTCTTGGTCCTCTGTGCAGTTTTCGTGCCTAGACTGCAAGCCCACCTTCCAGCCAATGATGAGAAGGGATAGAGGTGGGTGGGAATCTTTTTCATTAAGACTATAAATTAAGGCAGGTTCCCTTTTACCTCGCCTCCTCCATTATGGAGGTGTGCCCAAATCTTGCAAGGTTTGTAGAATAAATTTACTTTGTTTCTCTCAAAGATGTCTCTCCACACTCACATGGCAAAGGGGTGTCTATTTAATGTTGAATATTTGTTAAATATTTAAGAGAACTTGGAGAGTTAGGTTAATTGGAAGCATATTCCAAAAGAAATTAGGAAAATCTAGCTAAGAGAGAAGAGACCAAAAAACATTAATGAAGCTTAACAGTGAAGACCAGATTTGCTACATTTCACCCATCCCAGGTTTCTCCAGTTGTCTTAGGGGGAGGCGGCTGTATCCAATCTCTCTGCCATTGCCTGAAGCCCCTACTGATTGTGTTCCCTCAGTTTTAGGCCCTGTACCCCACTTTCATGTAACCACTTAACAGAGTAGCTTTTACAAAGAAATATTTACTTCAAAGGTATAACAAGAACAGACATACAAACATGCTCCCCCAACACCTAGGAGACATAATCTTCCTTTGTATGGCCTCAGTCTCTGGAGAGGGGAGGAGAATTAAGTTCATAGTTTAACTCAGTTCTTAATAAAGTGTGTTCCCACAAGGTCCAAGTCCACAGCCCCTGGACTCACATTCCAGCCCCCTGGCTTCTATGGATTTCCTTGCAGGGCTGGCAGCAACATCTGGCCTAGAATCCTACCTCCAAGATTGCTATAGCTTGAGCTCTGGAATCTGGGGAGTCCACGAACCGTGCCTAGAACTAAGAAGGTCAAATGAAACAGACTAAAACCCCAAGATCCCCTTGGGGCCACAGGTCCTAAAGAGGGGGCGGCTGTAAAGTAGTCTTTCCTCTATATCCAGGTCAGTCTATAGAGTTTGTGTAGTGGGTAGTAAACAGGACCTTCATCCCACTGGACATGACTGGAAGCAGAGAGAGACTGTCCCAGTCTGGTGCTTTTAAAGAAGCAGCCTGCTCCATTATGAAAGCCATTGGGAAAGTGGCTGCTTCCACCCATGTAGTAAGGAAATGCAGAATGTCTTCTTCCTTTGTCTCCCACATGGGCACCTCCATCTTGGCAGATCTGAGCATTTGCTTGGGCTTGAAGTTAGGGAAAATCTGAGTTCAAACCTTGTCTCTTATTAGCTGTGTAATCCTGGCAAGGTATTTAACTTCAGTTTCCTCGTCTCTACAGTGAAGCAGTTGGACTAGATGGACACTAAGGTCCCTTCCACCTCTAAATCTATTATTCAATGAGTATCCTCTAATTCTTCCCCTTGGCATAAAACTGACTCCCAGTTCCCAAAGGCAGAGCATTAGCCCAGTCCAAAAGGCCAGCTAAGTTTAAAAAGTCTGGCATCCCTAAGGCACTGGCCACTGTTTTTCATCCATAGCACTTCAATTGTTGAGGAAAAGCTTGCAAAATTATAGGTCCTTTTAAAACATAAAGTAAATCAAAAGTCTTTAAAATGGAATTTATTGCATTTCAACGAACTGACCAGGGTTTGACATTATTCCCTTCCACCCAGCCCTTTGATGAAATCTATCATTTCTCACAAATAACATCCATTTTTTAGATTTTTCCATGGATTCTTAATCTCGTTGATTGTGATCTCACCAATGCAGATCTTAACCCCTCCAGGCCTCCTTGCAATGTGATTCTTGTTCATATTTCCATGGTCCTTAAAGGGTCTTTCCCAACTGATGGATGCCTTTTTGTTTCTTTTCTTTTTTAAATAAAATTTTACTAACAACTTTTGCTTTTATGCTACCCAAATTCCCCAACTGTATCCCTGCCCCTCTTTCTGTTCCTTTTATTATCTTGAGAGTGCCACGGGTACCAGGATGTCCATCTATCATCTCTCATTCTCTATACCTAACTGGCTCATCTGTGTCTTGGAATATGTCTTTTAACATTCTTCTCATGTAACAAGTTATTGTTGATTGGCTGCAGTCTACTTACTCCCACCATGTGTTTTTTCACTGATCTTAAAGTTACTGTTCAAATTTGCTGTACCAGCCCATAGTTCATCACCATGGGGAAGATATTTTTTTTTAATGGCTAGATCCAGTAAGGAAAAAAGGCTTTGTTGATGTTGCTCTGATGTTAAGGTTCTGTTTGGGAGACCGTCTCGTTGGCTAGGGAAATCAAAGGTTATCAAATTATTATATAGCCAAAAGAAGAAAGGGCAATGGAAAGGAGGCAGCTAGGAAGAACCCTCAGTCTGAGGGGACAAGGATAGAAATTTACACTTACTAGCTGTGTGATCCTAGGCAAGTCACTTAACCCTGTTTTTCTCAGTTTTGTTTGTTTGGTTTTTTTTTGGAGGGGGGGCGTTTTGAAAGGTGGAGAGGCAATGGCCAAACAATGAATGTAATGGAATACAACTGGGATATAAGGAATGACAAAGTTAAGTATCAGAGAAACATAGAAAGATGATGACATAACAATTGTTCAAGGATTCATTGATCGGTACTGCTGCTAATCATGCTTATCAATGCACAGAAACATTTTAATAAGCAGTTTATTTATATTCTCTGAATATAGACTCATGGTATACAAAAACCAGTGCCTTGTCCACCCCTCCCACCCCCATTCCCCAGCCTATTCAACGACCTTATATAAATTTTAGTCACAAAGCAGGACAGGTACAATGGAATTTTACAGATAGTAGATGGGGAAGATAAAAACTTACACACCAAAGAACAGTAGGGGAAGGTCTACATCAGGTAAAACTATAAACTAGGGATAAAGCTGCCCCAACCTCCCATCCAGTTGAGAACACAAAGAAAATAAAATTCATTACACACATGTATAGTCAATCAAAACAAATTTCCACAGTGACCATGTCCTAAAATAAAAAAAAAAATTTGTCTTGTTCTGCATATGAGTTTCCTTATTAATCCTCTGGAATCCCGGTTGGTCATTACACTGATAAGAGTTTTCAGCACAATATATTCCATCACTTTACGTACCACAACTTGTTTAGCCATCCACCAATTTATGGATATTTTCTCAGATTTCCATTTTTTGCAGCTCCCAAAAGAGCTATAAATATTTTTTTAACATCCTTAGAATTTGTTTTGCTTAGGACTAATCCATCCCTTAATCTACCCTCCTGCTAATTCTCCCTCCCCTTTCCATCCTATTTCCCTGTTGAATGAAAAGTATTTCTGCATGTGTATGTGTTCTTCCTTCTATTGACCAGTTCAGATGAGAGTGAAGTTCAAGTCCCTCACACCTTCCTTTTTGTATGGATATATCTCCTCATTATATGAGACAATTTTTTCCTAATCTTCCTTTCCCTCTCCCCCCACCCCAATTCCTTTTCCTTTCTTTTTCCTTTCTTTTGAGATTCTCAAAACATAACAGAACCACTCCCAAGTTTTGTGTAATCGAGCTCCCTGTATGAACACTGCTGATAACAGAGATCAGAGTATCATCTCACCATATTTGAATATGAGCAATTCCTCCTTTTTTAGTCCATTCATGTTAACTTTTTTATGTTTCTCTTTACTCTTGTGTTTGGGCTTCAAGGTTTCCCTGAAACTCTGGTATTTTCATCAAGAATGCTTGGAAGTCCTTTATTTCATTAAAGATCCAGTTTTCTTCCCTATACAATTATACTCAGTTTTACCAGGTAAATTTTTCTTGTCTGTAAGCCCATATTCTTTGCCTTTTGGAATATCATGTTCCAAGTTCTGCACTCCTTTATAGCAGTGGCTGCTAAATCATGTGTGATCCTGACTTTGGCTCCTCAGTACTTGAAGTCTGTTTTCACTGTTTACAGTATTTTTTCTTTCACCTGGAAATTCTAGATTTTGGCTTTGATGTTCCTGGGAGTTTTCATTTTAGGGTCACTTTTAGGAGTTCACCAGTGGATTCTATTTCCACTTTTCTCTCTGGTTCTAAGAAATCTAGGTAATTTTAAGATTTCTTGAAATATGATGTATAGGCTCCTCTTTTTCTGGTCATGGCTTCCACATTGTTCAATGATCCTCAATTTGTTTCTCCTTGTTTTCCAGGGCAATTGTTTTTGCTAGGAGATACTATATATGTATATATATATTCAGTTTTTTGGCTTTGTTTTGAAATTTCTTGTTGCCTCATGGAGTCATTGGCTTCTATTTGGTCTATTCAAATTTTCCACAGGGTTTTGTACCTCTTAACCAAGCTGTTAATTCCCTTTCCCATTCTTTCTTCCATAGATCTCATTTCTTTTCTAAGTTTTCCTCAAGTGCTCTCATTCCATTCATAAAAATGTCTTTACACTGTTTTTTAAAATTCTTGCTTCATCTCTTCGAGGAATTCTAGTTGAGTTTGTGCCTAAGCTGTGTTTTTTCTGAGGCAATGCTTTTAGATGTTTTATAGTCATTCTCTTCTACATTTGTGTCTTGAGTGTCTGCAATAGCACAATAGTTCATCATGGAGGGATTCTTTTTTTGTTTGCACATTCTTCTAGCCTCCTTCCTGACTTCAAATTTGATATTAGAGCTGTTCTCTGCGGCAGCTCTGGAAAGAAGGGCTGTGCTGGGCCTCTTACTTCTTTCTTGGAGTACTGAGTTGGCAGAGGGAGTGGGGCAGACAAGCATGTATATGGTGCCTACTCTGTGCCAATCACTGTGCTAAGTGCTTTACAAATATTATCTCATTTGATATTTACAACAACCCTATGAGGTGGGTGCTTTTTTTTTTTTATCTCCGTTACATAGTTGAGGAAACTAAGACAAATGGAGGTAAAGTGACTTGCCCAGGGTTACACAGCTAGTAAATATCTGAGGTCACATTTGAACTCAGGTCTTCCTGACATCAGGCCTGACCTTCTGTCCACTGTGCCATACAGCTGCCAAAGAATGTGTGTTATTCCAGGATCTGAGGGTCAGACTGAGTGCTCCCAAGCTTTTGGTGCTCCCAAAGTGGTCTGATCCAGGGCAAAATCTGATTACTGCTCCCCTGGTCTGAACTCTGCAAGTTCCAGACCTGGTTTGGGTAAGCTGTTGCTAGACTCTGCCGCTATAGGCCGACTGGAAAGTTCTGTCGGATCACAGCCTTAGCATCGGAGGTTCCCTCATGATCCAGGATTCTCGCCTTGATTATTTCTCTGCAGGCTAGGCCAGATGTTGGAAGTGAGACCCTGCTTTGTACCCGAGGTCTTAGCCGTACCACTGCTGCTCATGCTGCTACTGGCTTCTGAACTTCCTCCTTTCTCAGTATTTCATCCAAGGCCTTCCTCCCCAGGAAACCACTTCGGTTTGCAGTTTCCCTTCTCATTCCGTCTCATGCATACTCTACTTGGTACTGGGTAGTAGGTGTCAAAGCTGCCAGTTGGCACTTCTCCCTGTCTCAGTGGTTTGGTTCTGCAGGTGTCCCGAAGTGGGTCTTCTCTTGCCCTGTGGTTACAGCTTCTTCCTAGGCACTAAAGTGTTTCCTGTTCAGTGCGTTGCTGGCCTGACCCCAATCCCCAGTGTTCCCAGACCTCCTAGTGTGCCTTCCTATGCCAAGCTAGGTGTTAGGAGATGCCTGTGGAGAGCTCACTGCATTGCTTCCCATTACTCTACTTCTAACAACAACATAGGAAAGACAAACCGCTTTGAAAGATTTAAGTAAATCAACAAGCATTTATTAAGCACTTATTCTGTGCCAGGCACCTAAGAATGCTGCTCATTAATGCAATGACCATTCCAGAGGACAAATGAGGAAGCCTTCTACTCACCTCCTGATGGAGAAGTGATGGACTGAAGATACAGAGGAACATACATTTTGGGACATGGCCCATGTAAGAATTTTTTTGTTGTTGTTTGACTGTGCATAATTGTTAGAGGATTTGGGTTGTTTTTCTTTCTCATTTGGAGAGTTGGGAGGTGGTAGAGAGAGAAATTAAATACTTATTAATCAAAACAAAAAGAGGATAGGAAAGAATAAAACAAAGCTAAATAAATGAGAAAGGAATGCAGAGGAAATTGAGATCACAGGGGATTTGAAAAATGAAAACATAACTGGGGCTCATGCTCATTTGTGTAAGATATTCCTCATTAATGGAGACTGGTTAACTAACTCAGCCCCTCAGGTAGTCTTGGAGTAATCATTCTCCACCAATGAGGAGAATCTTAGGCAAATAGCCTTGAGCCCTAGGTTACCAAAATCTTAGATTTGGAAAGGAATTTAAGAACCATTTACTTCAAGCATTCACAGGGATCCTGTCTTCAGCACTAATAATGTTCCCTCCAGCTATAAATCTTATGAGCCTTGGCAGATGCTCATGCAGCTCCTTCTTGATTATTCCCAGTAACTGAGTTCATTAGCTTATAAGACAGCCCGTTCCATTTTGGGGACATGTCGGCTTTTTAGAAAGTTCTTTCTGATAGTAAACCAAAATATGCCTCCCTGTAATCTTTACCCACTGGCCCAGGCTTGGCACTATAAAGTCATACAGAATAAGTCTCACTCCTCTTCCACACATCAGGCCTTCAAAATCTGAGGATGGCTATCCTCAGATAACCATCAAATATGACTGTCCCTACTAGGTAGCTGTCCTCTTGCTGGGAGAGTTCCTTAGGGTAAACATTTCTGACTCTTCTGACAGCTCCTCATACAATACCTCTAGCTGGTCAGGGACCCTCTTGAAGTTCGACGCGCTGAAGCAGAAACAACAAATATGATCAGCTGGACTGTCTCACCTCTCAGCACACATACACCTGATTCCTTTTGATTCAGCTTAAGTCTCATCACATGAACTGTGCTTTGTCCACTATATCATACACAGATCCTGCATTCGAGTACTTGTACAATCTATATTTTTAACTGGATCTCATTTACATTTATCCTTATTTTATCAGTGCTGAGGAAGGAAACGAGCTTTTACGTAGCACCTACTGTGTGCTAAGTGTTTTACCAATATTATCTCATGTGGTCCTCACAACAACCCTGGGAGGTAGGTGCTATTATTAGCCCCATTTTACAGATGGGATAACTGAGGCAGGCAGAAGTCAAATGATTTGCCCAGAGTCGCACAGCTATAAGTATCTGAGGTCAGATTTCAACTCCCATCTTCCCAACTCCAGGCCCAAGACTCTATCTATTTTGTTATGAAGCTATTTCAAACAAGATTATTTATTAAAAAGTACTTTCATGATATTCTACCCATTCTTCTCCCTACCTGGTCTTAATCCTCTCATTCCAACCCTTTACAAGGATCTCAGATTAATTTTCTCTATGCCCAGATTTGATCGTGTCCCATAAGTAGGATTGCATCTCACCTTCCCTACTCTTGGAATGCCTTCTTCCCCCCACCCCTCACCTCTTCACCCTCTGGATGACCTCTAATTTGTTTCTCCACCTCTATATATTGAACTCCTACCATCCTTCAAGAGCAAATGAACCTACCCTGATTATTTTCTCTGCCCCAACTTGGAAACTTTCTTTGTTTCCGTGAAAAGCACTCTCCTTTTTACTTGTAAAAGTGAATTTGCCATGCTTGATTTTGTATTCTCTTTGCCAGCAGTTGTACAGTCAATTTAACTCAAACATTTTGTGTACAAGAGAGCTGACAATTGTCTATCATGTTTTGAGCCACAGAAGGACCAGTTATTTTCCATATCCTACTTTTGGGGCTGGGAGATGTTAAGTGACTTGGCTTTTTTCACACAGCCAGTAAGTATGAGTGACGAGTTTGGAATGCAGGCCAGCTCACCCAAGCCCAGCATTCTTTTTACTACTCCATGCTGTCTCTCAGTGACAAGAGTCCATGCCTTTGAGGAGCCATGTTCTACTGGGGGATGGGGGGCAGGAAACACAACATATACACAGGTAAGTATGACGCAAGATAGGATGGGATGGGGGCAGTTACAAGACCCAGACAAAGCACTAGGAAAACCTGAAGAGGGAGAGATACAATTTTAAGCTGTGGGACTCAGGGAAACTTCACAGAAGAGGTGGCCCAAGAGTGGAGCTCTGAAGGACAAATGAGGAAGAAGTACATTATTCCAGGTATAAGGGATGGATGGCCTAGCTGAATGCACAGTCAGAGCACACAGTGCTAGGTCTGAGAAACGTCTGACAGTCTAGTTTTAAAAGTAGAAGGCACGAAAAGAGTACGTCCGAGAAGATATGATATTGGAGGCCCTGAAATGTCAGGTTAAAGTTTATATTTTATATTATGGGCAATAGAAAGCCACATTTTTGAGCTGGGAAGTGACATGGTCAGACTTACACTTCATAAAGATTATTTTGAAAGCTTTGTGAAAGATGAACTGGACAGGGTACTGTTTCAACAATGTGGCTAGCAGCTATTGTGGGAGTGAAAGACCAGCACCAGCCCAACAACAAGAACACTACCAGCATGCTGCAAAAGCCCTGGTTCTTTTGATCTGCTTTACTAAGGAAAGTAACGTTAAGGGGTTAACAAGGTTATTTTAATCCAGCATATAAATATCACTCACTTAGTTCAGGGGAAAAAACCAGCACCCTGAACTTCAGAGCAAAATACAAAGTACAAACATCAACAGACAGACCTTGTCTGATTCAAATCCCAATACATAGTTACCAGAGTTTAACAAAATCCCAGCATCTGGGTTACAAGCTGGAGGGCTCTTAGCTACAGCTGCCTGGAGTCTCCACACCACCAAGAGTGAGAGCTCTGTCTTCTCTTCTTATACCATTTCAGACGTCATCAAATGTCATCTGAATGACCAGAACTTAGGCTCCTATGATTGGCTCTTGAGTTAGCATCTCCCCTTAGTACCCTGGGAGCTTCACACCTACATAGGCTTAGCACCTAATAGGGGTTTGGGCCTGGGGCTCAGCACCTAGTAAGACACAATGAAATACACTGAATTAACCAAAGGAAACAAAAGCCAAACTCTTCAAGGGCACTTGGTTGAACTGAGTGCTAAGAGCCCATTTTGCTTACCAACACAGACACAGATAGGAAAAACCAGAGAGACCAGTTAGGAGGTTATTATAATAGCCCAGGTGAGAGGAGATGAGGACCTGAAACCCAGTGGTAATAATGTAAATAGAGAAAAGGAACTAGATATTCGACAGGATTTGATAATTGGCTTGTGTGATGGAGGGGAATGGAGGAGGGGGGTGATTGAGAAAAAAAATCTTTTAAATGATCCTTCAACTAAACCAAAACCTCCCTGAGGGTATAAAACAGACCACTGTCTGTCAATAAGCATTTGTTAAGCACCTATTATGTCCCAGGCACTGAGCTAAGCACTGGGGTTATAATGAAGGCAAAAGACAGTCCCTGTTCCTCAGAAGTTCATAATCTAATGGGGCACACAGCATGCAGACAACTACGAACAAACAAGATATATAGGATAAAATAGAGATAATCGACAGAGGGAAGGCATTAGCATTGAGGAAGATCAGAAAAGGCTTCTTGCAGGTGGGATTTTAGCTGGGACTTGAAGGAACCCAGGGAAGCCAGGAGGTGGCGATAAAGAGGGAAAGCATACCAGGAATAGGGAATAGGTCATGAAAATAAAATCCAGAGATGTGCCCTAGGGTATACCTTGCACATTGCTCTGCACACAGGAGGCATCTAATGCTTGTGTGTTGAATCAAATTGGCTTTAGTCCATCATCTCAGTTTATGGGAATATTTTTAATCTCTGATTCTGTAGCACCTTCCCAACTTTGTGTCATACCTATAGGTTCAGTTCAATGCAGCAGGTAAAGAACTGAGAACTGAGTAGATTTCTTAGGACAGTCACATAATGTTTACCTCTGAAACAAAAATTAATCAGACTCAGAATACAATGGGTGAGATTAGCCATCTGAAGAAGCGCAGGTGAAACATATTACCTACCAGAAGTCATGGATTTAGGGTACAGATTGAGCTATATCTTTTGACATATTCACTGTGAGAATTTATTTCTTCGCCTGACTATACGTAATTGTTATAAGAAATTTTTTTCCCTTTCTTTTTCATTTGGGGGGAGGGATGGGAAGAAAAAAAGACTTTTTGTTGTTGTTACTTTTTAAAAATTAGGAAAAAAAGAAAATCTCAAGAACTCTGACCAACTGCATACAGTTCCAGAAAACTCATGAAAAAAACATATTGCCTATCTCCTGACGGAGATGCGATAGATTCAGGCTGATACATATTTTTTGGACATGGCCAATGTGGGAATCTGCTTTATTTGACTTATTTACATTTAATTTACTATATTTTAATGTATTATATCAATTATAAAAGTTTTTTTTTCTTTTAAATGGGGGGTGGTTGGAGGGAGAGAAAATAAGTGATTGTTAGTTGCAAAATAAAATAAAATGAGGGGGAAAGTGCTTAGTAGGAATAGCACATTGTATATAATAGATTTGCAGTTTTGTGTGCGATCATCTTTTTAAAAATATGCTATATTGTGAAAATGCTTGTTTTATTTCATAAATTAAAAAAAATTAAGTGCTTTACATATAGAATAAGGGTTAAATAGACTATGCCCGAAGCTGACCTTTTCTGATTCATGCTGACCACGTGGGCCTGACTCAGTACTGGGCTTGGCTCTTTGAAATGACAAGGAAGGGTGGTAAAAGATTTTATTGAGCCGTGAATAGGAAGAGCTGATGATTTATTTTAAAAAAAGTGACCCCTAGCCTTCGAGTTTCTTCCTTTCTGGCTACTATTTCTAGCTGTAGGCTTGAGAAAAAAACCTAAGCTTTATATATGATATATCATATATAAACATATATGATCTAGCTATATTATATAATAATTTACCCCCACAGCAATGGGATGGGAGTTTAAAAAGCTGAAGAAGTAAAAAGTAGCCTATCCTCACCTTTCATTAGAGGCTAGGATGCCCTAAGACTAGACTCAATGCTGGTCCTGTCCATGGGTCCAGAGTGGATAGGGTCCCCTTAGAATGAGGGCATGGGAGTGTCCCGCGAGCCCCTGGGCTCAGCAGCGGCTCACAGTGTTAGACAAGTAATCTCATCTGATCTTCACCCCTGCCGCATGAGTTAGTTACTGGGGGTAGCCTCATCCTCATTGTACAGACGAGAAAAGTCAAGTTCAGCAAGATGCCCACAGTCACACAACCAAGCCCGGGGGATGGGAGGACATAGCGACCTTGTCCTTAGTTGCTTTCATGTCTCTCTCACCAGACCGAGCTCTTGCAGAGTAGGGACTTCGGTCATAGTTGCTGTTTGTCCTTTCTGTCCCCAGTACTCAGCACGATGCTTGAGACGTAGCAAGCACTTAATAAATGTCGACTGACCGATAGATGAATACAACACGATTTGAGTTGGGAGAAAGAGTACTAAGAGCTAGGGGAGAATAGGAAAGGCTCACTGGAGGAGATGGCACCTGAGGATCTGGGACCTTGCCCTTCCAGCTGCCCACAGGAGAGGATCTGTCCACATGCTGAAAACTGAGCATCCTCCCCACCTTCAGCAGGAGGCCTTTGCTGGTACCCTTCAATGCTAGCACCTTCCCCACGTGGATGAGCTCCAACTGTATCTGGTTAGTGCATAATGGGTTGCAGTTGTGTCCCCCCCATTAGACTGAGAACAGGGACTATACTTTTACTTTCCTATGTATCCCTGGCTCTTATACCTAGTGCAGTCGGTGCCTAATAAATGCTCATTGACTGACAGGCTGATCTGTCCTCTCTACTTTGGAAGGGTTTTCACACTCCAAACTTTTTTAGCTCCTTCAGTTGCTAATTTCTTCTCCTCCTCCTCCCCCTCCCCCTCCTCCCTCTACTCCTCCCCCTCCTCTCCCCCTTTCTTTTCCCTACCCCCCCTTCTCTTCCCCCCTTTCCTCCCTTCCACCTTCTCTCTTCTCCCACTTCCTCCCCCTCATTCCTCTGTATCCTCCCGCTCTTTCCTTCTTCACGTCCCCTTCTGCTCCTTTCTTCTCTTCCCCTCCTTTCCCTTCCCCTCCTCTCGCCTTCCCCCATTCCCCCCTCTTCTTTCCTCGCCGTCCTCCCCTTCTTTTTCCCCCTCCTCCCCTCTTTTTCTTTCCCCTCCTCTTTCCTATTCTTCCTCCCCTTCCCCCCTCCTCTTTCTTCTCTGTCCTCACCCTTTCCCCCCTCCTCCTCCCCCTTCTTTCCCCTCCTCCCCCCTCCTTCTCCTCCTCCCCCCTTTCTTGTCTCCCCCTTCCTCCTCCTCCTGCCCCTCCTTCCTCTCCTCTCCCCTTTCCCATTCCCCACCTCCTCTTTCCTCGTCGTCTTCCCCCTCTTTCTCTTCCCTCCCCCTCCCTCCTCCCCTGTCCCTCCCCCAAGCTCCGCAGCCTCCGCAGGCCCCGCCACGCGCAGGGTAACAGCTCTGTGCAGTGCCATGCCGCGGGCCCTGCCTGTGCTCGCCAGGACCGTGTTTTTCGAGGCAAAAATAAGGACACGTGGTCTATCAGACAGATGCTAGCACCAAGTAGACAAATGAGGAACTAAATACACAGGGGTTGTGCATGAGCTGCAAGGCTGGGGAAGGGAGAAAGGCGAGCGTCTTCTATCTGGGTTTCAGGGTGCAAGCTTTGAGTTTCTTCTGGTATTGCGAAAACATTGCAAAATCAAAGAGGGTGGAGAGAGAGAAAGAAAGAGACACACATACACGCACACACAAACACACGCGACCTTTACACTTCCTATAGAGGGGGCAGCGCCGTAGCTTCCTACCAGGAGCCCGGATAGCTCAGTCGGTAGAGCATCAGACTTTTAATCTGAGGGTCCAGGGTTCAAGTCCCTGTTCGGGCGATCGTTTTTTCTAATTTTAAAAGCTTCCTCTTTTTTAATTAAGCAATTTGAGAAACGAAACTCCTAGTTTGAGGAAATGTTTGCTGCTCTTCCTGCAAAATACTGGCTTCCCCAAGACGGCGTGACGCCTTGTCTATTCTCTACGGTTCTGAGGGAGTTCTTAAATGCTGGTCCAAAATATGGCTACTAGTTTCTATTAGTTTGACAAGTGGTAGTACAGCAGATGTTTTCAGAAAATTTTGCAAATCAAAAATCCCACGCCCGAACAGGGACTTGAACCCTGGACCCTCAGATTAAAAGTCTGATGCTCTACCGACTGAGCTATCCGGGCGCTCTGAAAACGTGCTCATCTGCAGCTTACTTGTTATATTTCTAATGGACAAATGGTTACGATTTGTTCTTAAATTTTAACTTGTAGAATATGTTTCTATTGCAGAGCAAGAACTAACAGAGCGCCTTTCTTTTTGTTATTCGAAAGAAACAATAGAATTCTAATTTTTAAAAAAATTAGACCTGGATTCTTCAGTCCCATTCACATTTCCTGTTTGGTCAGCAGCCAATGAAAGCATTTGAAACTAAACTCCTTGAAATCAAAGGGATGCCAGAAAACGAAAGAAAACTACACATAAAGATGAACATTTTCAGAGCTGAATTTAGACTTAGATTTGCATCTTCCTCTCACCCCAGTTCCTCTACCTTCTACCCTAAGGCAAACACTTCTATGTTTTTTGTAAAATATGTCAATTTACTAAAAACAAATTTTCCTTTCTCAGTGTATCATTTTGACACACAGATAAAGCCTCTCTAGCAATGAGGAAAGAGGAGACGTGCTTGGTTCCAGGGTGATGGGGGCCAAGCCTAGTAGGTGAATGAACTTCATGCAAATTGTTACGTGAGATCACATGTGTAAAGCTCTTTGCAAACCTTAAAGCCTAGCTTAATGCTAACGTTTATCATTTTTTATTAATTACTATGAATGCAAAGATGACTGGATAGCTGGGTAGAAACTGGGATCAAAATAAATCCAGCAAAGCTTACTGTCATTTTTTTCCTAGGCAAGTTGTTACTGGCAAGACCGGCTCCACAGATGGGTTTGATGGTCATCAGAAATGACAAAATGAAAATACAAAATATTCAGAGAGCAAACCTTGAGGTCGCTGTAGCTACTGTCTTAATGCATTGCCTCCAATGTACGTAATTGCTTGCATGTTGTCCCTTCCTGAGAGCCGGGACTGTCCTTTGACTTTCTTTTATCCCCAAAGCTTAGTGCAGCGACTGGCACTTAGCAAAAGCTTAATAAATGGTTATTGACTGACTGACCTTACAAGCTTTAAAAGCAGTTTGGAAGGATGACAAGAAAATTCATTTATATTTTTATTCTGACCTTGTTTGTTGTTCATTCCTTTTTCAGTCCTGTCCGACTTTCTGTGACCCCATTTGGGGCTTTCTTGGCAAAGATATTGGAGTGGTTTACCATTTCCTTCTCCAGTTCATTTTACAAATGAGGAAACTGAGGCAAATAGCGTTAAAGGACCTGCCCAGAGCCACGCAACTAAGAAAGTGCCTGAACTAGATTTGAACTAGGGAAGATAAGTCTTAACATGCAATTGAATGGGCATTTTAATGTAGATAGTAGAAAAGGAAGAGAGAAAGAGAGAGAGAGAGAGAATTGTACATGAAACTACAGATCTCTATTACTGAACAACTTGTTTCTCTTTTTAAAGTATTTAATAGATCAACCTCTATGTTTAAAAAAAAAACTGGCCTGCTTCCCTGGCCTTCTTTCTGTTCTTTTCTATTTATTAAAAAAAAAAATGTCTCCATGAGGAAGAAGCAACAAGCAAGCTATATTTTAATTGTTGGGACCCCTAGAAAAATTCTACCTGAATGATTCGTGCAGGCAACCCTGGATTCTCAGAGGCTATGCTAGAAGGTCAGAGTGTTGTCAGGTCCTTAGAAGGTAGAGATGGGTTAGTATGGGCTGCTTAATGTATTAGTGTCCAGTGTGGCACCAATTTAACTAACTACTAAAGGCTGGTCATCAGGTGATAGGGTTTTTTAGCCATAAATTAAATACAAAATGTCCCTCAGTTGTATGTCCTTTCTCAACCCCCCCCCCCACCCCTTTCCACTTCCAAAAATGATTATAATGGAGTAGAGGGCTAAGAACCACAATGTCTTTAGACTATATAGAAACCTAAATTTAACATGACCAACTGATGTTGCACATTTCCACCTGGATATCAGCACAGGACCTGGAGTCAGGAAGATCTGAGTTCAAATCCAGCTTCAGACATATACTAGCTGTGTGACCCTGGACAAAGTCATGTAATTCCATTTGCTTCAGTTTCCTCGTCTGTAAAATGGGAACACACTGCAGACGGAAGTGGCAAACTCCTTTAGTATCTCCGTCAAGAAACCCCTATGTATCGACAAAGAGACAAAACAATAAAATAACCTGGGTATCCAGTAGGTATCAGAAACTCAACTCATTTAAAACGACTCCTTATTTCCTCCAAACTTCCTAATTTCTGTTGAGTGTGTCCCGTCTTTCAGGGCACCCAGGTCTGCGTGCAGCCTTGGAGTTGACTCTCCTTGTATTTGAGTCTTCTCTTTCCCTCATCTCCACCTCCCACATATATAATCAGTTGTCACACAGTTTCCCCCACACCCCTCCGATACACCTCTCCGGTCTCTTCTCTGTTTTCGCACTACCTGTAACCTGGACTATTGCAACAGCCTCCCGTTTCCAGCTTGCAGATCGCTCCTCTCACTCATCTATCCTCCTCACAGCTGGCAATCTGGTATTTCTAAAGCCAGATCTACCCTTCACTCCCACCCCCATCTGCAATGACTCCCATCGTCTCCAGGATAAAACACAAAAATTTCACAGCATAGCTCCAAATTGTTTTTCAGATAGAATCTCTTTCATAATCTTTTGCAAATGAGCTTTTCAGCTACCATGTTTCTGACTGGCAAGAAATGCTTACTGGTTAAGGTGGCTGCTCCTGGGCTCCTCCAGCCTCTTCTCAAACTTCCTTACATCTATTGATCTTTGCAAAGCAAATGAGAGCCAGAGTCTGTGTCTTTACTTTTGTCCATTTTGTCCTCAATAGCTTCTTTAAAGAGGTCAGGTGGATGCCATACTCTGCTGCTAGAACAAAGTGTATTTTATCTTTATTTTCTCTCTGTCTCTCTCTCTCTGTCTCTGTCTCTCTCTCTTTCTCTTTCTCTCTGTCTCTCTCTCTCTCTGTCTGTCTCTCTCTCTGTCTGTCTGTCTCTCTCTCTGTCTGTCTCTCCCCACTCCCCAATATTGTTGGTATTATCCAGGAAATGATCTGACTACCTGCAGACAGCTAATAATAAAATGACTGAAACTCTCAGATCACTGTAGCTGCTGCCCTAGTTTCCTGGCAGTTCAGATATGACTAATTTCATTTTTATAATGTTGCTTAGAGCTCACTACATGGAGCATCTTCTAATTAACTTAACGATTATCAATAAACCCAAACAGTTCATTATACAAAGAACAACAAAAAAAAGAGGATGGTATATGAAATTATAAATTCCTACTAGCTGTAGTTTTTAAAATTGCATGTTAAATTCAACAGAGTAGTAACAAAAGCAATCTGGTTGTGTCCCCTCCTGAATTTGTTTTCTTCTGTATATTCAATTATATTCTTGAAGACAGTATTTTGAAGAGGACATATTTCTCATATTAGCCTCAATATGAACATTCTTAAAGGATTTAATAATACAGCAAGTATCAGTCTTTGAATATCAAATGAGATAATATTTGTAAAGCACTTAGCACTGGGCTTGGCACATAGCAGGTGTTGCATAAATACTTATTCCCTTTTTCCCTTCCTTTAAACATTTAACTATGCAAAAGTCATCTCAAAAGGAACCAGTCTGGCTCGTAAAGAAAACGCATTGTAAAAAAGTGACTTCACAGTGATAATATAAAATGAAAGAAAAAAAAAACGTGCCAAGCATCTTCTAGTGGGTTCAGAAAATTAGGGAATACAGTAATAGAAGTCCTGAGCAGAAAACCTCTCCAGGGATTCGTGCAAATATGAAGGGCCTGATATTTATCCGAGATAAGACTTTACATGTAGCCTTTATAGACTCACCCTAACCCAATTCTCACTCAAACTGATGAGTCAGATTCCTCAGAGCAAGGCTAGGCTACATGTTCCCCTTCAAGCTTCTAAGGGTTTCCCTAAGGAGCAGCCAGGGTTTCTTTTGTAATGCTATTGGACCGAGTGCTCATTCAGGCATGTTCTCCCCAATATCTTTCACTCATTACATTTACTACCTCCCCTATATTATTGGTTGACTCAGTTGGAGTCTTTTGCATGCATGCTCAGTTCTGGCTCAGTAGGCAATTGAAGAGGCCTTTTTCTTCATCACATGTTAAATGGACAGGAAATAGTCATAAAATACCTGCACATGCTCCAAAACCTACATGGGAGATTACAACAGGCAGAGGGCGATGTACATGCTCATAAGAATGGGCTCTCATTGGCCAGTCCCTTGGTTACATGTAAAGTAAATGCATAATCATTTGAGGAGGGATCCAGTACAAAGAGATAGGAAAGATTTTCTCAAATGAGTCTTTCTAAGAGGAGAAGGTGAAATGGGAAGTGGACTTCAAGCATGGTGGACCATCTTTACAAAGGCATTCATTCAACAGAAAGAGGAGATGGAAGGCTCTGTATTGTGAATAGCCAGAGGGCCCACTTGGCTAAAATACAGACTGAGTCAAAGTGGAGGTGGGGGAGGAGGAGAAGTAGTATGAAATTGAACTGGAGTGATAGGTGGGAAATGGATTGTGGAGAGTCTTAAGCATTAGACTTAAAAAAAAATATATCAATAAAAAAGTAAAAACAAACAAAAAAAAGAGTTACTGTATTCTCTCCAGACTCATCTCAAATTAGACCTTCTGCAGGAAGATGTTCTCTGTTCCATCCCCCCACCCCATCCCTACTGCTAGAGCCTTCACTCTGAGATTACCTTCCATAATCTCTCTCTCTCTCCCCCTCTCTCCCTCCACGCGTGTGTATGTGTCTTTTTTTCTTTAATGTATGCAGCTTCATTTTATGTCTTGAGTCAGTGTGCGGGTAAAGCTCCCCCAAATACCAGCACCAAGCTCATTAAACTCCTGGGGAAGCCATGAGAAGCCTTCATGTACAACTATATTGGGGGCAGTGAGAGGAAGGAGAGGGCCATTATAGGCTCTGACAAATGTTTTTTAAAGAAAGGAACAAATATGAAGGCAGAATCTGTTTTGAAAATGTTTTTTTTGGATTACATAATTTACCTATAAGCAACACTACTACCTGTCCCTCCCCCTCTATCTTTTGGATTGATGTAATTAACTCTTTTTATAGAACAGAGCAGCCTTCATAGAAGCAAATAACTCCCTCTAACAATGTATTATGCAATATTTGGAATGACTCTTTTTAAAAAAATGTTCAGTCAGATGAACTATAGAACTTTGGTGGGGGGGCGGTGCTTGCCACTAATTTACTTAAACTGCTAATCACCTTCAACATTCTAGTTTTTAAATCATGAGTCAAGGACCAAAAAAAGAAAGAAACAAAGACAAAAAACCAAACAAACATGCTAATCTCCCCTCTTTTGGGGGGTAATTATCACATAAGACCCTTTTGCAAAAAAAGAAAAAAATCAACAACGGTCGACTGAGAAGCATTTGTGGTGGACAGTAGAGGACCCAGGTTCATTATCTTCTTGCTTGCTGATCCACATGGGTTATAAGGTGGTTAGGAGGTCCAGAAAAGAGCCTCCAATTCAACCAGAGTACTTTTGCTTAACTGAGGTAGTGATTATTATTTTCATTGCTCTGGGATCTAAGAATGTAATGTTTTTGCATCCTGGTAGCAATGCTTACGTACATGGCAGTACCACCAGACAAAATAATATCGGTGCACAGATCCCTACGGATGTCAACATCCCACTCCACCAATGAGTTGAAGGTAGTTTCATGGAAATTACAGGATTCTATATTTAAAATTCAACTTGACTCAATTAAAAAATATTTATTGAGGGCCTACTATGTGCCAGGCACTTTGCTAAGCACTGGGGATATAAATAAGAAAAAAAAAAGTTCCTGCCCTCAAGGAACTTACAATCTAATAAGGGAAGACAGCACATAAGAGAAAGATGGAAAGCAGGGGTCCTCAGCTGGGGGACATCTTGTTCCCCTAGAGTGGGGGGAGTATTTTTCTCTGTGGAGTTGAGACCAGATGCAAAAAAAAAGGACAGTTGGAAAGCAGTTTGAATGTCTCATTGCCAAAGTGAAAACTTAACTATCTGTGAGCTCATAGCTCTTTTCCAGAGAACTAGATGCAGCAATAGCCTTTTTCTGTTCAAAGTCTAGGACAATGTAACAAAGCTTCTTGATATCACGTACAATTTCTCTCTCAGCTGTGGTAATAAGGCTGTAGCCTCTCTTAAGATCTTCATGAGCTGGTCTGTCAGGTCATGGCTAGACAGATCTGGATGGAGGTTGGCATGGGGAAGGGCAATACTTTCATAAATGGGCACAGTGTTGATCATACCAGAGTCCATTTATATTGCCAACAGCACAACCAGAAGCATACAGGGACATCAGGAGCTTGGATGACAACATACAAGGGTGGGGTGTGGAAGATCTCAGATATGATCTGCATCATCTTTTCTCTTTTGGCTTTGGGGCTCAGGGTAGCTTCTGTGAGCAATGCAAGATACTCTTCAAGAGTTAAATAGGAGTCTTTGTAGAAAGTATGGTGCCAGATCTTTTCTGTATCATCTCAACTAGCAGAAGCACTATGCTCAATAGGGTACTTCAGGATCAGAGTACTTCTTTTGCTCTGGACCTCATCCCCCCACATAGCTATCTTTCTGACCCATACCCACCATCATACCCTAGTGTCTGGGGCACCCAACGATGGAGAGGAGAGCCAAAGGGCACTGACTCCTGCAAAGTCAGCTTTGCATGTTCTGGAGCCAGGTCAACAGAGAGCCACAACATCATCATTCATGTCAAACTTTGAAGTGGCAAAGTCTAATCCCATAAAACAGAAATGAGGGGGTGCAACATCTGGAGGAGGGGGGTAGTCTAGTCCAGCATATGCTAGGTAGAAGAGCCCACAGCTCTCTGTATATGTCTTGCATACACGTAGTTGTGTTTGCATGTTATCTCTTCTGTTAGAATGTCAGCATTATCAAGGCAGATTGTTTTCTCCAACTGCTATTTCAACTGGGTGTGTGAGGGCAAGGAATGTGTTTAGAACATAGTATGCACTTAATTAATGTTTGTTGACTGACTTGATAGGGAATTTAGTAAATGTGAATTTTTTTAAGGACCACAGACAACCTTCATAAGACTATTATATAGAAGTAAAACAAAAGACTATAAATAATATGACCTCACAAAACAAGAAAAATAAGCTGAGAAAATGAACAAAACTAAGTCAGATCAGCATATTTAAGAGACAGGAAGGTGGACAAGAGACAGGAAATGGCAGGGATGTGCAAGTGTTTTACAGTAATTGATTTTGTAGGTGACAATAACGGAAGCAGGACACCAACATGCTGTTGCCTCAGTATCTGATATAATATATTTTGGAAACAGCACTAGCTGCTTATCTTTAGACACGGTCAGAAAGAGAAGAATTCCATGTTGGAAGTGACCCAATTCTAAACCCTCTAAGGGATAGATTTTCAAAATATCTCAAAGAGAGGACAATCCTACAAGAGTAGAAAAGGTAATAGTTTATTCTTCTACCTCTTCTCCAGAGGTATCAGCAACTCCTGACCCACGTACAGCCCAGCCATTGACATCAGCAGCACTTTGGGGAAACAGCTAACAGAGGCATCAGAGGAAAAGAAGAGTTTTAGCTCAGATGTCATCAATAACAGCATGAGTTGCCTGGGCGATGTATGATACTGCTTATGCCCTTTACATTAAAGAAATTATTGGTAACTTTCATTTTTATATCACCCTCATTTTTCAAATGTATCTTTCTCCTATGGCTACCCAGATAGTCATCTCTTGTTATTGTAGCATGAGTACTCTGGCCTCTCTCCCAGAGCCAGGCAGTCTATAATCCCTCTCAGGGTTCCAGGGTACCCTGAAGGGTTACTGCCATAAGTTCCAGCTACCATAGCTTTGTTTGATTATTTGTGGAGGATCAACGACTAGCCCCCCCCCCAATTCCATTTAATTACTTAAGATCAAATAACATTTACAAAGGAATATTTACTTCAAAGGTACAGCAAGAACAAACAAATCCTTAGGGGCATAATCCATACTCTGTACACTCAATAGACCAAGGGAAATAGGTTCAAACACATAGCTCAGTTTCTACATAAGCAATGGTCCCACATGAACCAAGTTCATGTCCACACGTGGGACTACTACTGAATAAACTCATATCTCTGCTAACACTGGCATGGGCTCCTGAAGGTCACTCCCAAAGGTATGTTATACCAGATAGGCAAAACCCAGACTGGACTCTGACTCCTGGATATCTCAGATGCTGTTGAACTAAGAAGTCACTCAAGCTAACAAAAAAAAAAAAAGATTGGGTGCAAAGAGAATTCAATTGAATATGACAGGCCTTTTTGAAAAATTTTAAAGCATATTTAAGGATATTTTTAAAAGTGCCCACAAAGAGCTTCTTCAATGTGCAGAATTTGTTAATAATAATAATGACCACATTTATATGGGGCCTCCTATGTAACAGGAATCGTGCCAAGTACTTTACAAATATTATCTTATATTTGATCTTCACAACAACTCTGGGAGGGAGCTGCTATTATTATCCCCATTTTTTTTTACAATTGAGGAAACTGAGGCAGACAGCAGTTAAGTGACTTGCCCAGGGTCACACAGCTAATACATGTTTGATGTTGGATTTGAATTTAGGTCTTCCTGACTCCAAGCCCAGCTCATTATCTACCACCTCACCTAGTTGTAGAATGTCTATGTATGTTCCACTCTTTCTCACCAAGATACTTTACTTATATGTTGTGATAAGACTAGGTTCCCAGTCCTAACTCCCTATTTCCTCACAACAAGAACTGGTTTTCCCTAAAAGACAACACAACTGTCCCTGGGAACTGATTGGCCCCTGCCTACCGTGATGTAGCTTCCTGGTCACCTAAGGGCATTAAAGAGCCCCATTCAGGTAGAACTGGGGCCCCTCCAACTTGTTGGGTATCTGAAGCCTACACGGTTCACTATACTCTGCCCCGCTGACCAGACATGTTTTAATATGGAGAGAAGGTGGGTTACATCAATAGAAACTAAATGCCATCGTACCCTTGTTGCACAGCCTTGCTGTTAGGTCAAAGTAATCTTTTTGTTCATTGTTCAATGACTTACATGTGCCTTATTTTATCCCAAAATCTAACCTGAAGGTAACAGAATGCTAAAGCCAGACTTCCCTACCACTCGGTGTAGCAGGGACAAGATGAGATGGCTTCATGACTCATGTTGTGGTTGACTTGGGGAAGGGCACACGGCCAGTACAAGATATCTTGGTTTTTAGGGACCATTCAGTGAAGGCTGAGGTATAGTTAATGGGGGGTTGGTGGACCTAAAGTGAAGAACTCTCTTCTGAGGAGGATGAGATCTGATAGAGGACAACTAGGAACCCACTGGATGGTCTCCCGGAGACCCACAGGGTCTAGTTCTTGTAGCTTCCTAAGATTGAAACCATGAGGAAAAAGAGAACAGAAATGAGAAGGAGACTTTAGACCTCCCACTGGGGCTTAAAAAAAAGCCCACTCCTAATGCACATCATCACAATTCTCCAAGAAGTAAGCTTTCTGGGTTTTTCAAGTGGAGAGACACTTACTCTCTCAGGTGGTCTATGCCTGTGCCAGACCCCCATTAAATAACAAAGAACAAAAAATAGCCAATAAATCAAGCAAGTTTGACAGTATAGGTAATGTTGCATATTCCTAACCCCCCACTTCTGCAAAGGAAGGTTTCATCTTTTTTCTAGGGCTAAGCTTGAGCATTATAATGACACAACATTTAGTTTCTTTTTTGTTATTTTTCTTTCAGTTTACCTTGTTGTCATTACATATGTAGATATTTAAAATATATATCTTTCTATTGTGTTAAAATATATTAATATATTTCTTATAATGTATATTTTAAAAAATATTTATTATATTTATATGTTTATTATTTTTAAATGTGTATATGTTTTTCCTAGTTATGCTTATTTTATTTTGCAATATCATAATTTCTTATGGAGCAGTAACATTTCATTATATTCATAACCACAACTTGTTCAACTATTCCCCAGTCAATGGACACATACTTTATTTTCATTTCTTTTCTACTATAAAAATGCTGTCACGAATACCTCATGGTATATTCAGATCTTTCTGTTTTTAGGCTCCTTAGGGATACCCAACAGTGTGATCTATGGGTCAAAAGGTATAGATAGTTTAGTTACTTTCTCCGCATAATTCCAATCGCTTTCTAGAGCAGTTGATTAATCTGGAGTTCCAACAATGGTGTATTAAGGTACCTATCTTTTCCATAATCCTTCCAACACTGATTATTCCCATCATTCTCATCTTTGGCAATTTGCTGAGTGTGGGGTAAAGCCTCAAAGTTTTTTTTATTTACACTTTTCTTGTTATTAGTGATTTGGAACAATTTTTCACATGGCTTTTAACAGTTCGCAATTCTTCTGTTAGCTTTGTTCAGAGCTTTTAAATGATGCGAATGAGTGAATGAATGAATGAAGCATTGAAGTTCATACTATGTGCAAAGCACTGTCCTAAGCATTGATGATCCAGGTGGAAAAGTATGGCAGTCCCTGCTTTCAAGGTGTTCACATTCTAATGGAGGACACAACACACATGCAGGGTTTTAGATGCAGGTCAGATGGAAAGGTCCTAATGCAAAGCAGATTTTAAATCCTCTCCTTTAACATCATGTCCACTGATAAAATCGTATCAGTTTTGACAGTGCCAAGGACATTGGTGACAAGGGCTTTCTTTTCTGGGTCTTCAGCAGATGTGGCTGTATCACCAAGAAATTGCCACGTTGGCTGTCCATAGGGGTTTAGACTCTAGTAGGGGAAACCCAGGGGGTTCCAGCTCCTCTCATCCACACCTCCCCTATACTCCCAGCCATCATCCAGAGGAACAGCCATTACGGAGACATGACCTTGCAGCCCCTACTCCTTAGGAGCCTCAGCTGCTGAAGCTCTCTGCTCAAGTCCTTGACACCATCATATTTGCAAGAAGCTAGGGCTGGAGGGATAGTATCCAGGAAAAGAGAGATGTAGGATAGAATGATACGTGTGACTGCAGTTCAGCCTTCCTGCCATCGCTAAACTAACCTTCCTCATGCATAGATAGAGTGATCTCACTCTGCCCCCAAATCTTCAATTTGTTGCCTTTGTGGCCATTTAGGTGTTAGGAACTTTGCATGGGGTGGACCAATAAACAAACAAACAAAAAACTAGGTCTAGCTCTAGCAAATCAAGTTCATGTTCTTTGCCTAGCCCTCAAAGATCTCCACCATTTGGTAGAACCCTATTCACTCAACTGTTATTTCATATGCTCCTCTCCATTTAGCCTATGAACTAACTGTCTTGTTCTCTATTTTCAGAAAAAGCTCTGCATTTCCCTGTCCTCCATTCCCTTCCCTGTCTTGGCTCAAGCTTTTCTCCATACTTGCAGAGTTCCCTTGCCTCCTTTTGACATTTAGAATTCACACCCAGCTCAAAGCCTGCCTCTTCTCAAAGCTCAATTCAAATATTCCCTCTTCCAGGAAAGCCTTCCCTTCTGGAATGCCCTTCGTCTCCCTCAAGACCTCATTTTGCCTTATGCCCCTCTGAAATTCTCATCTTGCATCATTTCGTATTATAGTTATCTTAATCTGTGTCATGTTCTCTACAAAGGCGGGGACATATACAGTAACTGACTTCTGCTTGAGCTATGCCTTGGACACTTGCTAAATGTTGAGCTCAACGAAAATGAATTCCAAATGGTGAGTCCTTGAGGGTTCACTTCACAAAGGTGTATGAATGGCAGTTTACCACTAGGGGGCAGGTTGAACTAAAAAGATTCTGAAATCTGTAAAATGTGGATTCCTAGGATCATGCTTAGAAGAACCCCTTCATTTTACAAATGGAGAAACTGAGATCTAGAGAGGACTAAGAAACTTGCTCAGAGTTATGTAGGTAGTAAGTGCTAAGACCAGAATTTGAACCTAGATTCTGTGACTTCCCATTCATCCCTCTTCCCAGAAGGGCTTATAACAGCCTTTAGAATAGCATTGTCTTTAGCGCAGTATTTTTTTCACAAAGACCTTTGAGAGATGAGTAGTGTCATTTTTTCAAATCCTTACTTTACAGGTGAAGAAACTAAAGGGCAGAGAGGTAGGTAATATTCTAAGTAACAGAACCAGAAAATCAGTCTGTAAATGTCAATAAGCATTTATTAAGTAACTACTATGTGCCTGGCACTGTGCTAAACCCTGAGGATATGAAGAAAGCCAAAAGACAATCCCTTCCTTCAAGGATCTTACAATCTAATGGGGGCTACCACATGCAAGCAAAAAATATGTATAAACAAGCTATATACAAGATAAATAGGAAATAATCAACAGAAAGAGAAGGTACTAGCATTATGAGGGATTGGGAAAGAACACTAGATTTAGAGTCAGAAGGCTTGGATTTGAACCCTAGCTTTGCTAATTACTATTTGTGTGATATTAGGCAGATCTCTTCACTTTCTCTGGACCTGAGTTTTCTCCTTTGTAAGATGAGAGGTTTGGACTTCATGGTCTCAGGTTTTTCCCACTCTACCACAATGCCTTTCTCTGGGTTAAATGTTTTTCTTAGATGCCCCTTTCTGATTCAGAGGCTTGGGGGCAGTTACCATGAGAAGCAGGCAGATTAAGTGGCTTCTTGCACAGTCTGCTTGGAGGAGCACCAGGAAAAATCCACCTAGCCCAAAATACCTCCTGCAATGGCTGCCTGAAATGGGTGCCTGAAATTCTCACCATTAGTTACCTCTTTGAGTTAGGACCCTGCAGGATGTTAACATCCTGTCTTTCCACCTCTCCCACAGCCTTACTCTTCCTAAAATTAGCTCTTTGCCCCCATGGTGATCTCTGGTCACTCAGGCCCATATACTGTTCTCCCAATTCCTCATTCATGATCTGGCCTTTCTTACCTCCCTTTATAGTGCGAACCAAATGGTAAACCCTATCAAACACTCATGGCTCCACCCTTGATTCCCTTGACTACCTTGCTTCCCTGTCCTGCTAATAATCCTCAATCCTGGGTCATCCCCCCAATCATATCTTCTGCTTTCAGTGGCACAGTGGATAAAAGTCTGGACCTAGAGTCAAGAACTGCCTCAGCCTAGCTGTGTGACCTGGAGGAAAATCACTTAACCGTTGTCTGCCTCAGTTTCCTCACCTGTAAAATGAAAATAATAACAATACTTACCTCCTAGGGTTGTTGTGAGTACAAAAAGAGGTAAAAAGCTTTGCACACTTTAAAGCATTTTATAAATGCTAGTTATGATTTTTGTTTTACCATTATTTTATTCCCAAACCACCTAGTCTTATTGAAGGAAGTCACAGAACCATGCTAACTAGGCCCACTGGAAATTCATGCCTCTTAGGCTTTAATTGGGTTCTTCCAACTTCCAGTCACTCCTTTTATTAATTTCTTATTGACTCCCAAGCCATTTCCCTCAGGAGATGTTCCTTGGTTCTCAAGCTCCTCTAACACCTCTTCCATCCACCTATCATAGCAAATAACCTTACCTCCTCTTTTTACAAGGAAGATTAAGGCTGTGAGCTTCTGCCTTCATACCCCCAAACTCCTCTGTCTTTGAATGTTTACTTCTCTTTTACTCCAGTCTCACAGGATGAAACACACCTCTTCGTGCCAAGGCATAGCCCTCTATTTATGTCATTGGTCACTTTTGAGTTCCCTTCTCTAGCACCTTACACATTGGTCACCCCCAATTTCCCTATGGTTAACCTCTTCCCTTCTTCCCACCAACATACTCTTTTCTTATCCTTTAAAAAAAATCTCCCCTTCCTTCTGTTACCCCTTTAAGCTATCATCCTAACTCTATTCTTTCATAGTCAAATCAACAAGCATCGATGAGAGCCTTTACTACTTGTCAAGCTTTGGGCTAAGAGCTGAGAATACAAATATATGCAGAAAGACAGTCCCCTCCAGACAACACGTAAATGGAAGCTGAAAAGGAGAGGGTGGGTCACAGGCATGGGCATAGCAGAGAAAGTCCAGAGTCTCCGGAGTAAAGCCCGGAGAGGAAAGAAGACAAGATTAGGCTGGGCATTCTCCTTAAAATGGAGATTCTGGAGGAAACAGCTAGAGGAGAGGCCTCAGGGGTGGAGGGTACTTCCATCGAGAAAAGTCCCGGAATGAAGCGAGCATCCAAGGTGAAAAGATTTCTTTGCACAATAGAGGAAGAACAAGTAACTATTGATTCCAATGGCTGGTTACCCCCATTTGTTATTTATAGTCAGCATTTCTATAGAGTTATAAGGTTGGCAAAGCACTTATATGTGTTGACTTATTTAATCTTCACAACAACCTTGGGAGGTAAGTTATTATTCCATTTTATAGTTGAGGAAACTAATAAAAATCTGAGGCAGGATCAAAACTGAGATCTTTCTGAGTCCAAGGCCCACGCTCTATTTTGGAGTCCAAGGCCAAGCTCTATTGTTGGTACCAGGTCTTCACGGAGAGGCAGCAGGATGTTGCCCTGTGAATTGGGCAAATTTGTTACTTCGAGGGCTTAGGAGGAGACTGTCTCTTTCCTCCCTCTGTTCCTCCCAAGCTGTTGGCCCCACTTGCAGTTCTCTGAACATGACTTCCATCTCTCATTTCCCATCTCCATGCTTTCGTACCAGCTATTACCTAGGCTTGGCATGTTGTCTCTCTTCCCCTCCACCTCTTAGTTCCCTGGCTTCTTCAAGACTCAACTCAAATCTTCTTACCTTCGATAGGAGGTCTTTCCCAGTTCTTCCAGCTGCTAACTCCTTCCCGTTTCTGGTTCCCTTCATCTAGTCTGTGTATAGCTTGTATATATCTAGTTAATTATATGTTATCTCCACCATTAGAATGTAAGCATCTTGTTTTTGCCTTCCTTTGTATCGCTAGCACTTCACACAGTGTCTGGCACATAGTAAACACTTAATAAATGCCTGTTGACTGACTCATTGATGGATCACTCTGAGGGTTCCTTTCTGAGTCCTTTAGTTTCTCTTCTTCTTTCCATCCCCTAAGTGTGAGCCTCCCTCAAGTTCTGTCCCCAGCCCTCTTTTCTTTTCTTTCTATAATCTTTTCCAAAGGGATCTCATGCATTCCCATGTCTTCAGCTCTCACTTCTTTGCAGGTGGCTTCCACTGTATTTCAATCACTAACCTCTCCCAGTGCTCCCAGTGACAGCTCAGGAATAACATATCCAGCACTGGATTCATCACTTCTCTCCTAAAACTTTTCTTTTTTCTGAATCACTTTCCCCCCTCCCATTTCTATTTATGGAACCACCATTTTCCTAGCCCCTTTGGTCTGAAACTTCAGAGGCATCTTGGACTCATCGCTTTCCCTCCCAATCCCCTGTCCCACTCCCCATAAGATAGCTGCCAAGGCTTGTCCATAGTACTTGGGAGATATGTTTCACATCAACAATTTCCTTTCTACCCTCTCTGTCACCACCCTGCTTCAGGCCCTCCTTACCCCTTACCCCTCGCTGCACCATTGTAATAGCCTTTAATTTTAATTAGTCTCCTTTCCTCCATTCTCTCCCCTCTCCAGCCCTTCCTGGTATCTTGTATCCTGGTATCCTGTATCTTGCTTCATGAAAACATCCTTCTCTGATTCCCTCCAGCCAGCAATGCTTTCTCCCTTCCTCCCTCTCTAATCTCTCACACTTATCCTCTACAAGCTGTATGATCCTATACACACAAACCCTTCTAACATATATTATAATTAATGATGTTTACGTCCCTCCTCCAAACTAGAGCGTGGGCTCTTTGAGAACCGAGACTCTGTCTGACTCATCTTTGTCTCACCAGCACTTATGTTGTACACATAGTAGGTACTTGGTAAATAGCTGAAGAATTAATCAAGGAAGGGGAAGACCAGGGACATGGGGCCACTGGAGGCAGCATAAGGGAAATGGGGAAACTGAGAAATTGGGGGTCTTTGGGGAAATAAAAGGGGCATTTAAATCTATCTGAGCATAGTGTATGAAAGAACAGCAACCCTGTATACCTATGCACATTATATTCCAATATAGGAAAATACTCCTAAAACCCTAAACTCCTTAAAGTTTCCTCAAAAAAATAGAGTTAAGATGAAATATACACGAAATGACAATGGTTCCTTGGCCTTTCTGCATGTTGGGGATTCCCCTTTCCTTTCTCCATGAGTTTATTGGGAATTTCCCATTCTCCAGGGGTTTTGTCTTCTCTTCCTAACCCTGAATCTCTCAGGCTTCTAGAGCACAACCACACAAACCTTTTTACATGCAAGGAGTGTTGGGTTGATAAAGGAGATGAATGTGAAGAAGTGCTTGGAAATCCTGAAGGGGAGACATCTGGGCAACACCACACTCCTTAATCTGGGCACCCCAAAATTGTTTCCTTTTTCTCCATGTCTAAAGACTTTTTTTTTTTTTTTTTTGCTTTCCTATGGTCCCAAATAAATGGAGTTTGGGGAGGGAAAAGTTAGTAGAAATTTTGGGCTTTCTGCCCGGGTATCAGTAGCAGGATCTCATCCCTTCCTCCCTTTCCTCCCCTCCTCTTCCCCTTGGCTGGATGGGAAGGCCTTGGAGGAGAGGGTGGAGAGAGGTCAGAGCGGTGGGATCTGGGCTCCTCCCTCCAGCTCTCTTCAGGCTCAGTGACTTGGCTCTGGCCAAGAGACTGGGAGCCTGTCAAGGGTCTCAGAGAGATTGAAGCTGGACTTGCTGGTGCAGTGCCCCTCGTTTCCGGGAGATGGCTCATTCCCTTTTTCTTCCTTTTGCTATTGTCCTACCCATGGTTGCTGTACTCTGCTAGCAAGCTTGAGCTCCTCTTTTTGGTCTCTCTCTCTCTCTCTCTCTCTCTCTCTCTCTCTCTCTCTGCATGCAAGTCCAGCACTTTGCCCTTGGCAGGCTCTCCCACTGCATCAGGGACCCTTCTTCAGGGACTCGTCGGCTTTGTATGTTGGTTTATGGACATCGTGGGCTGGAAAAGGGAAGAGGGGAGGAAGGCTTGGGGCTCGAAACACCTTGAGGCTTGTGCACGAAACAGCTTGCGGAGAGGAGACATCAGCGAAGCCCCAGCGAGACACCACCAACCACACGCACCAAGCAATCGGGAACCCGTTCGATCTTGCAGCGGAGCCAACCCAGGTAAGCCTCAGCCGGCCGCGGGTGCTCCCACCCCACATCTGAGAATGACGGACGTGGGGAGCACCGACCCGGTCAGGGGCTCTTCCCAACATGGAGGTGTAACAATGGGAGGAATGGGGAAGGTTCCTGGACTGCAGCCTCAGCCTTGGATGTTGTGTGGAGGAGAAAGGAGAGCAGAGCCTGTGGGGCCGAGCAGGTTGTAGGGCGAGCGTGCTCCCAGCCGTGCTGGAGGAGGTGGAGGGGACGGGTGGGGGTGGGGGTGACTACTCTGGCCCCAGAGTACCCACCCCTTGACTCCAAACTGAACTCACTCAAACCTTTAGGTTTTGTTTGCGTACAAGATGAGAAACAAATAGAAAAACCTGTCCCGAGGGATGGCTGTTTTCTCTCCCAGTGGGGGAAAAGTCAGTGTCCAGTCCGGGGAAGGACAAGAATTTTTATTACTTTTTTTGGGGGGAGGGTAGGGAGGGTGAAGCCTGGCTTCTGCCTTATAAGGGCGCTGTAGCAGCACCCTTCTAATAAGAGGAGGAAGAGCGCAAGTGGAAGGGAGAGAGCCGGAGAGCCCTAATAAGCTCGAGTTGCTAGGCTGGATGGGAAAGTGGCCCCCTTGGCTCACTCCCAGGCCCGGGCTCTTCTTCCTTCCAGCTTCTCCTAGGGGTGGTTTGGGTGCTTGGGAGGAACCGCAGTGGAGAGCCAGCAGTGGAAAAGCGTGGCTGAAGTGGGGTGGGGTAGAGAGACCGGGGGCTTGGCAGGATCCCTGGATGTGGGAAGAGTTAGTTACCAAAGGCATCACGGTTAGTTTGTGCAAACACAGTCGGGGTGCCAGGTCAGGGAGCTCCCTTGCTGCGAGGAAACCTTCCTCTTTTCATTCCTTCGCTTCCCCCCTCCTTCCCCCTCCTCCCACTTTGGGGCTTTCATTGCATTCCCCTTCACTTCTCCACCAGCCCAGCCTGGGATGGAATCTCTATTGTCCCTAGCCGGACTGTTTTCTTTTCCCCCAACTCTCCCTGGGAGTTCTGTACTTTGGGATGATCCCCTCGTGTCAGAATATTTTTCAAGAGAGAACCCCAGATTTGGGGCCCTGATGCCACCCTGTCCCCCTGTTTCCTATCCTCCTTAAACTCCCTGACCAGCTAGGAGGTGGCTAAGCCAGCTCTGGGAATCTGCATTGAATTTTCACCCTGGACCAGCCCTTGACCAAGGTCTTGCCGTGTTGCTCTGTGGGACCTTGGAGTGATAGAAGGAGAAACAGGCCTGGAAAGTGGTAACTGGGCCCAAAATACTGCCCCCCTCCCCCCTGCACACACACCTCCAGCCAATGATCACAAAGTGGAAATGAAGAGGTACCAAACCTTCCAAATATTTAGCCCTTCTGGAACCTGGCCTTCCCATTCTTGGTAATATTCATGGAAAAATTAAATGAAGGCAAATTTTATAGCTTTGCTGGGCGGCCAAAGTCTGAAGAGACTGCAGCTCTGGATTCTTTCTGGTCTGGAGTCTAAAGCTGGGGCTGTCACTGGTTTTCCTTTGGCCCTTAGGTGAGTCTGAGATTGATTTTTATGACTCTTGGTATGCTGCTGAGTGTGTATGTCTGACTGAGCCTTTGCCTGAGCCCTCTACTCATATCTAGATCAGTGTTTGCCTGTAGTATATACACCTCAGCTGGGAATTACCTCTAAAGGCCAAGTGTAGCTTCAGATTCTACCAAGGGTCTAGAACAGCTTCTTCAGGACAAGGCTATACCTCTGCCATTCTTCTTTGGATGGGAGCTCATCATCCTTAGCTATGACTGGTCTTTGCCATTGCCTAGATGGATTCTCCTATTTGTCTTGGCGGGAGAGAAACTGAGAATTGCGTGTATATAGGCACACGCTCACGTGTATATGCCTTTGGTCCATTCAGTGAAGTCCCCCCTATTTGGCATAGAGCTTTGCAGATCTCTGATGCAGACAAGGGCTCCCTAGGAGAAACCTGCAGTGCATCAGTCCTGTGCAGGGCCATCGAGGAAAGAGAAATTACAGAGGGAGAACCAGGAGCAAGAGAGAACTCAATAGAACCTTGTCTCATCCTCACCCCCCCCATATTCCGAGTCCAGGATTTGTGAGTGGCATGGACCACCCTAAATCTTACAATGTGTTCCCGATGACCTCTAAAGTTGCTTCCAACTCTGAATTTAGGATCCTGTGGGTGACCTGGGCAAGGCCTTTGAAGTGGAGGGAAAGGAGAGGAAAGGGGCTGGTGCTCAGAGCCGGTGGGATATTGAATATGCAACAGAAGTAGAAGTAATGTTGTGGAAAAGCCTGGTGCCATTCCTCTCTGATAGCTGGGTGGGCAAAGGGAAAGAGGTGACTCTAGGTCTGGAGGGGCACTCCTTGGCCATATCTCTTCCCAATGATCTGGAACTGACAGAATGGAAGCCGGGGGTAGAAAATGGACTTTCTAATGGGGGCTGGAGGCAAATGTCTGGAGAGTGAGAAACATCAGAAGGGCTAACATCCTCTGGACAACTGAGGGGACCTACTGAAGGGACAGTACTGGGTTGACAGATGAGCCAGGGAAAGAATGAAGAGCACCACAAGCCCAAGAGAGAAAGAGAGAGAACAGGTTATAGTAATTTATATTTATAAATAGCATTGACATGGTGTTTAGGGTTTGCAAAGCACTTAACAATTGTTATCTCATATCACCCTCCCAACACCCCTGTGAGGTAAGTGCCCTGATCATCAGCCTCATTTTACAGATACCTCTACTAAGTGCCTGAGAAAGAATTTGAACTCAAGTCTTCCTGACTTGAAGTCCATTGAAGGATCCACTAGGCACATAGGGTGTGGGCTGCTGTCACCCACTCAGATTAATAGCTCAATCAGTTCAACAAATGTTTACTAAGCATGCCTACTTTTAAAAAAGAAATTAGTTGTATCCTCAGTGCTTAGAACAGTGCCTGGCACATAACAGGTGCTTAATAAATGTTTATTGGATTATTGAACGCTCACTACATGCCAACATCTTTGCTAAGTTCTGGGAAAGTAAGATCAAAATGTTTTCAGCTCTCAAGGAGCTTTTACTCAACTAGGCGTTACATCATGTACCCAGATAAATAATCATACGGTAATCTGAGGAAGGGGAGAATGTTAACCACTGGGGATATCAGGGAAGGCCTCAAGGAGGAGGTGGCCCCAGTGAGAAGCCTTGAAGGAAGGCAAGGACTCCGAAATCGTTTGTATTTAATGGGATGAACCAAGAATGGTAAGCTCAGGATCAGAAACAATACCTGGTAAATTTGATTTATACTGTACTCAGCATCGTAGTTCTGGGTAGACATCCTAAAATGGCTAATTGTCTATTATTCAGGAACAGATAGCCTTCGGGTGAATCAATGAAGTCCTTGGCTTCCCTGCCCTGAAGTGCAAGGAGAGGAGGAGAAATTAAAATCAAAGCATTTCACCTCTTCTGAGCAGCTCTGGTAAGAGATTTGGTTGGGGAGTGGTGGAGTGGACTTTTAAAATAAGGTCTGGGGATTATTTAAACATTTCCTCTATTACTAGGGACCCTGAACAATTGAGAGTGGGTTATAAATTGTGTTGGCTAATGAAAAGTACAAATCCTTGAGACTTGTCTATGTTGACAAGGAGCAGGCGACTTGGGTCTCTCAGCACCTCAGATGATCTCCCTGGGAAATGTTTTCTCCCTGTAGAAACTAAGGATCTACTTTCCCAAAATAATAATAATAATGATAATAACTGACATTTATATAGTTTGCCACATATATTATCATATTTGATCCTCACAACAAACCTGTGAGGGTTGAGGTTCTATTATTCCCATTTTGTAGATGGGGAAACTATTGACAAGAGAAGTAAAATGGCATGGCCAGGGTTACACAATCAAATCTACATCTTCCTGACTCCAAGTCTAGCGGACTCAGGTGACTGAGAAAGCAATAAACCTTAAGGGTTGTAAGAACAGAGGACTAGCACAGGAGGGAGAAGCGACAACACATCCAAAAGCCATATTGGAGAAGAAGCAAGACACAGGTTGGGGCTTCTGGATGTCCATTTCTTCTTTCCAGGAGTTCTCTCTCTACAGAAAAGGGCATCTCCCTCAGGCCCAAGGGGACTCAGCCACCTGTTCTCCACTCATTTTAAAAGGAGAGCAGAATCATTTACCTCTTTCACTTTGTCACTCCTCCATGTCCTTGGTCCTTCATGAATCCATGTCCCTCTGCTTCAGCGTGGCTCAACATTCACCTTCTCCACAAAGTCTGTATCAATTGCATTACCCTGTTCCTCTTTGATAATTATAGACTGGGCTGTGGTTGGCCTTCCATTCCATAGCATTTGTTCTTGAACCTGTGACCTCTGTGATTCACTGGTTGGGTAGGTTGTAAGCCACCTACAAGCCTCTGCACTCCTGGGTTATTCCCATGACCCTCACTACAGGGCAGTTGCTCAGCCCATGGGGCTGCCTTGTAGTTCACCTTGCCTAGCTGTGCTAGGATCAATAGGATTGGAGGATGGGGGGCTTTGGTTGGTGGAGTCATCTCCCATCAAGACTTCTTCATTCCTCTCCTACGACCCCTGGGATAGCCTTTGGAGAAAGGGAAGCCTCTCTGCATTCTGGCTATGTCTGGTACCCTACTATATCTCCACAACCATGGACTCTGCAAGGTCAGAGAGAGGGATGGGCAGATGATTGCAACAGATGAAATGGAAGGGGGAAGGGAGTGACCTCCGCATCATAATCCACATTGGCCTTATGAATCTGGGTCGAGAGAAGAGAAGAGGGGGTGATAATCCAGGTTCTGAATCTGAGACAGAGACTGCAGGGGGATAAAGGGGCTTGTCAATCAGTAGTCTACCACTAAACATTAATTGCCTACTGTGTACCAGGCATTATGCTAAATGTCTGTGTGGCGCAGAATCAAGTTCATCCATTTTATAGATGAGGATTCTGAGGCCCAGAAAAGTGGTGTGGCTTGCTCAAAGTCACACAGTTAGGGGCAGAGGTCAAAGGTGAATCCAGATTGTAAGAGCCATGCCCACTATTCTTTTGGCCGATCTGTGCCTGAAATACTGGGTGTTACATTTAAAGACAATTTAATTTCCAGGGGACATGTTTGAAATGGAAGCAGTCCTAAAAGGCCTGTTTTTAAAAACTAAGTTTTATTGATATCTTTTGTCTTTATATCATCTATATTTCTCACTGTATCACTCCCTCCTTCTCTTCTCAGACAACCATCCCTTATAACAGATAAGTTTTTAAAAAGAGATTAAAAATAATTTAGGAAAACTAACCAACATTTAAATTATAGTATTACAAGACTTGCGGTAGACATGAGGAAGAACTCAGTGATAGTGAGGGTTAATGTACACCAATCCATTAAATATTTGTTAAACACTTTCTTTGTGCCAGGTGTGGTGGGGGATGGTAAGTTCTGCCCTCAAGATGCCTGTAATGTAGGAAAGGAGATGTGAACCAATCACTATTGTAAGGCAGAATGCCCAAGTGCTATAGGAGAGGAGCAAACCAAAAGATCTTAGTGATTCAGAAATAATAATGACCATCATGATGATGATGATGATAGTTAATATTTATATGCCACTTACTAAGTTCCAGACACTAAGTGTTTATAATTATTTTGTATTATAATTTAATATTGCAGTTATTACAAATCTTGTTTGATCCTTACAACAACCTTGAAGGGTATATGCTAGTATTATTTCCGTTTTATAGATGAGGAAACTGAGGCAAACAGAGGTTAAGTGACTTGCCCAGAGTCACACAGCTAATAAGTGTCCGAGGCCAGTTTTGAACTCTAGTCTTCCTGGTTCCAGTCCTAGCACTCTATCCACTGCACTACTTTTTTTTTTAAACTGCAATATCATTTAAGGTGCTCACATCTAAGTGGGAGGATCAGGGAGGGCTCCATGGAGAAGGTGACATTGAGCTCATGCTCAAGGGTGGAATAATAGAAAGAATACTGGCTTCAGACTCAGGCGATCTGGACTCTCCTCCTGGCTATGCTACCAAGGGGATGTTGGATCAGCCAGTTAACCTAACCTTTCCTCATCTCAGTTCCCTCATCTGTTAATAAGGGAGTGGACCATTGGATCACAAAGGTCACTTTCAGTTCTTAATCCTATGAGGATGGATAGGTTTTTACCAGGTGAAGATGATCATTGGAAGGCATTTCAGGCAGAAGGAACAACATGAATAAAGGCATGGAGGTAGGAAAATAGGGTATTTTTCGGGGTGGGCAAATAATTCGATTTGGCTAGAACATAGAGGAAACAGTATGAGATGAAGTTGGAAAGATAGATTGCATTCAGATGGTGGAGGACCTTGAATGCCAGGCTAAGACATCTGGACTAAATTCTGAGCAAATTAAAGAACTATTAAAAGTTGTTAAGTAGGGAAGGGAGTGACACATTTGAAGCTTACTTTAGGAAGGCTGTTCTGGCACATTGGTGTGTAGGATGGGCAGGGAAACCTGGTAGAAGCCATTACCATTGCTTAACCAAGAGTCAGTGAGGGCTTAAATTAGGTTAGTGGCAGTGGGCGTGTTAAATAGGTGACTAATTTAAGAGCTATGAAGGCCAGAATAATAATAAGTGACATTTATGTAGTGCTTAGCAATTCACAAAAATGTGAAATATAACATTATAACATCATATCCATATGTTATAAACATATATGCAAAATACATACACCACATACAATGTTCACATGCTATAAGTATGTGTGAAACATGTACATGACTCACACGTGTGTCATATGTATGAAATATAACCATTAGGTGTGACATGTACATGTTATAAACACATGTGGGATATATTGCATATGCTATATCATATGTGATGTGCACATGTGACATACACATATATGTGAAATATACAAATTATATATGATGTGCACATGTGATATGAATGTGTATGTGAAATATATACATTATATACCATGTTCATGTGTCTTATAAATATGTGTGAAACATACATTATATATAACATACAGGTGTTATAAATATGTGTGAAATATAGACATTATATGTAACATATACACATTATAAATATGTATGAAATATATTGTATATAATGTATATTATATACACTGTGCACAGATTTTATAAATACATGTGTGGAAAATATACATTACATATCATACACCTATGTTATAAATATGTGTGAAATATATACATTATATGTCATGTATATAAGTGCATGTGAAATATATACATTATAGGTAACATATACAATATATAAAACATTCTAGATTATATAATATATTAGGAGTATGTGTGTTTCTCTGTGCATATGTATATACATATATTTCCCTCCTCCCTCACATCTTTGTAATATTATTCCTGTTTAATGGATGACAAAGCCAAAGCTGAGAGAGGTGAGATGACTGGCCCAAGGTTACTCAGCTACTAAATTTTAGAAGCAGCACTAGCTCATCAACAAGAACTAGGGTTTTCTGCTTACCAATCCAGTATTTCTTTCCACTACACAGCTGCTACTAAGGTTGTTGAAGCATGAACCCTGGGAGATCTTTAAGAATACAAAAAAAAATTAGGTTTGTTTAGTCCTGCCTTGAAAGGAGAAGAGCTGGAAGTTGGTTACCTTGGGTTCTATTCTGGTTCTGTCCTTTAGTAGCTGTGTGAAGCCAGGCAGCTCTGTAGACTAGGCAACTTCTAACAGCTCTGAATCTAGAATCCTTCCAGCTTTAATATTCTGAAGCAAGAGGCTTTCGGTTCTAGAGACATTGTGGTATTGTGGAAGAGACACTAGACTTGGAGCTAGGGGAGCCAGGTTCAAATCCTGGGTCCAGTTGTTGGCAGCTGTGTGACCTTGGGAAAGTCACTTGGAGTCTTAACCTGATGAGTGGGAAAGTGCCACATTTCAAGTTGTACTTTAGGAAGATGACTGGCAAAGGAATGTGGATAAGGAAAGACTTTCATTCTCTACCTTGGCGCTGGCACATAATAGCTGCTTGATTAATGTTGGTTGACTGACTGATGTACTACCTCTTGGGTTATGAGGAAAACATTTTGTAAACCCTGGGCGGAGCACTACATGAATTTGAGCAAGAGTGGCCATGACAGGAACAGTAATTCTCCATTTCTGTGGGTTCTTCCCCACAGACAAGGTAAGTTGTCCTTGCCCCTGCACATGGAGTTGTGATAAAGGTTGTTGTTTTTGTTGGTCCTTCGTTTTCGAAGAGGACCGATGACATCACAGGGTGATGTCTTGTCTTGGCATACCCTCTGGAAGGCATTAATGTAATGGAACTTTAATGCTTTTTTTTAATGTGGTTCCAACCAATGATCTTGTTTGTGACTATAAACAGTCACACCTCTGTACTTTTAAACTCTCTCCTACACAGTGCTAACTGGTGTTTTCAGTCCACGCCCGCTGGCTGCCAACCCCAAAGGGGAGAGAGCATTATGAACCCAATCAAGAAGAGCCTGGGTCATGGCTAGTAGGAAGGGTCCCTAAGCCTGAAGCTATTGCACTCTCAGTACAACTGATAGAATGAATATTCGCAGGGTGTAGTCTTCCCTATATTGGAAAGGAGATAAATGGGGGCTTGGTCCCTGCCCTCAAGGAACCTCCATTTGAAGATACAAACACTTAGGAAGGAATCAAACCCAGGTATCCTACTTCCAAGCCCAGTGCCCTTTTCTCTATCTCATCTCTATCACCTCCATTGTGATCCTTCGGTTCTGGGGCTGCTCAGCCTGCTACCTACTGGCCTTTCCACCATATCTAGGCTTTACTTTTGAGGCCTCAGAGGTAGACAGTGGAGTTTGGTGTGGCCCCATTAAGAACATAGGAAGGGCCCTGATTCTTTCTGTCCTCAGAGGTAGGGTGGAGGGGTCAGAGTTATGCTGAAATCCGGGGCCAGGAATGAGAGCGGATTCTTTGCTCGTTTCTGGATTTTTCAGCCTGTCCTGGACTGACCCTAGGGCAGGAAATCCTTTCAGCAAGGGTAGCAGGAAAAGTGGAGGCTCCGTCTTGGGGAGCTGTGTGGTCTGGTTCATGGGTGCAAGCAAGAGCCAGTCTGGGCTAAGAATTGTACCAAGGCCAGGACCCCAAATCACAGCAGGAACATCTTAAAGGAACCTGCTGTCTCTGGGATGTGTGAGCTTCAGAGTCTGGAGTCCTCTCCTCCCCACCCTCCTCAGGCATTCCTATAGAGCTCCCTGAAGGCACTGAACCCAAGATCTGGCCTGTGGCTGTAATTGGGAGTGGCCTAGGAAGGAAAAGGGGAGGGAGAAGGCTGCTACATTCTCTCTTCGGCCTCCCGGAACTGTAAATACTGGGTGGCGTGATAGATCTGGCAAGATTGCTCTTAAAGGTATGTGGGTGTGGCTTTTGGAGTCTCTGAAGCCTACCTTTCAGTACTTCCCTTGATGACACCTAAAATTCTCACCATTAGAGATTTATTCCTTTGGATCAAATATTTCCCTCTCCTGGCTTTTCTGTTAAAATTTAAATACCTCTGGGAGAGGTAATGTGTTGTTTATACTATGAGTTCTACTTCTGCCGGTAAACTTGTGACCTTGTTCAAGTCACTTCTTTCTGGGTCTTAGCTTCCTCATCCCTAAAAGGGGAATAATAATATATACGCTACCTGTTTCACAGAGTTGCTATAAGAAAAGCCACTTGTGAACTTCAAAGTGTTCTGGAAATGTTTCTTACCTCAATGGGTACATTGTTTCAATGAAACAAACATTTGTTAAGCATCTACTACATACTTTGTATCCCCAGCACTTCACACATAGCAGGTGCTTTATAAATGTTTATTGACTGACTTGCTGATTGACTACGTGCTGGACCACTCTCCTTCCCAGGTCCCACTTCTCCTGAGGATCTATAAAATAAGGAGGTTGGGTGAGGCAGCGATCTCTAAAGTTCCTTCTAGTTCGTCAGAACTGTGATCTTTTATGGGAGGGGAGGGCAAAGAGAGAAGGGGTGGGGCTCTGCAAAGTAAACTCGGGAGACTCCAGAGTCTTGCCTAGAGCCTGCACTGGGGATTGGGCATTTATCCTGTGCAGAACTGTGTGTAGCTAGCCCAGCCTCCTGTCTCTCTGGCCTCTATCTTTGAGTTTCCTCTCCCTTCATTTGGCCCAACTCCCAGGGTGCTGAGAAGGAATCGCAGAGCCAAGGGATCAGGCCTCCCCTTTGGGTGGCTGCTTCACATCCTAGCTCCCCTCAAGGGACTCAGCTAGCTGCCTTTAAGGGGAAGGGTTTGGGGATTGCCCGGAACTGCAGCCTGAGAGCCGAGAGACCCAGGAGTCCACGGTCCTCAAGCCACATTTTCTCATCCTTCCTCACAGATGCTGGTGACTTTCCTGGGCCCTTTGCTCTGTTTATGCTAAGGCCTATGTTCCCAGGAATGTGGCATTTGTACTGCCTGGGTTATTTCCTCCTCTCTTAGAAGAATAGGTGAAGAGTCAGAGTGTGTGTGTGTGTTTGTGTGTGTGTGTGTGTGTGTATGTGTTTCCCCAGGGGACTCTCTGGCCTTGAAAAGAGAGAGGCTGAGGCAATAAAGTCAGGGGTGCTTCTGGCCCAGGCTGGGAGTGGGGAGTGGGGGCAGGGCTATGGCCAGCAGAGTGTTCCCACGGATGGATGGCTCGGCCATTTTCTGCTTGGGTTCCTTGGCCCCTCCTTACAGCGGAGCAGGTGGCCTGGCTTCCACACAGCCTGTCCCCGGCCTGCTGGCTCCATCCCCTTGAGCACCCAGCCCCTCCCCCCCTTTCCCACTACTTTATTGCCACCATATGGGGTGACTGCTGGCCCCTCCCTCTCACTTGCTGCCCTGCCTGCTGTGAGAGGATCATTTGGGGACCAATTCCCCAGGCCCTTCTCACCCCAGGGCTTTAATCCATCTGTGCATGGGGGGCTGGGGAGATGGGGAGGAGGGAAGAAGAAAAAGAGATGGGGCGGTGTGCTATGCCTCTTCCTAGTTCCCTCAGTCCTGCTCCCAGGGAGCGATATCCTACCAGCCCTGTCACCATATTGGAGCTCAGCAGCAAGAGTTGGGACTGGACAGAGCCCTGGTGACCAGGAGGGCCTGGTGTCCATCACAGCAGCCCGGCCTCAATGTGAGCTCCTTTCACCTCCTTGGCCCTTGGTTTGCCTGACCATGATCCATGGAGGGAGGTGGGGGGTGGGGTGAGGGGGAAGTCTTCCTTATGATGAAGAGAACAAGATCTTTGAAAGAGAGGGAGTAGAGCATCATTGCCACATAGATTATTAGAATTTAACGGATTGGAGGTGGGGAGTCAGAAGCTGACCCCAGACAAAGTCCTTACTTACTTCTGTGGATGTTTTCGTTATCCTCTACTCAGTAGAGAGCTTACATATTTCTTCTCTCTCTCCCTCCCTCTCTCTCTCTCTGCTTCTCTTGTCTTTCCTCTTCTCTGTCTCTTTGCCTCTCTCTGTCTCTCCCTCCTTTCCCCCCTCCCCCTCTCTCTCTTTCTCTCTTTTTTCCCTCTCTCTCCCTCTCTCTTCTCTCTCTCTCTCTCTCTCTCTCTCTCTCTCTCTCTCTCTCTCTCTCCCCTTTCTCTCTCCCTCTCTCTCTTTCTTCCCCCCTCCCCCCTCCCTTCCCCCCTTTCTTTTCTCTCTCTGTGTCCTCTTTCTCTTTCCCGCTTCTCTTCCTCCTTCCCTCTCTGTCTTCTATCTCTCTCTTTATCCTCTCTGTTCTCTCTCTTTCATTTCTTTCCCTTTCTCTGTCTTTTCTTTTCTCCTCTCTTATCTCTCTTTCCTCTCTTTCCTCTCCTCTTGTCCCTCCCTCCTCTCTATTTCTCTCCCCTTGTCTACCTTATCTTTTCATCCTCATCAGAGGTAGTAGTTAGGTGATGAAGTGAACAGAATGTTGGGCCTCAAGTCAGGAAGTCTTGACTTCAAACTTTAGACACTTGCCAGTCTAGGCAAGTCATTTAATCTCTTTCTGCTTCAGTTTCCTCCTCTGTAAAATGGGGATAATAATAGCACCTACCTTGAAGGTTGGTTATGAGGATCAAATGGTCCTCACATAAAGTGCTTAGGGCCGTCCCTGGCACATAGTAGGCTTTTAGTAAATGATTGCTTCCTTCCTTTCTGCTGCTTCTTTTTTTTTCTTTCTCTTCCCTCCCTTCTGTCTCCCCCTCCCAAACCCCACCAAAGGGCAGGATAGTAACTATGTTGAGTTTAAGCCTTACTTCATCAGCACCTTCCTCCCTGAAGGAAGAGATGTGTTAGCTTGAGATTGCAGCCCTGTGAGGAACCTAGGTATATAGGAGTTGGCCTGACACTGATTTTGGTGCCCTAAGTTTTCCATCTGATGAATCCTCAGGCAGAATACAGACATGGTGGCTACCAAGACTGTCACTCTTGTACAGCTCACAAAGGAAGGGTCATCTCACTCCTGCCCTGGGGAGCTAGATTGCTGAGAAAAGTTTGGGCAGGAGCTAGGAAAGCTTGATTTGAGGTGATGGTAAGAGTGGTGGGAAAGGGAGACAGGAAATCTGGAAGTTTGGCATTGTTGGGGAGATCGTTGAGTCCAATGATGAAGATTAGAGGGAAAGAGTATGGATGGATGTAGGGAGAAAGGCTTCTAATGGAGCTGGCCGTCTCCCTCTCCATGCCCATTTCACCACTGAATCCTTCTAACTCCCTGAAGGGCTTCACTCAGAGGTCTCATCCCTCCTGTGATTTATAGTGTCTCTGCAAATCTAGAATTTCTACATTTTTGGTGGGGTTTGAAAGGGACAAGAGGATAAAGAGAGAGATAGAGAGAAGACAGAGAGGGAAGGAGGCAGAGAAGAGGGGAAAGAGAAAGAGGACACACAGAGAGAAAACAAATGGGAGGGGAAGAAAGAGAGAGAGGGAAAGAGAGAAAGAGAAAGGGAGAGAAATGTGGTTCAAAATGAGAGGACACCCACTAAATCACTAGGCTGGAAGACAGACAGATCACAATAGGCAATACCTTCCTCACTGGCAGTTTCTCTCTCCTCTCACTGCCTTTCTTTCTGTCCTCTGAGGGCCCAAGGAGGTGGGGAGAGGGAAGGGGGTCAGTGTTTCTGGAAGGAACTATGGGCTTGACACCAGTGCAAAGCAGGGGTTGGGTTCTGAACATCAGGAGGTGTGGGTCAGACAGAAACCTGACGTAGCTGCATTGGGTCCTGGGAGACAGCCCAGGTTTAGAACTTTCTACTCCCTGCCAAGACTTCTCGTGTTTGCCAATGGTTCCATTCAGCAATCTGGTCCTGGCCTTAGATCTAAAGTATTGGCTGGAAGAGGGAGCTTTCCATTTCCACCCACCCTCACCCCTACTTCCCTTCATATTGCCTTATGTGCTTCTAATAGCTAACTAGTCCTTTCATTTCACAGTCTCAAAGGCAGGGATGGCCTAACTACCCCAAAGTTTTACTAGTTCAGGTTATGTATATGCAGATAATGAAACTAACCATATAGGTTGACAAATGGTAGCAGGTTTAGAAGAAAAGACACCTGGGTTCCATTGGATCATAAAGTAAATCCAGAGATGACTTGAGAAAAGAAAGTAGACATGAATGATATTTGTGGACAGTATCACTTAAGATCCTAGAAGTCATTTCTATTTTGCTAGACACTGGGAAGGTCTCTATTAATTAGACCATTCTGAAAACTAAAATGGAGAACATCTTATTTTATTAACAACTTTTTTTCCTTTGCACCAGTCACTCCCTAATATACTTTGCTCTAAAACCCTCCCTTATAACAAAGAAAAATAATTACGTAAAACCAGCAGACATTATGACCATAATTAATAGTGTATGTGATATTCTGCACCTGTAGCCTCCCGCACATCAGAGGACATATGGTCTCTGACATCTCGACATTACCCTCAACTTGCATTGGACCTGGAAAGAATATAGTTTTTAAGGGATATGAAGAACATTCCTAATCTAGGAAACAACCTCATTCTACAATAATGATTTAAAAAATTCATTAGGAAAATCACTAAGGGACAAAATCCCTGAAGCCTGCACTCTGTACGTGTGATCCTCCCTTTTTTTGTTTTTTTAACATGCTTTTCCAGATAGTCAGAGGATAGATCCAACTCCCCAGCAGTCTACATTCTCCCCTGGGGGTGGGAGGGAGATAGAATTAACATTCTGTATCTTCAGCTGGTTGGTGGAAAAGAAGAGCCAGATAGATTTTTGGTCTTATCGTCATAAAGAGGACGACTCTAATATCACAATCTGTTTAGCAGTACATCAATCTCTTCCAGCCCTGATGATGGTAATAACAACCCCACATTCCATAGAGTTCGAAGGTTTACAGAGCATTTTTCAAACAACAGCTAGTAGTACAAGTATTACTGTGTCAATTTTTAGAGATGATCCTGAGGGGGTCAGTGACTTACCCAATGTCATATAGCCAGGACTTGAACCCAGACTATTTTGATCTTAAGTACACCTCTCTTTCCATTATATCATGATGTCTCTCTGATATGATCCCAACTGGGAGGGTTACTTGAAGACTCCTTCTTTCCCTGGCACAAGGACGTTGGTATTGATATCAGCCATGTGGATCAGATAGCACTGTAAGGGTGGACCTACCCCTTCCCTTCCACCACGTCCCTCGGTACCATGGTGTACCTCTACCCTCTCCCTGTTTCCTCCACCTCCTCTCTTCTCTCACTTCACTCTTAAGTGCTAGCTGCTACATAGGTTGAGTTGGTGTCTGGTGATGCACAGATCTTGGCACCAACCCACTCAACCATGAACCTACCCTCAGTTTGTACCAGTTGGCTGCATTATAACTATGGGGCCCAGTTTCTGGGGCCCCTCCCTTCATCCTTTTATTGAGGCCGACCTAAGTCTGATAAATCTAATAGCCCTCCTGGGATCTCTGACTGCTTTAAATCACATTGGGCCCTCATTCGCATCCCTGCCTGGCTTCCTAACCCTGAAGAGCATGGTTTAAAATGGCCTCAAGATTCCTGTTCCCAGCCATGCTTTCTGACGTCTCTTCTCCACCTCCCCATCCCCCCACCCACCACCATTATCAGAGATTTGCTACCTGAGGTCTGGGTACTAGTTAATGTTATAACAGAAGATCAGTCATCTCTGGCCTGGTTGAAGGAGGAGCGGCAACTATGATGTGGCCCCCAAATCATGTACTACTGGCACCTACTTGTAGGATCCACAGATATGGCCCTTGGCCCTCCGGGGGTAAGGGAGAGTATCTATTGTCAGCTGATCCAAAGAGGCCTAAAGGTGGGGACCCTGGATGGCAAGGGCCAGAGATTGGCCTGAGCCATCCTGAGGAGCACAAGAGACTGATTCCTATAGCATTCATGCAACCCTTCTTCTAGAAAGAGAGAGCTTGGGGAGTGGGGTCTAGGTTCTTTGAGAGGGGTGGCTTCATTTTTTTCCCTCTCCAAGTTGCACAGGTTAGTTTTCCTGCTGCTTCCACTATACTGTCTATCCAACCCTCCCCATTGTCAAACCACTCCACTTACCTTCTTTCCATACCCCTCTTTCAACTCCAGAGAAGGCTTGGCTGAGGAGCAGCTACTGGTGTGGCCTAAGGGCAGGAGATCTGTCATTTGGTTGGGCTTAGAGCCCTGTGGCTGCCGTGGTTCTGTTGACCTGGCCCAGAGTCAGGGGGTATTGGTTAGAGTGGGATAGACTTGTCTCTCCTCCGTCTGAATTCCAGGCTGGGAGGAAGCCTGTGGGGAAAGCCTCATCTGCTTGCTTGCTTCTCCATGTATTCTCCCTATGCCCCCCCAAGTTCACCCTGGTTGGGGGGCTGGGGAAGGGCATGTCAGACAAGGTCACTGGAAGCCTGAAACTTCTTCCTGTGTCTATATTGTAGGGAGAATGGAGAATGGTAGGGTGGGAAGACAGAAGAGGGGCAGCATTTGGAGATTTCTTTGTATTGCTCCTGTGGCATGGGGGGATGTAATCTGGGCAGGGGAGGTGGGTAGGAGGAGCTGTCAGACAACAGCTGAATGAAGTGGTGGCATCAATACTCCCAGACCATGGCAACAGGTCTACTCTAACCTAGATCAGACTGACTTAGACACAGGAAGAGCAAAGTGAGTGGTGAACGTGAGCAGTCTGAGTATCTGTAGGCGGAGAGGCTGATTGAGACTGGGAGAAGCAGTTTGGAGGCTATTGCCTTCAGAATTGGGCCCAGAGTCTTCTTCCATTCATGTTTTCATTGTGGTGAGTAGGATTGTTCATGGGTGTTTGTGTGCATCTGGGATTATGGCTTGGTCAGCCTCAGAGCCCACCCAGCATGCCCTAGATTGATGTTGAAGCTGTGATCAGACCTAACCCAGAGCTGTCAATGTGATTTCTACTGACTACACTTACTCTTAACTCTCTGTCATTATAGAAAGGTGGCCATTGGAATAAGACCAGTTTTTCCTGAACTCTTTGCTCAGAGTTCTCTGTGGGAAGGGGATGGATGGGTTGGATCCTGTTATCAGAATAGGATGGACTCTTGATTTGTAATGTTTTTTTTTTAATATGGCTGTTGATAGCTTGGACTTCTATAGAACTGCCTGTTCATATCTTTTGGCCGTTTATCTATTGGGCAATGTCTCATGTTCTCGTGTATTTCAAATAGTTCTTTATATATCTTGAATATCAGACCTTTGTCAGAGAAATTTGCTGTGAAGATTTTTTTCTCAGTCACCTGTTTCCCTTTTTAACTTTAATGGCATTGATTTTGTTTGTGCAAAAACATTTTATAATGTGTCCGTGTTATCTCTTGTAACCCTCTAGAGCCCTTGTTGGGTTATGACTACCCCCCTATCCACAGTTTCAAAAGGTACCTCCTTCTTTACTCCTCTAATTTGTTTATGATATGATCTTTTATATCCAAGTCATGTAGGAAGAGAGCTTGAGAGATCATCTTCTTCATCACTCTATATCTAATTAAAAGTATCTCAACCTAGATCACACAGTGGATAAAGCACTGGCCCTGGAGTCAGGAGTGCCTGAATTCAAATCCTGCCTTAGACTAGCTGTGTGACTCTTGGCAAGCCATTTAACCCCAATTGCTTCCAAAAAACAAAAATAAAAAACTATCCCAACCAAGTGAAACCCTGACCTGTGTTTAAGAGCTTCCCCTTCCTTCCACTCACAAAAAAGGGGAGACCATAAGAAAATATTCCTGACAGAAACTGGGAGCTGTTTCTGAAGCTGAGCCTAGACATCCCTTAATCTATGAAGTTTTCTCTTGTTGCCACAAGACTGTACTTGACCTTGGAGGAAAATTTTGAAAGTTTCTAGATGGTTAGGGGATGCAGAGTTTAGAGTACTGGCAATATAATCAGGAAGACCTGAGCTCAACTTTGGCCTCTGATACCTACTAGCTGTGTGACCCTGGATAAGTCTTCATCGGCCTTAGTTTCTTCTTCCGTAAAATGGGAATAATTATAGCCATGACCTCCCAAGGTTGTTGAAAGGATCAGATGAATCACTGTATCGCTTTATTCAAGTGTCTTCAGTTTCTCTATCCCTTAATTCAATTGAGATCTGATCAAGGTTAAAAAAGGCTTTCTAAAGAATTGTGTATATAGGTGACTTGTATGTGGTTTTTCAAAGTTGGCAATACCAGGGGTGGGGAACCTGTGATCTCGAGGCCACATGTGACCTTCTAGGTCCTCGGGTTTGGCCTTTTTACCGAGTCCCAAGTTTTACGGAAAAATCCTTTTATTAAGGGAATTTATTCTGTGAAGTTTGGATTCAGTCAAAGGGCCTCACTTGGGGACTTTGTGGCCTTGAGGCAGCAGGTTTCCCACCCCTGGGCAAAACACCACATGCCCAACTCAGTGTCACTGTAGTACAAGTATTATTGTCTTGTTCTTCAGAGGAGGGAACTGACGTTGAGAAAGGCAAAATCACTTGCCTGGGTTTTCTTTTGCTAACTAAGAGATGCATAAAACTCTTTAGTTATCTAGACATAGGAGGAAGAGTATTCTTTTACCGAATAACATCTGATCCTCTATCAATCAACGAGCATTTATTGAGGATTCTTCTCTGTGCCAGGAACTGTTGTTGCTAGGCACTGGGGAGACAGTCAAAAAATAACAATGGTTCTTTCCTTCAAAGAACTTAAATTCTACCCAAGGAAGCAGCATTTACCTATGTAAGTAAAAGCACATACAAGTAAAAACAAACTAATTTCAAGAAATAGGGCAGTGATCACCCTGGGCTAGGAGCCTTTGGTGTGGGTAAGTCTGGTTCTTCAAGTAGGTGAAGCATAAGCCTACTTTATCTCTAGCTAAGGGTAATCTCAGCCTAACCTTAGCTAATGACACTTAGTTTTAAATGGTTGGGCCAATTTAGGACCCTGGAGTGAGTCATCTCCAGGACTTCATACTCGATATCATTCTCCGGGTATCAAAACTGTGTTCCCTTTGGCTTCTTGTATTTGGTTCCTACCACCTTGAAATTTTGACATCCTCATAGTACTTTAAATAATACAGTAATAAAGTAATACAGGTGAAATACAATGGACTTTGCTGGTACCATTCTACTGAGGTTAGAACCCACATCCTTCCTTTCTGTTAACTATCAGTAAACTACAAATACGTAAAGTAACTTGTACTGTCATCACACGACTGAATGCCTTTGCTTAGCTATTTTTAAGAAAATGTACTTTATGGAGAGCCTGTGTTTATTTAGCACAGTGCCTGGCACAGAGTATGTGCTATATAAATGTTTGTACACTGAATGACCCTTCTCAGTGCCTAACATTTATTACTGTCAGGTTTCAAGTGCTAACTGAAATCCTTTCTTGCTCCAGCAAAAGTCCATTTCCTCAGTGGAAATGAAGAACATTGGGATTTAGATTGTATTCCTGGCTGCACTTCTTATCCTGGAGATTTCTCACATTGGTGTTTGGCTAAGCTTACCCTAAGAATCTTACATTTGAGGTGATCCCAGTCCAGGCTAGTACAGGAAAGCAGTCTGCCCTCCTTGAAGGCTCAGGTCCGCTCTCCAAGGTCATAGATTAATAAACTTATTAAATGAATGTTTATTGACCACTAGTTCTGCACTGGGCACTGGCATTTACTCCCAAGTAGCCAGACTATCAGGTTTACATTGACAGGGCTGATGCAGTGTAGGGCTTCTTTGTAGGATTTTGGCTCACCTCTCCTCAAACTGAGTAACTGTCTTGTATTTGGAAAGAACCCTTTCTATCCTCAGCAGAGGAGTAAGCAAATGTGAAGGGAGTGAGAACTGGAGAAGCCAGGGGAGATGAGGGTGGGGTCCTGCCAGAAGAGCTGGCATATATAGGCTTTTGAGTATCAGCACTGGCACACTGGGTCAGCCCTAAGGTCCACGAGGGGGTTTTGTGGGGTAGTGGGAAGAACAAGGAACTTGGAATCAGAAGACCTAGATTTGAGTCTCAACTTTGCTGCTTATTAACAATTCAATTCACTTCAACAAACACTTACTAAGTGTCTACTATGTACAAGCCAGGGAGAAGAAATTATTATTAGGGGGAATTCCAAAAGAGCTAAGAGGGAATGAGATTAAGGGCATGAGTAGGACTGGACCTTCTCCTTGTGAAGGTCTCCTCATCCTTTGAGACTGCATCCAATGAAGAAACAGTGGAGAGGTGAAGGAGCTGATGATGGGTGGCATCAATCCCCTCAGTAAGATAGGAAATATAGTCATCTGGTGGGAGAGAGGTGAGGTGAGGGTGGAGCTTGAGAGGGAAGAAGGCTTGGGACAACTTTGGTGGGAAATTTCATAGGGAGTTAATCAAAGGTGAATTAAATGATTACTGTGCAATGGTGAGGTCCCAGATGAGGCAGGTAACACAAATTTGTATCAGACCTGGTCTGCATGGCTTTGTGAATCCTTCCAGCAACCTTCAGATATTTAGAAGTAGAGGATGCTAGAAGAGAGAGATGGTAGAGGTAGTTCAGAATTGAAGGTCAGTGGGATGTAAATGAATATTGGGCAAAGGGCCAGTGGATTCAAGGTGAATGGTGGTTGACTGTAAGGTCAACATTGAAGGGTGTAAAGTGAGATGAGAGTTTATGGAATAGAAGAATGAGGGAAGATTGCAGGAGGAGTGAGGCAGTGGAGAGGTGGGAGGACAGAGGATTAAAATCAGAAATCAAGATATTAGAGGTAAAAGGGTGTTATAAGAGTCTTCCTGGAGGGGTGACTGAGGTAGAGTAGAGGGAACACTATCAGTCACGATATTAAAACTGCCAAAGATGAGAGCCAAGGTTGGGATGAAAAGAACTGTGAACTACTAAGTCTCCCAGAACTTCAATTACCAGTAAAATGGGATAATAATATATGTACTCCCCATTTGTATCCCACAAGGTAGACCCTCCAACCACTCTATCTCATAGAGTTTTGGTGAAGAAATTACATTATATTTGCATGTGTATATTATGTATAGTATATATCATAGCATCACAGATTTAAAGCTGGAAAAGACCTTACAGGTCATCTAGTCCAATCTTCTCATTTTACAAATGAAAATGTGGGACCCAAAGAATTTAAGTGACTTGTCCAAGATCACTCAGCTCATGAGGTCTGATGTACATTTAAACCCAAGTGTCCTGATTCAAAGTTCACTATACCATGATGCCTCCATATAACAAACGCCAAATAAATGCTAACCATTAATAGAGGTATTTTGTTTCCACTGAGGCATCAGAGCACAGGTTGTGGGAGGATGTGGTTGTTCTTCATGTCAACCTTAAATATCTTTTATAAAGAACTTGAGGGTTTGCAAAGCACTTCTCATCACTCCAGGACATAGATAGTATGAGTATTATTATCCTCGTTTTACTAATTGAGAAACTGAAACTGAGAAAACTCAAGTTGACTTGCCCAAGGTCACACTTATAGTATGTGTCAGAGCAGGAACCCAAATTCAGATCTTCTGATCTTAAGTCTATTGCTCCTCCTGGGTGTCCTGTGAAGCCTTAACTTCCATCTAATAACTCATTGAGCCAATGGATCTGTCAGCCATGGATTTACCCAATCTGTGTTTCAGACATGTACCAAGTCCAGGGGCAGGAGATGAAAGGAGTAACACATTTCATATGTTTATTCCCTGTTGGGTAAAGCATTACAGTGAAAGGCAATAAGCACTTATTAAGCTCCTACTTTATGTAAGGCACTATGTAAGGTGCTAGGGATACAAAGATGAAATTGAAACTGTCTCTGCTCTGAGGTAATTTACATTCTCCTGAACTCTAACGAACAACGAGTTGGAGCCTGCATTCTCCTGAACAATAGCGGATGGCAGGTTGGAGCCTGCATTCTCGTGAACTCTAATGAGTGGCAAGCATTTTCTTGAACTCCAGTATGTGGCTAGATAATCTATGAGTCCATTTCAACTCAGAGATTCTGTGATCCTGGGAATAATTTTCCATGACAAGTACTAGAAGACAAGACTAACTTTTTTTTTCCAGATGTATGTACACATACCCCTACTATATTTTAAGGTTATGACACGTTTGATCAAGTTTTCTATTATATGTCATTGTTGGGAGAGTTGACCCATTTTATATTGAAATCCATATAAAAATTAGCCCTCTTACAGTAAGATTGTATTATACTTACTTTAATTTGCATTAAATTACCTCTTTGCAACATCAAGGGTGTCCCCAGGTCTAGTGTTCTGAGATTTGGTGAATGAATCCATGTTAATTTTTTCTATATCCCCATGATTATTAACACCTCAATCATATTCCCTCTCATCCTTTGTCTTTTTGGAAGGAAGAGTTCTAATCTTTATAGTTGTCTCTCTTAGTAGATGGTAGGAGCTATCTCTTCTTGGGGTGTATCCCTTTAAGGTTTGCATAGTGCTTTACAAACATTTCATTTGATCCTCACTATAGCTCTGGAAGGTTGGCATTATTATTATCTTGTTTTAGAGTTAAGGAATTCAGTGACTTACCCAGGTTCACACAGCTAGCAAGTGTCTAAGGCAGGATTTAAACTCAAGTTTTCCTGACTTCAGGTCCAGTGCCCTATCCATTGTGCCATCTAGTTGCCATGTGTGTATGTGATGGTGTACATGTGTGTTTGTGTGATGGGATGGAGAATCAGAGGTCTCTTTCCCTGACTGGCTTAGTCTCAAGCATTGAGGAAACAGAGACTGGATCTGTCAAATTCTCTTTATATAGCAATTAATGTGCAGTTAAGTCATCATAACAAGCTTCCTGATGATTGACTGGAGTCTTTGTGTTTTCCTCCTGACAGGTGCCTGGGCACCATGCCACAATCCTTTAGCCCTGACGTTGGCAGGAAGTAACAGACCCACTTACCTGTTCTCCATCTAGCTCCATCATGTCTTCAACCCAAGGAAATGGGGAGCACTGGAAGTCCCTGGAGTCTGTGGGCATTAGCCGAAAGGAGCTGGCAATGGCTGAGGCTCTTCAGATGGAGTATGATGCCCTGTCCCGGCTGCGGCATGATAAAGAGGAGAACCAGCGGGCCAAACAGAACATGGACTCCTCTCTTATCAGCTGGGACGGTCCTGTCCTGGACTTCTATGGCAAGCCAGTGGGTGGGAGGAACGACCTTAAACTTCTTCGAGGGCTCTCGGGTTCAGATCCCACCCTCAACTACAACTCCTTCTCCCCACATGATGGAGCCCCTAACCACTCTACCTCCGAGGGCCTCCAGCCGGGACCAGATCCTTGGCTGAAGGGCCCTTTCTCTGGAGACTATCTCTATATTTTTGATGGTTCAGATGGAGGACTTTCTCTGCCCCCAAGGCCAGAGGACAGGAATAGCTCCCCCAAGAAGCTGTCCCCACCCCCGATTCCTCCTCGGGTTTCTATCTGGGATACTCCTCCCCAGCCTCCCAGCAAAACCTATTCCCTTTCTCCTAAGCCTTCCGAACCCAATGACATAAACACTTTTTCCTCAAACCAGCAACCCCCCAGCAAGCTACTGGGTCGCCGAATCCTAGAAGAAGAAGAAGAACCCGGGAGTGGGGGCCAGGGAAACCTCCTGGGGTCTGTGGACTATGACAGCATCAATGACGCAATAACTCGCCTCAACCTGAAATCTACCTATGACTCTGAGCTGCTTCAGGATCCCAAGAGGGGCTGGAAAGAGGGCCGAGGGCTCCTGGGATTCGGCAAGGACACCCCTGGGAAGCCTGTAGCTCGGAGCAAGACCATGCCCCCTCAAGTCCCTCCCCGCACGTATGCCTTACGTTATGCCAACCGAAAGAACACGGCACCTGGTAAAAACCGTAGGATTTCTGCTGATCCGGTGAGAATCTCCCCTATACTCTTCCTTTTTCTCTCTTCCTCTCTCCATCTCTCTCCTTCTTTCTCCCTTCCCTACTGTCTTCCATAGGCTTAGGATGTCCCCATCTCCAGTGTCCTGAATCTCAAGCTTATAGGTTCTGGTCCCTAAGCACTAATGTAGAAGAATTAAATATGGGTGGGATGACATGGAGTTGAAGATGTTGGCATGACTGGAAGAGGAAGATGGGGAAGAGTAGAATACAGCCACAGTCCCTGCCTAGGGCAGAGCTAGGGCCATCTTGGCCAAGAAGGAGTTAAACATCCCGCGGGTTCTTGTCCCAAACACTGCCTCAGACTGATAGTGTGACTTAGCAAATCATCTCACCTCAGCTTCCTCATCTATAAATGGGGATAATAAACATAATTATAATAAAAACAATAATAACCAGCATTTATATCACACTTTCCTAATTATGAAGCACTTTCCGTACAACTCTGTAAGGAAAATAATAATATTTCCCTTGTTGGCTGTACAGGTTTGTTGTATAGTTCTAATAAGATCATGTGTCTGAAAGAATTTGGAAAAAGTAAAAAATTTTATATGAGCATAAGATAAAATGATTTGTCATCATCATTATTATTGGGTAGAGACTCTTAGACCAAGAGATAAGAATGATAGAGTTCTTTGTTTGAACTTGAGAGGACCTGAGTTCAAAGCCTGGCTCAGACATTTACTAGCTAGGTGACCCTAGGCAAGTCATTTACCCTCTTTGAAACTTTTTTCATCCTTTGGGATAATAATAGCACTTGCCCCATAGTTTTTTTTAGGGGGTGACATTCAAATCAGAGAATGTGTGTAAAGCCCTTTGCTGGTGTTAAAATTCTATGGAAATGTTAGCTGTGGCTATGAAGATGATTCCCCTAAGAAGGCATCCTCATCCTCATTATCCCTTGTGCAGATAATAGTACAGCAACTTTTTGTTGTGTCCAGAGCAGGTTGGTTCCTGATTCCAAACAAAAATGGCTGGGGTCACCTCTACAGGTAGGTAGGAATCTGGTTTCCTGTTGTAGGTTCCGTACTCTAGGGGCTTTCCGTTTGTCCTCATGAAGGACTTAGGCCATAGAATATGTCATGACTTGATGTTTCCTATAATTGCCTCTACCCCTCCTGCTGGTTCATCCCCATTGGGAGTCTGGGAGTCCCCCATGGATGACAGACTTGTCAAATAGCCTAGATTTCTCCCATGCTCTTTCCTTCAATTTTATCTTGATCACAAAGAGAATTGTACTCCTTGGTTAGGTACACTAAACTGCTCATCCCTCCCTATCTGGCAGTCAGGAACCATCCAAAATCTTATTATGAGGTCACTCTCCTGCCCTCAGGGGACACCCCTAGAAAAGTAAAACCTACTCTGCTCAACTCTAGAGCTGGGAGCTTTTTAAAGCCCCCTGATCAGAGAGGTGTGGCTGTTCCCGCTATTTTTAGGGGCTGGGTGATTTCTGCTCCTGGATCCTGCTTCCTCAGCTGGGTGAGCTAGGCCTGTTTGACAGCTCAGGCCATCCTGGCAAGGGGGTGTTACCTCCTGCCTCCCTCCCTCCCTCCCTCCGCGCCTGGCTCCAGTGTGTCACCAGAGCTGAAGGAGAGAGCTCCCAGTCTCCTTGAAGAGCCTAGGGCAGAGCTGCCAGCTCTTGCCTGGGGCAGGTTGGAATGCAGCCTCCGTCTTCCCTGCCTCCAGTCAGTTCAGGGGCTAAGCCTGATGGTAGAGGGCCTGCCAAAGACCCTCCAGTTCCACCTCCCCGGTTCCATCGGGCTTCCAGTCAGGGGCATTGTCCCTGTCCCAGGCCAGTAGAGCCAGTGATAGGAATGGCTGGCTCCAAATGTCAGCCGGGTGCCCCTGCTACCAGCCTCCGCCTCATAGGCTCCCCCAGTCAGCAGTGGGTGATGCCACCAGGGTCTGCCAGCCTAGCTAACGTAAGTGGGTTTTGTTGTTGTTGTTTTCCTTTGGTGCCAGTGAGTAGTTCTGAAAGGGCATGAAAATGGCCTTCAGCAGCCGCTCTGTTCTCTTGCTTTCTCTCCCTCTCTCTCTCCCTCCCTTCCTTCCTTTCTCTCTGGTGCTATTCTGTGGGCTAATTGCTGACAGTGGGGCTATTGTTTTGACTAGGACACATGCACAAACTTGGCAGAGCTGGGTCCTGGCACACCATGGGCTCCTGCTGTTGCCTCCCCCATCTCCCTCAGCCTGGGGAGTATGGGTAACAAGAGAGAGAGAGATCTCCTGGAGGAAGTGACCTGGGTATTACAATCAGGGACTCCTGCTGATTCTATAACCGCTCATCTCTCTGGGAGGGGAAGTAGAAAGAAAAGGCAGTGAGAATATCTTGTGTCAGGGGAAGTGAAAAAAATGAGGCATCAAGAATGCTCCCCTTGACCAGACTGTCCTAGCTGGAAGCTTGTTGCACAGTCAGTGTGATCGCAGGCTTTGGCCCAAGGCAAAGCCTTCTGGAAAGGTGCCATCTTGTACATCACCCTCCAATGGCACCCCCACCTCCACCCTACTCCATTTTCTGTCCTAGGACTGTGCTATAGGGTATATTTTGAGCTTATTAACAACCTGCATCCTCTGTCACCTTAAGTCTGATGACAGCTGTGTGGTGGGGGCATAGGCTCTGGTCCTCTAACCCCCTCCTTTCTCCCCACCCTACCCTCCTTGCCATTCTTGGTGTTGAAGCAGGAATTAGGAAGAGGCTCAGCTGAGGTGAGAGAGACTTGGAACCAGAGAACTCAGGACTTGGAGAGGAGCCAGAGGTTTCCACTTGGTTCACTTCAGCCCTGAACAGCTGTTTTTTGCTTTCTTCCCCAAATAGTATCTACCAAAAAAAAACAAAAAAAAAAACTGCATGTGTGTCTGAGTCAGTGATCCATGAATTCTAGGTTTCAGTACTGTATTTATAAGGGACTATTCTGCCCTTTGCTGGCTTTTATCTAGGGTCTGGAGTCTTCAAAGTAGGTTTAGGTGGATATCCAGTTGCCTGAGGTGGGTGTGATTCATTTGTCCAGGGATCATCAAGTGGTCAAATGGATGCTGTGTCCCGCTCCTACCCCAACCCTAGCAATGCCTCCCAGTAACAGCACTCAGGAAGCCGAGCCTGGCAGCCTTGGGTCATGGGAGTCTCCCTATCCTACTGTGGCCAGCCAGGTAACTCTGTAGATGAAGCTTTGGACTAAGAATTAGGGCGATCAAAGCTCAAACTCCGCCTCAGAGTCCCTCTGTGACTCTAGGCAAGTTGTTCCTCCTCTCTCTGACTGTTTCCTCATCTGTAAATTGGGGATAATAGTAGCACCTACCTTACAGGGTTATTGTGGGAATCAAAATGAGAAAATGCCTTGCAATCCTGAAGAGGTTATATAAATGCTGTTATCACTATTATCTAAGCCTGCCACTTTTGAACCCAAACTGGGCAGGTAATTTGTCCATTCTGCCTCCCCAAAGCTTACATCCTTTATTGTCCATTCAATTTGTTCTGTAATAGGGTCTGGACCAATGTTGAGGCTATTTGATTTTCTTGGGCCCATTATCAGAAAGAGAAGATCCCAGAGTGTAAATGGTGCGGGAATGGGAGGGAGAGGGGAAACACAAAGATAAACAGGCCATTAAATTCAGGCAATCTTTCCCCGAGGTGACCCCCCGTCCCCGGTCTAACGCCAATGGCTATGAGCTGTTTGAAGTCTCAGAGGAGAGGGATGAAGAAGTCGCTGCGTTTTGCCACATGCTGGATGTGTAAGAGCGCAAGGATGGGGTCAGGGATGGGGTTTGGTGGGGGAGGTGTGATGGAAATGGTGGGCCACCCGTATCCAGATCTCCCCTGAGATCCCAATCCACAGAATAGGCATTTCAGACCATGAAGTTGAAGACACTGTCCTATCTTAAAAGACAATATGGACTATTAGGTGGCGCTGTGCATGGAACACTAGCCCTGAAGTCTGGAGGAACTGAGTTCAAATCTGGGCTCAGACACTGACTTAGCTGTGTAACCCTGGGCAAGTTACTTAACTCCAATCGCCCAAAATTAAAAAAAAAAACGAATAGTCACACTATGAAGGCCCTTTTCTGGCATGATCTCTAATGGCATTTGGGGGACAGATGCACAACTATGGAGTTGAAGGTGAGAGTACTGAATCCTCAAGTAATATATGCTCACACAGATTTGATGTAGAAAAAGAAAGCCTCTAATAATCTATCAAACAACAAGCGTTTTATTAAGGCCTTCCCACGGACCAGGCATTTGTGCTTGATGCTAGGGAGATGAAGACAAAAATCAGTTTCTATCCTCAAACAGCCTACATTTTAATGAGAGGAACAACATGTCCATCCATGACATCACAGAAGACATACAAAGGTTAGATGGAAGGCAGGCTTACAAAGGAAGCATTAGCAGCTGGGGAGATTGAATCTCAAAGGAAGCTAACAACTTCACAAAGGGCAGCAGCTCGTGTTTGTATAGACTTTCTCCTCTTCTATGAAAAGCAGAATAGTGTGGTGGATTGGGTGCTGACCTCTGAGGGAGACATGGATTCAAGTCCTGCCTCTGACACAGATGGGCAAATCACCTTATATCTCAGTGTTCTAAGCAATTCTCTAAGACTATGAGTCAAGGTGGTGCTTTGCTATATTGTTGGAGGGAATTTCCCTACCCTGTATCAGTGAAATCACAGAAGTAGTTCCTATCCATTTTCTGGTTGTATCCGTAATTCTATATATTTTTCCTCCTTGTCAATCCTTAGATGCTTATGCAAAGCAGGTTTGAAAAACCCTGGCTTAGGTAACCTGAGAATGTGAGTGCCTATTAGGTTCCTGCAGTCTAGGGTCCCGATAATTATGCTGGGGAGTGGTGGGTATTATTTTGTGTGTGTGTATTGGGGCAGGGGGAATACCCAACCCACAGCTTTGTGTCCTGAGATATTGTTACAGAGAAAGGTACTTCCTCTTCCCTTTCGTCTCTAGCCTTAGGTCTGGCTCTAACATCCAGGACTATTCCCTCACTGGCTACGTCTGGAGTGCTGTCAACCCGAGTCCGGAGCACCTTGGTGCTGGGGTGAGCCTCAAGGTGACCGTGGTGTGTGAAGGCTTACGGGAGCCACTCACCTTCACCTGTGATTGTAAGTCAATCATTTGATGGCCGTGACCTCCAGTTAGGGTGTCAGACGGGTTTGGCAGGTCCTCGTGATTCTAGGTGATCCTGATGATCTGAAGAGGAGCCTTGAGGTGCGGGTATAGAAATAAGGAGCTGAAGCTGCTTGGGGTGAGATGGCTGATGGAAGGAGGAGGGGAAGGAGAGATAAGAATCTAGAGGGAGAGAATCCTAGGCCAGCTTGCTGAAGCTTTTCTTCCCTCTCACCCACTTCTTATCAGAGTGCACCCCTGGCCTTGCCTCAGTGAGGCATTTTGCTAGGGTAGAAAAAGAGGGTGTAAAGACCAACCACAATTTAGGAGGACTCATGATGAAACATGCTGCCCACCTCCTGACAGGAAGGTCATGGACTCTGCAGACTGAGACTTCCTACTGTGGAAATTTGTTTTGGTTGACTATGCATGTTTATAAGGTGGTTTCTGGGTTCAGAATTCAGAAAAGAATTGGGTAGGGTCAGAAGAAAAGAAGGCAGATTTTCATTGATTTGGGGGAAAAAGATTTAATTAAAAAGAAAAGAAAAGGTCACTGGCTTTAGAACAAGGAATAGAATTTAGAAGAAATTTAGACTGAGAGGAATCATGGACCTCAGAGGTCATCTAGTCCAGCCCCCTTATTTTACAGATGAGGAAACTGAGGCCCAAGGAAGTTAAGGGGCTTGTCCAAGGTCAAAAAGGTAGTTAGGTTTGAGTCCCCAACAGGACTCTACAACCTGGTCACTCAGCAGAGAGCTGGAGCATTAAGCTAGGCAATCTGGGTTCAGGTTCTGGTCTTGCCTCTAAAATAGCTGGGTGACTTTGTGCAGGTAATTGGATTGCTACAGGCCTCAGTTTCCTCTTCTTTAAAAAACAAGGCTGGCCCAGATAACCTCTAAAATTCCTTCTATCTATGAACTCTATGATTCTATGAGTTGAAAGGATCAGGTAAGGCAGCAGATATACAGTGGAAAAAACATTGACCTTGAAGTCAGGACAACTGGCTTCTGGTCCTAACTTGTACAGCATTTCCATTCATTGGATGTAATTTTCAAATAAATTAATTATTTATTTTTAATATTCTTTTTTCTAAATTTTGAGTTCCAAAATCTCTCCCTGCCCCCAGTCCCTCCCCTACCCACTGAGAAGGCAAACAATGTGATATCAGTTATACATGTGAAATCATGCAAAACATATTGCCATATTAGCCATTTGGCGAAAAAAAAAGTGAAAATATGATGCTTCAGTCTGCACTCAGAGTTCATTAGTTCTTTCTCTGGAAGTGGTTAGCATTTTTCATCATGAGGCCTTTGGAATTATCTTAGATCACTGTCTCGATCTGAGTAGTTAAGCCTTTCACCATTGATCATCGTAACAATATTGCTGTCACTGGGTACAATGTTCTCCTGGTTCTGCTCACATCACTTTGCATTAGTTCATATCTGGCTCGTCATTTCTTATAGGACAATAGTATTCCATCACAATCATATACCACGACTTGCTCAGCCATTCCCCAGTGGATGAACATCTTCATTGTATCACCTTAGGCAAAGCATTTCACTACCATGGGCAATTAATTCACCTGTTTAATGAGGAGGCTGGAATAGGTTATCTCTCAGGTCCATTCCAGTTGGGAAAATCTATAAGGGGCAGAACCAAAATCTGTTTGTTTCTTTTACTGGTTAGAAACAGGAGTGAATGAAAAGACATTTATTTCAATATTTACTATGTAGATATAATTTATTATGTAATTTACTATGTAAATGCCAACCTTTACCATAGTGCCCAGGATACCAATACAAAAAGAAGCTTACCTTCTAATAATGAAAGCCGGCACATCTAAGAGAGTAGTGGCCAGGAAGGGGTCTTTTGAATTGGGAAGATGGAGGTAGATGAGGTTGGCAGGACAGAAAACTGAAGACCCATGTGACCCTGTTCTGTTCTCCCCCATTCCCTTTAGGTTCCTCCACAGTGGACTTACTCATTTACCAGACGCTGTGCTACACACATGATGAGTTAAGGGATGTGGATGTGGGTGACTTTGTGCTCAAGCTGTGTGGGCTGGAAGAATTCCTTCAGAAGTGAGTGATCTATCTGCTTGGCTGAAGAAGGGGTCAGGGAATGTGGGTATGGGTCCATGGGGGAACTGGTTGGCAGAAAGTAGTCAAGGCAAGTGAGAAGTGACAGCTAGCTTCAGTTAATAAACATTTATTAAGTGACTACTGTGTTCCAGGCACTGTGCTAAGGGCTTCCCCATTCTCCAGGCCCTTTGAGCCACGTCTCACTCACTGCAGGATCTCTGGCCTCAGGCAGAGCTGGCTGGATGTGTTGGCAAAATCTGAAGGAACTGGAAACCTGGGCTGGGCAAATATTAAGCCTTGTGTTCCCAAACCCATGGAAATAGAGAAGCAATGGGTGTGGTAACAACATCTCTTATTTGGGGATAAGAGACTCCTGCCCTGAATTGGCTATGGAGTCTTTGCAGCCAGGATTGAGGCCAAGGACTCCCGAGGGATTGGGTCTAAGTGTCTCTGTGGAATAGGGGAGGAAAATTTTCTTCTTTACATTACTATACTTCTCTTTCCACCCCCACAAAACTTCTCCTTCCCAGGTGACGCAACAGATAAAGTGTTGGACTTAAGAGTCAGAAAGATCTGGGTTCAGCTCTTGTTTCAGACACTTATTAGCTACATGAGGCTGAACAAAGAATGTAACCTTGCTCAGCCTTAGTTTCTTTGTCTGTGAAACAGGGATAATAATAGCACCTACCTCTCAGGGTTGTTGTAAGGGTCAAATGAGATAACATATGTAAAGTGCTTTCCAGACCTTAAAACTCTCTTATAGATGCTAGCTTTTATTACTGGGGCAGTGGATAGAGTACGGGGCCTGAAGTCAGGAAGATTCATCTTCCTGAGTTCAAATCTGGCCTCAGACACTTATTTAGCTGTGTGATCCTGGGCAAGTCACTTCACTCTGTTTGCCTCAGTTTCCTCATCTGTAAAATGAGCTGGATAAGGAAAAGGCAAACCACTCCAGTATCTCTGCCAAGAAAACCCACATGGGGTCACAAAGAGTCAGACAGGACTGAAAAACTACTCAACATTATTATTATTATTATTATTATTGTTGTGTAGATGGGATCTCTTATTCAGGGCTATCTCTAGCTAAGTTTTATCATGTGCTTTCTTTAAAAAATATTTTTACTTCATTAAGTGTTTCCCAATTATTAAAAAAAATTTAGCATTCATTTTTTAAAATTTGGAGTTCCAAATTCTCCTTCTCCCTCCCATCCCTTCCCCACCCTTGAGAAAGCAACATGATATTAATTATACAATATCATATATTTTTAAAAGCAGCCTCCTAGCCTAGACAATCTGATTTGGACCTAATGAAACAATTCCATTCCCCGCTTCTCTTGGGGCTTTGGTTTTCCTTGGCCAGGGAGCAGGGAAACCATGGAGGGCAATCGGTCAATCAGCAGCAATTTATTAAATGCTTACCTTGTGCCAGGCACTGATCTAGGAGGCAGATTGGGGATGGGGAAGGAGGTTAGTCTGTCAACTAGCATTTATTAAGCATCTAGTGCCAGGCACTGTGGTAGGTGGTGGGGATACAAAGAAAGGCAAAAACCAAGGAGATCATAGTCTAACGGAGGAAGCAATATGCAAACAGCTAGGTACAAACAAGATGTATACAGGAGAAATTGGTGGTAATCTCAGAAGAAGGGCACTAAGAAAGGAGGACTGAGGAGAGGTAGATGGGGGAGGGGAAAAGAGGAAGGCTGGGGAGTTTACAATCTCAGCATGTATGCAAATCTACCCCTCCCCCTGGGACTACTTTTTCCTGTAAGCAATTTCATTTTTATATTCTGTCATTCAAGATGGGCAGAATGGGAGAGAGCAAGATTTGGGAGCAGGCAGCATTCACAGGGCCTGAAGTCACCCCACTTTCATTTTTCTCTCTCATTAAAAGAGCTAGTAACAGCAAAGATTGTTTTTGTGACTGGCATCCAGGGTGGGTGACTAGGACCCATGACTGTTGTAGTCCATCTACTACCTTACTTTGTACTCCCTGGGCCTCTTATTCCAATCCCCAAAGTTCGGGATATTGAAAGGGGGTCAAGAGTATCAGGTGCTTTTAAATTGGAGAAGCAAGAAAGGAGGTTAGTACTCCCTTTCTCTCTTGGGAAGGCACTGGACTGACTGCCACTCCCACGGGGTACAGCTCTTCCCTTCCGGGGAAGGCACTGCCTCTCCCTCAATCCCTGGGTGCCAAAAGCATGGAATCAAACTAGAAAAGAGGAATGGGTAGGTACTGGGAAGGTAGTAGGGTTCTTGACCTTCAGTGGATACAATCAATCTCTGGACTACTCCCAGGTCTCTTCTCATGGTAGCCTCTGCCACTGGCATTTTTCTGCCTTCCCTGCTGAGATGCCAGGTCTGGAGTGAATCAATGACTACCAAGAAGGCTGAGCATTTGTTCAGGATGCAGGCCAGGCCACTGAACAGAGTAGTACCTAGGGAGCTGCCTCTGGCTCCTTCAGTTCCTTTTTCCTCAGAAGAATTTATTCCAGGGATTGTAGCTGTTTGGCTGGCCTACAGGGAAAAATGGGGAGCAGACTGAAGAATCAGTTCTCAAGTAGCCCTGAGTCCTAGCCCCACCCCCCTCTTAGCAGCTGCCTTCCAGGATGCACGGAGCTCCAAGATAAGAACTTGGAGTCTGGCCGTGGGGGAGGAGGGCTGAGTTTCCTGCTCCCCACCTCCCTCTTCTCCCCACCTTCCTTCCTTCCTTCCTCCCAGGACACTCCCTCCCTCTCTGGCCACAGCCTGCCTCCTTACCTTGCTTTGGCTCTAGGCTAATCATGGAGGATTCAGGAATAAGTGCCTCTGAGACTCAGGGTTTTCCAAGATTACAGTAACTTGGATAGAGTGAACTTCAAGGTCCTAGCTAGATCTACGTTGGCTTCTGACCTTGGACCTACCCATGTTATTTCTCTACCTTCTCTTCCATAGAAGTTCTTTCCACGATATTCCCCACCCCCACCTTTAGTCAAGGGTTCCAGATGTGTTGAGGAAGGAAATCCCAAGCCCTTCCCCACCCCACTTCTAGTCAAGGTTTCCAGATGTGTTGATGAAGGAAATCCCCTTCCACCTTCTGTTATCCAGCTGTTGAGATCAGCTTAGCTGGGGTTATTTCTTGATACCTCCCCTTCCCCCCACCTTTCCCGCTACTTTGCCACTGACCTGTCACCTCCTTCCACTAAGAGGGAAGGCAAGCAGAAATGGGGTGTGGTGAGGAGGGAGGTGTCAGAGCCTGATTTCCTGGGCACCCGTCATAGTCACAGCTGCAAACCCGGATAACATCCCTCACTGGAGGGAAGGGTTAGGAGAGGGAGGAGGCTACTGTATGTATAGCAGGAAAGAGATGGAGGTGGGAGTTTTGGAGGAAGTCTGCTGTATTTGCTCCATTAGTCATGAATTGGGCAGGATCCCCTGGAGAGTAACATGCTTTTTGATTGGCATACGGTTTAGGGCAGGGAGGACAAGCTGGTAATTTGGTGATGCTGCTTTTTTTGGCCCTCTCAGCTCCTGTGCTGTGTTTACAGTAGTTAGGCTGGGAAGCTTGTGACCTGGTCGTGGGGGTTTGGGGGCATTGTGGTGCTGAACACTAAGACTCCCATAAATCTCTCTGCTTCCCTCTCCCTGTCTTCCCAAGTAGCACAGGGCTTAGGGACTGACCAGACTTCCCCTCTATAACTCACTGTGCCCTCGGCTCTTCTTAGCCTCCTGTTTCTATCCTGCTGAATGAATGAACAAAGGCTTAATGTGCAGATAATAAACACCTAGGGAATGAGGTTTCAGAGCTGTAAAAACCAAGGCTTCAGTGCATTTTAGCAGGGTTGTGAGAAGCAGGTGAACGTGAATATTTATGTTTATAAAGAAAGACCTTGTTCTTAGTGGTTAGCCTTCTCCCTTATTCAAAAATTATTTTGTAATTTATTTTTATGCATTTTCTATTCACTTCTCTGTGTATTTTTTATCTCCCCTTCCCACCCCCCACCTTGGAATGGAAGCTCCCTGAGGGAAAACCATTTTTGTCTTTGTTTTCTTAGTGCCCATCATGGTCTGGAGCTCTTAGTAGCTGTTTAATGATGGCCTGTTCAATTAAATTGAAAGACCTCCATTTCTCTTTTTCCAAGTTGCTATGCCATTTCCTCCGGGACCAAGATGGGGGGCAACAGAAGCTTCCTTCCCTTTTTTTCTCTCCCCAAGGCTAGGTTATACAGCTCTGTCTGCCATTGAGATCTCTTTGCTGAGAAGAACTGCCCCATGTTCTTATTGATGGTTTTGAGCCAGCTAGGTGGCATTGTGGCAGCTAGGTGGCATTGTAGATAGAGTATTGAGCTTGGAGTTCAGGAAGATCTGAATTCCAGTCTGGCCTCAGGCACTTACTAACTGTGTGACCTTAAGCAAGTCACTTAATTGCTGTCTACCTCAGTTTCCCCAGTTGTAAAATGGTGGTCATAATAGCACTTACCACCCAAGGTTGTTGTGAGGCTCAAATGAGATAATATTTGTAAGGCGACTACTATTATTCCTTTCCTCTTCCTTCCCTCCACCTCACCAGCAAACATGCCCTGGGCAGCCATGAGTACATCCAGCAGTGTCGAAAGTTTGATACCGACATCCGGCTGCAGCTGATGAAGCGCAAGGAAGTTCGGACTGACTTGGCACGGACTGTGAGTTGGGAGGGGTTTGGGAAGGGGAGGTGGTGGATGAGAGTGCAGAGTTGGGGGGTAGGGGCACAGGGGTGATGTGGAGGGAGAGTGGAGTAGGGTTACTGCCTAAAGATGGGGACCTGCCTATCGCACCCAGATGAATGATGACCAGAGCCCATCCACCCTGAACCACTATATCCACCTTCAAGAGAGGCCTGTCAAACAGACCATCAGCAGGTGAGAGAGGGCTGACTCCTGGAAAGAGCTGATGCGGGAGAAGACAGAGCAGCTTAAAACACCTCTGCTTCCCTATTCATCGCTTACCTTGAGTAAAGCGCAGCGGTAGGCGATGGAGGAAATAGATAAGACCCAGCCCCTATCCTTATGGATCTTACAGTCTGTGGGTCAACTCCCTCCAAACCAGAGGAAGCTCTGGTATTAGTGCTGAATTGGATTATGGGGGAAAGGGCCCCCTCCAAGATTTGTCATATCTGGCACTCAGTCCTTGTGGCTTCTGTTCTCCCACACCTCTTCACTAGTTTCTTTGCCCACTAGTTCCTCTTGCTTTGATACTCCCTTCTCGGATTGGGGGATGGGGAGGTGACCTGTCTTCCTTTTGTCTTCATGGGACTCAGGGGAGGTGGGGGGAAATTTGGAAGCCAGAAGAATTTGGGGATTGTGTGATACGAATTTTCCTAAATGTCCTCCCCCAGTCCTGGAAATTGTAGAACTTTCTTGGGAAGAGGGAGGAATAGATCCTTCTACTTACCATGTCTGCCCTGATCTTTGCTATTTCTCTCTATCCCCTTCCCCCAAATCCCCAGGCAGGCCCTGAGTCTTCTCTTTGATACCTTCCATAACGAAGTGGACGCTTTTCTGCTGGCCGAGGTGCGTCTGTGTAGGTTCTGGATGGGGCTAGGGGAAAATCTCCCCTCCCAGTCTGTGTTCCTAGGTCATATGAATGCTCTAGATTCCACAGGATCTAGAATTATCCTTTATGGGGGACCAGAATGGGGTGGAGACCCCTCACTGCAGTTAGAATAGCTAGAATTCTGAGTTGGCATAGACACGACCAGAATTCTTCTGCCTGCCTAGAATTTTGGTCCTTCCTGGTAATCCTCCAGGGAAAAAGAAAGTGCTCTTAAAGAAATGACATTACTATCTTTTAGTCATCAGGCAGTCACTGAGTGCCTATCCCTTACTTTCTTCATCTATAAAATGAGAGGGTTACGTAGACATACAAGAACAACGCTAGCCAGAATTTGTATAGTGCTTTAAGACTTGCAAACTCTTTTACATTCAGAAATATAATAATAATGATGATAATAACAACTTTATAGAGTTCTTTTAGGTTTGCAAATCGCCTTCCATGCGCTATCTCATATGATCCTCACAGAAACCCTGTGAGGGACGTTCCACTACTATTCCCATTTTTCTTTTCCGTAGAATGGGAATGATCATATTGGCACTATTGATTGGCACTAGGGCAGTGTTGTGCGGAGAGCACTTTAAGCCTTAGCGTCCTAAGGAAATGTGTGAACTCAGGATGAAGAAGCACAGAATGTGTTTGCCTTGCCCATGAGGCCAGTGACTCAGATGAGGGTGAATGTGATGGGTGATGTTGTGGGTAATAAAGTTGAATGAAGTTGGAGACACAAAGTTATCTAGTGGACTAGGTGCTAGATTGGCAGTCGGGAGACTTGGGTCCCAGTGCCGCTTCTGATACTTAATGAGATGTGTGAACATGGGTGAATCGCTTACCCATTCTGTGCCTCAATTTCCTCATCTGTAAAGTGAAAGATTTTGTGGTTAAGTCGTGTCTGACTTTCTGTGACCTCCATTTGGGGTTTTCTTGGCAAAGATCCTGGAGTAGTTTGCCATTTCCTTCTCCAGTTCATTTTACAGATGAGGAAACTGAGGCAAGCAGGGCTGAGTGACTTGCCCAGGGTCACACAGTTACTATGTGTCTGAGGTTGGATTTGAACTCAGGTCCTCTTGACTATAAGCCTAGCGCTCTAGCTACTGTGCCCTGTGTACTCTATCTATGAGCTGCCCTAAAATGAAACATAATATGGACCATCTTCTACTTAAAACCTTTTCTGATCCATATAGATACTAGTGCTCTCCCTTCCAAACCATTCTATGTGCATTTTATAGACTTTCTAATATATTTTAATTTAATTTGTAATATAGATTATGTAATATATATACATAATATACATATATGCATAGATATAAATACACATATCCTTCCCTTCTTCCCTTACTTTATTGTGTACATATACAATACAACACAGATAGACATACACACATACATACAGACATACAAATACATGTTCCACATATATATATGCATAATATAGAGACCTGGACTCAAGAAGACCTGAGTTCAAATCCGGCCTCAGACACTTACTAGCTGTGTGACCCTGGGCAAGTCACTTAACCCAGTTTGCTTCAGTTCCTCATCTGTAAAATGAGCAGGAGAAGGAAATGGCAAACCACTCCAGTATCTTTGCCAAGAAAACCCCAAATGAGGTCACAAAGAGTCAGACATGACTGAAATGACTGAACAACAACATGCATTCACCTGCACGTATACATACATATATACAGATACACATACACATACATAAACTAATATACACATACACATAATTTTATACACATGTATATATGCATGCATATTACATATATATATATATATATATATATATAGAGCTACACACACACACACACATATATGCATATATATATTTATATATAAAATCTCCCCCATTTGAATGTAAGTTCCTTGATGACAGGGACTTTTTCATTTTTGTCTGTATTCTTAGGGCTTAGTGTGGTGCCTGGCCCTGGGTAGATGCTTCTGGTTTAAATGATTGAAAACCTTAAAGGAGTATATAAATGGAAGATTATTAGGTGCTTTGAATGACCTTAATAAATTGGTCCTATTCATGTTCCCCTCCTGATTTCCCTGGAAATTTGTCACCTCAAAGAGCTGGGGAGAGGGGATATAGAGGAGACCCTAAATGCATTTGCTTGCTATAAACTGACAGTTGCTTTCTCTGAGCTGAGGAATGTTGGGTGGGGTGCCCCTAAAGTGGGTTTTGGGGTAAGTAGGCATGGGCAATTCAAAAATGGTAGGCTTCAGAGGATTTACTTGGCTGAGTGATGTTTGAAAATAATTTACAGGGTTCACTAGTATGGTCTGATGGTCTGAAAGTTGCCTGTCTCCTTTTCAAGTCAGCTTCCCTTTTGAAACTAAGGGAATGGGGTAGGATGGGTAAGAAAGGGGAGTTGTCTGGCCCTGGTGTCTGCCAGCTTCCCTGTATCGCTTCTTGCAGGGGGATTTCCCACTGAAGGCCGACAGGGTGGTCCAGTCTGTCAAAGCCATCTGCAATGCCCTGGCTGATGTGGAGTCCCCAGAGATCACCAATGCCCTCAACCAGCTGCCACCTTGCCCCTCTCGAATGCAACCCAAAATTCAAAAGGTAAAGGCACAGAGGAGGAGGGGTGGGGGTGGGGGGCTACTGGGAACTGGGCAAACTCCCAGGATGACTAGATGTCTACTTTTAAAAGTACCTCTGCCTGCCATCCTTCCCTCCCCACCCCCCAGACAAATACTTTATTTCCATGTCCTGGGAATTCTTGAGGGGCAGCAAATTGCTATTCTTGTTGGAGGGTGAGAACAGGACTATTCAGCTCTCCACTCCTCACACACCCCAAGATTGGTCACTAGGAATCCAGTGTGACTGAATTCTTCATTTGCTAGAGAGTTGGGCACTGCCTGGCAGCTTTCTAGTAGGGCCTCTGTGGAGTCAGGGCAGGTCACCAAAACAGGAAGCAGAGCCTGTCCTTGAAGAAAGGGGATGCTTTACATTTTTGTACTGCGATGAAAAGTGTTTCCCTAGAGCCATTAGCTCCTCTCACCCTCCCTGTCCCACAACTCAACAATAATTTATTTACTCATTCCTCCCTCCTACCCTTCTTCTCTTCCTTTTACTGTGTATGTTCCACCCTGTATGGTAAACCCCTACTTCAGAGTGGGGGACGGCCACATCTCCTAGGCTGTGAGCCTTGGTCAGCTTGCTGTACATTTCTGTCTGGATCACAGACTATGCTAGGGCACGTAGGCATCTGTGCCTTCTCAGGGACGGGGGCCTGAGTATACCCTGTGTCCTGGAAATGTGATGGTCACTTTTTGGAACTTTGATGATCATCCTTGAAAGATTTGCTCCCCGCCCCACCCCCCGAGTATGTCTGTCCATCTTTTAAATTTCTCCAGAGGCCTATTTTTCCTTCTTCCTGAGCAGCCACTGTTCTTCAGATGATCACATCTGGTGGCAGCTGGGGGTGCCTGGGAAGGGTTTGACTCTTAGCTGTGGCAGAAAAGGCCACGGCACTGAAACAAGCCTTCTCTTTTCCCCAACAGGATCCAAATGTCCTGGCTGTGAGGGAAAACCGAGGTAATGCAGCTGGCTGCAAGTTCTTTCCATCTGCCTCTTGGGGAAAAGCACCCTCACCTAGCTTGCCTTTTCCCCCCTAGTTTATTTCAATTGTGTGTGTGTGTGTGTGTGTATATGTGTGTGTGTGTGTGCGTGCGTGTGTATGTGTGAGTGTGTGTGTATGTGTGTGTGTGTGTGTGTGTGTGTGTGTGTGTGTGTGTGTGTAGCCATGCTGGTGTATACATACTTTCCAGTACGAAGTCTGAGCACAGCTGGTCAGCACATTTTGCTCCATGAACTCTGTCCTCATAATTTTTACTCATTATTCCTTGTGGTGTTCCTGGGAGGTATTGATAGGGTGGGGTAGAGGATGGTGAGGCTGAGTCGTTGTTGCCTGGGTTCCAGATGGGAAAACTCACACTTGGAAGATGATGGTTGTTTCCTGGGCATCTTGGCTTGGCTTATAACACCCCCATCCCTACCCCCACCCCCAAGTTTCCATTTTAGCATTCCTCTCCAGGATTCTACTATTGTGTTTTAGGCAGGATTCAGGAAGAATTTACTACCTCTCCCCTTCCCCCTGGAGAGAATTAGGCTCTCTTATACATGCACATAACCAACCAATACCCCATTCCTCTGTGGGTTTCCTAGATCATCCAATCCCAACTCATGTCATGGTAATGAGGCCCCTGGGTATGTGTGTGGAGAGGGGTGGGTTGGGACTCATTTCTTTTCTCTTCCTTTCACAGAGAAGGTAGTGGAGGCATTGACAGCTGCCATCTTGGACCTGGTAGAGCTCTATTGCAATACATTCAATGCTGACTTTCAGACAGTAATGCCTGGAAACCAGAAGCATGAGCTGATCCAGGAGGCCTGCCTCCTTTCTGGGCCTCTGGCTTTCACAGTTTATGCCACTCACAGAATTCCTATCACCTGGGCTACCAGGTGAGTGCCAGGGCCGGGCAACCTCAATGAGAAAGCAGTGTAGTGTGGTAAAAAGAACAATGGGCCTGCAATCAGAGGACCTCAATTAAATCCAAGCTCTCATGTTTCCTACCTGTACAACCTTGGATAAGTCACTTAATTCTTGGTTTTCTTCATTTGTTTTTACAAGAGGGTTGGAGTATCTAGCTTCTGAGTTCTCTTCTAGTCTTAGTTCTAAGGTCCTATGAATGTTGGCTGTCTTGGTTTCGAATAGAAAATGAGTTGACAGAACCACTTTCTGTCTCTTCTTAGCTTCCCCTACCTTACTGCTGGGTTAAAAGATCTCCCCTTGACTGCATGGGGTAGTGGAAAGAGAGCCCTGGGCCTGGAGTCAGGGGATTCGGGTCTGAATCCTGCCTCTCAGACACTAAGTAGCTATGTGACCATCGGCAAGTCACATAAACCTTTTTGGCTTCCAATTTCCTCTTCTGTAAAATGAGGATAAGGTGTAATGTTTTATCTCTTAGGAAACTAAATTTAACATTGGAAAGATTTCAGGGGTCATCTAATCACCTCATTTTACACAGGAGGAAACAGACTCAGAGATTGTGCTAGAGCAGTGTCTTGACATATGTAGCTTGCTCAAGTCACAAAGGTCATTAGTGGCAGAGGTGGGATTCTAACATATACCCCCTGACTCCAAATTCAGTTTAGGGGAGAGAGTGTTCTGTAAATCACCGAATGATAAATACATGTGAATTGTTGGTAATTATGGAGAAACTCTGGACCCTAAAGGGCACCCGGAGTGGGCTGGGAACTCCCAAGGGAAAAGGAAAAAGATGGCCACAGTGGAAGTGGTGCCATAGAATTAGGAAAAGGAGCCTCAGAGTCCATACTGTGCCATCTCCTTTCTCTCTAGTCTGTGCAGGCATCCCAGCCCCCTCCCAGTTCTGGGCCTGAGGGAGAGACTGTGACAGATGGCCAGTTCCCAGATAGAGTGCATGCCCCATGGCTGATGTCTATACTTCCCAGTGGAGACACAATGGGAAGGGGGAAGGGAGGTAGGAGATGACCCTTTGTTTGGGGTCTCTAGGCCTGTAGGAGTGGGAGGAGGGGGCTATGCAGTTGGTAATCCTCCATTCCTCTTCTGGAGCCAGGGTGGATGAGTGGGGGACCAGAGGAGATGTGGGGGAGTTGTACTTGGCGGTGTTGTAGTCAGTGTGCTGAGCTGTGTAGTAGTCAGTGGACTCCACCCCGCCCCTTCCCTCCCCTTCATCCCCACCCCTAGCCCTTCCCTTTGTTCCATACTTAATGTATTCCTCTGGGCGATTGGCTGGGAACAAAGGAGGCAGCCTGGGAAATCGGGGCCTTCTCTGACCTCTCCTGTCACTAGGCACCTGTCATGAGCCACAGGGACCCCCATGTGTTGGCATTCATGGCGGCATATGTCGTTCTTCCTCTCCCTCCTCCCCCGTACACAAACAGGGCATGCCTGGTTAGTTTGGGGGAATAGAGAAAGAGCAGACTTAGAAGTTGAGGCCCGGGAGGCAAAACTGAAGAGAGCCCTTGCTTGCTTGGTCGGAATGAAAGAAACCTCTGGGGGCTCTGAGCTCCAACTTTGAGCTGAGGAGAAATAAAAGGTTAGAGGTCGCTTCTCCCAGAGCGGCCTTCGGAAAGAGGCTTTCTGATTTTTCTCTCCCTGCTCCCTTGCCCTCCTCCATGCCATTTTGGGATTTCCAGGCTTTCCCCTGTAGGGTTTGAAAGGATTTTAACTAGACAAAGTGGCTTCTGGAATAGCAGGTAGGCCTGGAGGCCTTGTTCGTTTATTCATTTGCACATGAAGCTTTCTGACTAGAATCAGGGTGAAGGAGGTGGCAGTAGGGAAGTAAGTGAGTTTGGCAGTTTGGGCAGGGAAGCATGGGACCCTCATCTGTTCTGTGTCCTTTTGTAGCTATGAAGACTTCTACCTTTCCTGCTCCCTCAGCCATGGTGGCAAGGAACTCTGCAGTCCCTTGCAGACCCGAAAGGCTCATTTCTACAAGTACCTCTTCCACCTCATCGTTTGGGATCAACAGTAAGCCATCCTCTACCTCCCCAGTCCCCAGGCTCACAGGACCTGCTCAGAGTTTGAGACAGGCAATGTCCACTGTGTCAGTCAACTGGTGGGGGGTGTTTAGGGCCCAGTTTCTGATACCCCCTTAAAAGCTCGAGTACCCAGGCCAATGGGCTAATGATGGAGTGTCCTCTGCCAGAACCTCACCCTTTCAGCTTGCACATAGCCCTAAAGGAGGGGATATAGATGAGCATCCCTCTGAATACTCTCTTGCTGGTGGCCAAATCAGTGGGGTCTATAGGATAGACCAACAAGCTGGTGAAAGATAGGAATATTGTTGAGAAATGTGGGTTTTGGCCAGATCAGTTTAGGGGTTCTTAACCTTTTCTGTGTCATGGATTCTTTTAGCAGTCTGGTTTTTAAATGCATAAAATACATAGGATTTAAAAGGAAGCCAATTATATTGAAATCTATTACCAAAATGTAAAAAAAAATTCAGACATCTCAACTTAAGAACCTATTGGTGGGGGCAGCTAGGTGGTGCAGTGAGTAGAGTACCAGCCCTGGAGTCAGGAGGACCTGAGTTCACATCCCGCCTCAGACACTTGACACACTTACTAGCTGTGTGACCTTGGACAAGTCACTTAATCTCAGTTGCCCTGCCTTCCCCCCTTAAAAAAAAAATTGGTGTAGTAATGATCATAATAGCAGATAACATTTACCTAGCTCTTGAAGCTTGGCAAAACACTTTGTATAGATGATCTTATTTGATTCTCATAATTCCAGGAGGCATACAGGTCTGGAACTTTTTACTAGTAAGACAACATGCAGAAGACCTGGGTTGAGTCTATGCTCCGCTCCTTGACTAGCTGTGACTGTGAGGCAATTCATTAAAGCTTCCCAAGCTTCACTTTCCTCATCTGTAATATGGGGCTGATATTTGCCCTTCTACCTTACTGGTGCTTGTGAGAATCAAAGGAGAGCATATCTATGACATGGCCAATGAATTGTGCTGATCCAAAGTAGATTGATTTTTGTTCTTGGCCTGGTAGTAAGCTTTTTGGTTGTCGTTATCCTTACTAGTGGTTATAATGCCTGTTTATGTGAGTACTTTAAGCTTTACAGAGGGCTTTCCTTATTGTGAGACAGATAGGAAGCTTAGCAGAAAAGACTTGTTCCCTGAATCAGTGGCTTCTGGTCGTTTTCTGTTTTGGTGAGCTATCTGTTCTCTGTTCTACCCAATTCCAAGAGAACCAGTTAGGAAAATCTTCTCTAGTTTGCTGCCTGCCCCCTTCACTCATCCCAGCCAATTTAATTAAACTAATATATATTAGAAGATTACCATTGCTCCGTGGGTTGGAGTCCTGGGGTAGGTACTTGGGAGTTTAGATGAAAAAACCCAATCCTTACCTTTCAGGGAACACATAAATAGAACCAATTACAAAGATGTTTTGAGGTAGCCAGGTATTTCCAGAATGATATGAGTGGGTTATTATCAGAGAAGACTTCTTGGAAAGAATAGGATATGGTAGGCAGGATTAGATAGAGGTTGTTCTAGGCATGCGAGTAGGCTGTATCAGCTGTTGTGGTTATCCTTTAACAGGCCCCTGCCCCACCAGGTGGAGGCTGCAGGTCTACCTGGTGCTGCTACTTGGTGGTTATGGAGAAGTATTTAAGGATTGAGCAAAAGAAGCATCAAGTGGCAGGTCACAGAGCATGACCTCAGCTTCAGATGCCTCTCCCTTCTCCCTTCATTAAGCCGGAAGAAGGCCCAGGAACTGGCTCCTGGATGGAGAGACAGTTGGGGGAGAAGAGTCAGAGCAGTCTTTGATTTCCTTTGATGCTGGGTCACCAGATCCTGCCTCCTGTTACCAAAATGGGGGATCAACCGACTCTCAAAATAGTCCCAGCAGCCGAGGGTTGCTGCTCCCAGCCAAGCCCCAGGCTGGCATGTTCCCTGGCTGGTGGAGAGGGGACTAATTATAGTTGTACAGGCCTCCTAGGGTAAAGAAAGCTGGGACAGAGTGGTGTGGTCACAGTCCCTGGAGGGAGCAGATTGCTGGTCCACATGGAGGTCTCCCTAGAGGAGATAGGGGAGTGGGGCTTCCCTGTGGTGCTTGCTTTGGGGAAAGGCCATTTGTTATGGGACTGTAGCTAAGGGGTAATCGTGCCAGTGCCCTCTGGCTATGAATCAGCCTGGCCCCAGGCCGGGAGGGTGTGACTGTGTGGACTTTGGCTCAGAGACCGACTTGGAAGGTAAAGTAGGTCCTCCCCACCCCTTTCCTCATATTGAGCTGGGGGTGGGGGTGGGGAAGTACAACTGATGGCCCATGATGTGGATCTGGGGGATGGGATGCACACAGAAATCTGGATATCTATCTTTTGTTTCCATCCCTTGGGGGTGGGGCTTAGGAAGCACCGTAGGACTTTCAGGGAGCTCTTTGGCTTTCAGAATTTAGAGTATGAGAAGATGTGGCTAGAAAGAAGATTTGGGCGGGGGATATGATGAAAAGTTCTGGTGAGCTGTGAGCTACTGGAGACAGAAGACATACTGCTCCTTCCTAGTTCTTATTAGTGGTGGGGAATAAAGAAGGGATCCAAGATGGAAAAAGAAAATGTGGTACTGCTTGATTGGGGTTCGTGGTGGCATTACTGAGGAATCCTAAAAGAGGGTGGGAATCCTACCAAGTGGGATGTGTGTCCACCCTAAGACCTGATGTGGACCAGATTGTTGGAGTCTTGTTGGTTCATAGTTGGCATTCTAAAAGTTGGTGGGATTTTGCACCCCACCCCACCCCTGTCCCGGCCATTGTTTTGGAGTTCACAGGAAGAATACTCTTTGGTTCTGGGAAAAATCTGCATTTTGTCTAATGTTTTGGGGATTCTGCCAGTTCTTGAGGATGGCTTCTCCCAGAGCTCCTATCTCCACCCTTAAAGAATAGGAACAAACTGAAAGTTTCTACAATACTTCTTTGGATGATTTATGGAAGAAAATAAATCCTGTGTGTGGTATCACCCCCTGAGTTGGATTTTCCTTCCCTTTAGGATCTGCTTCCCTGTTCAGATCAACCGGCTGCCCCGGGAGACGTTGCTGAGTGCCACCCTCTATGCCGTGCCCATCCCACCACCTGGCAGTTCTTCTGAGGCCAATAAGCAACGACGGGTTCCTGAAGCCTTGGGCTGGGTCACCACCCCCCTCTTCAACTTTAGACAGTATGTGTGTACCCCACTAGGCCAGAGGCAGTAGAATTGAGGCTACCTGGCTTTGGGATTTTTGGAGATGGGCCTAGTTATGGAGTTGTTTGACTCTTTAAGCCCACTTCACCTTCTCTTTTCTTCCTGCCTCTGTACAGAGCACAGCCCAAGACTTTTGGGGGGAGATTAAAGAGAGGAGAAACAAGACAAAATAAAACACAGAAGCCAGAGATCACACACAAACACACATACACACAACCCCACGCCCCTAACACACCCCTAGGATACAAACAATAGCATCTGGGCAGAGTAAAGACACATGTATTTTGGGGGAAAATAAAGGGACCTGAGCTAGAACTCAGACCTAGGTCAATTTAGTCTAAGACCTCATGGGGGAGATATTTTTTGGAATGATGGAAAAAAAGTTCATGATTTGTTGGAGAGCAGAGAGGTGCCTCCAGTGAGGTGATAGGGGTCCAAAGGTGGTAGAAAGCAAATGATGAGTAGGATCTATATGACTCCTTGGTTTTGCTTGGTCCAATCTCTTTCATGGGCTCACCCTAGCACTATTGCTCCTACTTAGGGTGCTGACCTGTGGCCGGAAGCTTCTGGGTTTGTGGCCAGCAACTCAAGACAATCCCAGTGCCCGCTGGAGTGCACCTAACTTCCACCAACCTGACAGCGTCATCCTTCAGGTGAGCCTTGGTCTCCAATTCCCACCCCTTCCATTCATCCTGGATCTTCCAGAGGCAGCTCTCTCACTGGGGATTATGCTCTATTTGGGGATTTCTATGAGCCTTGAACTCTTGGAAAAGCAGAACAGTGGGGATGGAGGTGGGGGTGGGGCAGGGCAGTGGGTGGCATTGTGATGAAAGTGACCAGGAAAAGGTTGTTGGGGGTGAGAGGAGGCAATTAGGGTCAGTCCTATCCTCTTGGAGATCAGTTTTGATTCTAAGGCCCTCGAAGCTGGGGTCTGAGACTCCCTAGAGACAATCTGATTCCGTCCCTCAGGGTTCTTTGTAATGAGTCTTCCCTATCATCTCCCTCCCCACACCCCGCAGAGCCTTCCCTTATAAATTACCTTGAGTTTACACTGTATATATTTTGTCCGTCTGTAGTTATTTCCAGTTGTCTCTCCCATTACAATGTGCCCTCCTGGAGGGCAGGGAAAGTGTTTTCACCTTTCCTGGTGTTCCCAGCACTTAATGCAGTCCCTGACAGGGAGTAAGCACTTAATAAATACTTGTTGAGGACTCGATGATTGACCCCAAGAGCTGCCCTAAACCCAAATTCCCCCCCTTTGAGGAACAATGTAGGACATTCTCCATCTTTCCACTCTCTCTGTATTCATTCAGCTGAATGAGTTGGATTGAGGTGTTCTTTGGGGGCAGGAGAGGTACCAAGGCCTGGTTGGGTGGGCTTCTATCTTCCCCTTCCTTTATACCCTGAGGCATAAATTGATTCCATTATTCACCATCAAATATTGATTATCTACTGGCCCTGGGATAGTAAATATTCGTTAAGCCCCTCCTGTGTGTCAGGGACTATGCTAATCATTGTGGGTACAAAGAAGGGTAAAAGACAGTCCCTGTTCTTAAGGAGCTCCCAATCTAAAGGGTGAGACATCATGCAGTCAATTATATAGAAACAAGCTCTGTACAGGCTAAATTGGAGATTTAGCAGTAGAATTAAAAGGGATTGGGAAAGGCTTCACGTAGAAGGTGGAATCTTAGCTGGGACTTGCAGGAAGCGAGGTAAGATAGCGGGAGGAGAATGAGAAGTCAGAGTTCCCAGGCCTAGATAAATCACTGCCCCCTAGTTCACACTCATCTTGATTCTTATCTCTCTGTTCCTTTACCTGCCCTCCCTCACCCCAATCCTCCAGATTGACTTCCCCACCTCAGCCTTCGACATTAAGTTCACCAGCCCTCCTGGAGCAGAGTTCAGCCCTCAGTACGAGTTTAGAAGCCTTGGAGGGGAAGACCAGCAAAGGCTCAAAGGCATCATGCAGAAGGAGTCATTATACTGGTGAGGCCCCTGACATCTGACCCCACCTGTCGCTGCCCAGCCAGGCACTGAGCCCTGTCCACATTACCAGCCCCAGCCTCCTCCCACATCCCACGTTTATGTATGTCCAAGAGAATTGAGGGGGTCCCTTAAACCCCTGTTGAATTGGGGGGTTAAGCACGGATTACTTTGAGTAGGAGAGAGGGTTACAACTAAAAAATGGGTTCCCCAGACTTTATCCTTGGGTACAGCTCTAAGAGGGCAGCTGAGTGGTACTGTGAATAGAGCACTAGGCCTAGAGCCAGAAAGACTCATCTTCCTGAGTTCAAATCCAGCCTCAGACACTTACTAGCTGTGGGACTCTGAGCAAGTCACTTAACCCTGTTTGCCTCAGTTTCCTCATCTGAAAAATGAGCTGGAGAAGGAAATGGCAAACCGCTTCAGTATCTTTGCCAAGAAAATCCCAGATGGGGTCATGAAGGGTCAGACACGGCCAAGATGACTAAATAACAACGACACAGTTCTACAAAGAGCAGAGAAAGCTGGGATAGAAAGGTAGATCGAAAGGCTCTCCATGCCCTCCCTTAGTCATGGCTCAGAGTTCTTTCAGAGCAGGTTTACTTTCCTCAGGGAGCCTCGTAAATTAGGAGACTCCCCAAGGTGGATTCCCACCCCAGATGCCACATGCCCACCTCCACTTGCTTCACAGTCAGGAGAACCATTTCTCCCTTTCTTTCTCTCTTCGCTTCTCTAAACACACAGACATTCTTGCATTAAAGGATCTGGTGCTAGAGCAAAGGAGTTGAGGCTGGTTTTAGCTGTGGGGTGGGGTGGGGCTTGGAGAAGAGGGGAAGAGACTGATTTGTAGGAGCTAATAGGATCTGGACGCTGCTGGTCTTTTATCTCTCTCCCAGAAAGATGCTTCTTTGCCACCAGCATTAGGGGAATGTTCGCTCCAGCCTGGTCTCCCTGGCTTCTCAGTCCAGCCTGAGCAGAGGGTGACTACAGACCCTCACTTGATTCCCCTCTCCCTCAGCCTTGAAGCAGCTGATTCCTCACTTCATTAGCTCAAGCAGTTTTCACTTCCCTTTTTAGACACCTGATGTCAGCCCATCCAGAGAGAGGAAGAGATGGTTCAGGAAGGTGTCTATCCTATTCAATAGCCTTATGCACGCAGACATACACACACGGAGCCTGGTGGGGTGGCTGCTGCCCTCTGGTGGCTAGATGGGGAGTGCTACCAGATATTTCTTAAAAAGGATGTTTTCCAGGGAAGCTGGCTGTTGGTTCCTTTGGCTATGTCTTGCTGCTTGGAGCTTGGTACCTACATCTCGGATTTCCCTGAGTTAGAGTGGGAATAAGATTAAAGTCAATATGTCTTGAAATCATAAAAAATAAGAGCAAAATTTCTTGGATAGATCTTCATCCCTCTAGGGGACTCAGTCTTCTTGTTGCCTTGTCCTGCCTACCACAGGCTCACAGACGCTGACCGGAAGAGGGTGTGGGAGAAGCGCTACTATTGCCACTCAGAGGTGAGCTCCCTGCCCCTGGTGCTTGCCAGTGCCCCGAGCTGGGAATGGGCTTGCCTGCCTGACATCTATGCCCTCCTGAAGCAATGGACACACATGAACCACCAGGATGCCCTGGGACTCCTGCATGCCACGTGAGTATGACCTGCATCACCTTCTCCAACTGGATATGCTTCCAGATCCCAGGGCCCCCATGACGCTGCCTCCCTGGGGTGACCCAAGGGCAAAGCTAGTACTGGGAATGGTTCTGAAGCAGGTGAAGTTTATGCTTTCCTTACTTTCCTTATCCCAGGAGACTCCTCTGGCCTCTCAGGACTTTGATCTCCTCCAGATGGTTGGCATCTCCTCTTCCTAGTCTGTCTACACTAGTAAATACCCCATGCTATGGAATTATTCCTCCCCTTCCCCTCCTCCCCCCCCTCCCCCTCCTTCTCCTCCCTTTTCCCTTCCCCCTCCTCTTCCTTCCCCTCCCCCCCTCCTCCTCTCCCTCCTCCCCCTCATCCTCCCTGCCTCTGGCTTTGTTCTCTCAGAACCTTTTGAAGTTACAGGCTTGCTAACCTCTGATGACTGACTAATTACAGTCACAGAATTTCAGTGGTGGAAGGGACCTTAGTGGCCATCTAGTCTAACCCATACCCCAAAAGAATTCCCACAGCCAACAAAGGGACATCCACCCTTTGCTTGAAGACTAGCAGTGAGGGGAAGGCCACTTTCTCCTAAGGCGATCCACTACCCTTTAGCTCTGATTCTTAGAAAGTGTTCTTTGGCCTCAATTTGCCTCTTTGCAGCTTCTACCCATTGCTCCTCCTTCTGTCCTCTAGGACTAAAAGAACAAGTGGAATCTTTCTTCCACATGAAAACACTTGAAGGTAGCTATCGTATCCTCCCTGAGTCTTCTCTTCTTCCGGCTAGAAAACCCCCCGTTCCTTCAATTCAGAAGACATGATCTTGAAGCCCTTCACCTCTTGTGGATGTTCTCACCTGTCATTCTCCTTCCTAAAATGTGATGCCCAGAACTGAATATACACCCCAACCGGGAATCTCACTGGGGTGAAGTACAGCTGGGTTATCACCTCTTTATTCACCCATTGTGCCTGCTATATGCCAAGCACTGTTCTAGGGCTAAGGGTACAAAGATACAGCCTGAAATTGGCCCTCCTCACATCCAGGATCTTACATGCTGTAAGGGCTGGCATACACAGAACTTATATCTGTCTTAATACAGCCCAAGACTGCATTGGCTTTGGGGGCTATGATATGACACTATTAACTCCTATTTGGCTTAATTTCACCCAGATCCTCATCTTTTTGAGACAAACTGCTTTCTCACCATGCCTCCCCCCATCTTGTACTTGTGAAGTTATTTTTTTGAACCCAAGTGGGAGATTATTATCATTAAATTTCACTTCATTAGAGTTAGCTAGCTCAGTGTTCTAGCCTGTTCAGATCTTGTTGCAATCTGACTCTCATCCTGGGTGTTAGCTATCCCTCTCAGCTATGTGTCAGCTGCAGTTTTGATGAGTATGCCATCTGTGCACTTGGTTCATTCATATTACAGGCATTTATTAAGTATCTATGAGGTGCCAGGAGCTGGGGATACAAAAATGAACCAGTCCTTGCCCTCAAAGAGCTTACATTCTCTTTTATTTCTTCATCTCCATAAAGCTAAAATGCAGGCTAAGCTGGTTATTCATCTGAAAGGGACCTTAGAAGTCCTAGAGTCCATGCAATCTCCTGATGGGGAAATTGTCTCCGACAGCATGATTTGTATAATTAGGGTTCTTTCCCCAGGGATAATTGTAACTGAAAATGTTTTTATTGGTATCATGTTTTAATATCCCTGTCATTTCTAGATGTATCTCTAATTCCTCCCCTACCTATCAAGCCATTCTTTATAATAAAGAAAAAAGAGAAAAAAATTAGCCTTTAAGCAAAGTTAACCATCACATCAACTGTGATGTGATGAGCCTAAGAATATAGGCAATACTCGACATACATATTCCCCTGTTCTACAAAGAAGGAAGGCAGGTGCACTTTGTCATCTCATCTTCAGGGCTGAGCTTGGCAACTATGGTTACTCAGTTCAGTTTTTTATTTTGTTCTTCATTGCATATATTGTTTCCTTGGTCCAACTTCCCATGTTTCTCTGAATTATTCCTATCCATTGTTTCTTACAGGGTATTTATGTTTTCCAAGATAATTCTAGGACACAGCAATGACAATCCAAATTAGAGTCATAACTAGGAATTCTTTCACCTAGGGAGGGTGTACAGAGGACGATGGAATTTGGAGGTGGGGGTGCTGAAGACAGTCCCACAGACTGCACAGGACAGTCTGATTGTGGATGCAGAGGGTCGAAAGGGTGGCTTATCCCTCAGAGACACCTGCTCAAGCCCCATTAAGGGTAAAATTGGGAGAGCGGTGTCACAGTGAGGGATTTGGGTGGTGTGCAGGTGGAGAATTTGGAGTCATGGAGATGACTGTCTTCTCCAGACTCTAGGGAGGGAGCATGATCCCCAGTGGTCCAAGCCTAGTTATAGCTCTGACTTAAAGACAAGGATATCTGAGGTTAATGAATATTTAGGTGCTCTGACATGCAGAGTATTTTCAGTCAAAGTGGGGAGAGAGGGCCTTTCCGTTTTCAGCAAACTTCTCCATGAGTGTGGCTGCTTGTTCCTCCTGTACCCAAAACCTTCTCTAATTATGGGGATACCAGTACCTGCTGGAACATGGTATAATAAAAATAAAGACCGGGCGAAGAGTCAGGAGGCCTGATTTCTAGTCCCAGCTCTGACACTTAACTACCATGTAACATTAGGCAAGTCACTTTACTTCTTTAAACCTCAGTTTAAATTGGATGACCTCTAAGTGTCTTCCCAGCTCTCACATTCTAAGAAAGGATGGCGGGGTGCAAGTGTCTGCATCATTTTCCCACTTGCAGTGTCTTGGAGGAGTTACTCAAATTCCTCTGCCAACGACTTTATCCGAAGCAGGTACCTGAGATCTCCCCTGATCATAGTCCCAGTACAGCCAAGAATGGGCATGGCTGGTCTGCAAAGGCAGAGACAAGGACTGAGCTGTTCCACATAAATATTGGGTCTCTGTTTTGTAGTTTCCCAGACCAGGAGGTACGCCGTATGGCTGTACAATGGATTGACTCAATCTCCGATGCAGAACTCCTGGATTACCTGCCCCAGTTGGTGCAGGTAAGTAGAAGAAAGTGGGTGGCTGAGGTGGGTCTCTCTGCCCTTCTTCCTCTCCTGATCATATTCAATCCCACCCCCACTCATGCTGGGTATGGTATCTCTTTTGAGACCCTGAAAAGGGGGAAAATGATGCTAACACCTATACCCCACTCATTGTAAGGCATTAGTGAACAGTAGATCTAGAGTGAGAGACCCTGGGGTCAAATTCTAGCTCTTCCACTTGCTAACTGTGTAACCTTGGGCCCACTTAGCCTGTTGGGGTCTTAGTTTCATCCCTCAAAGCTCTGACTCATTGACTCCAATGTGGAGGAGGCGCTTCAAGAAGTACAGTCAAGACAAACCAAATTATGTTTCCCCATATTCTAGACATAATGCTATATTTACCTTATGGTCTAGAAGACCCTACTGAGTAAGGGAAACATTGGGAGGAGGGTGGGTGGTATAGACATCAGCGGAAAGCTAACAAAACCTCACTCTAGTGCTCTCTCTCCCTTTTTCTTTCCCTGGAACAGGCCCTTAAGTACGAATGTTATCTTGATAGCCCTCTGGTGCGCTTCCTCCTGAAACGAGCCGTCTGTGACCTGAGAGTCACTCACTATTTCTTCTGGTAAAAAAAGCACAATGCAGATGGGTGGGAAGCAGATGTGTCTTTCTTGTTGGGTGTGCACACACATGACCTCTTTAGGCCCCAGTTTTCCCCTAGGAAAATGAGGGGGAATGGGCATATGTAATCTCTAGGATCTCTTCCAGTTTTAAAGGTCTGTGATTCTCATTTTATGTGTAGTTCCAAGCATGTAGAAACTGGGAGTCAGAAGAACTAATTCCTGGTCCCCAGTTTTGTTATTGACTAGGCTAGGCAGTCTTGACAAATCACTCACCATCTCTGGACTCTTCTTTCCCCTTCTTGTAATTATAGGGAAAATCATTCTTGCTATCCAGAGATGGTGGAGTGATAAAAGAGAGAATGGATGTGAGGGTACTTCGAGTTCTATGTAACTATGAGGCAAGCATGAAGCTTAGCTTGGGTTCGGGTTTGCAGGGGTATAGACCTCTAGCTAGGGTACTGAGAGGTGGCCTACCATAGTGGATAGAGGGCCAACCTTAGAGTCAAATTCAAGCCCTGCCTCTGACATGTACTGACTGTGTCAACATGGTTGGGTTATTTAATTTCTTGGTGCCACGGACAATCTTCTAAGATGATAAGTTACAGGTAATATGCTAATCTATATGAGTAGAAAGATTTTCCTCACAGAAGTTCCCCATCCCTGAAATCAGCAATCTGCCCCACCCTCCCTGCCAAATGTCATGAAAATAAGGTGTGGATATGTGTTGAGGGTGGAGATAATATCCCTCTCCCTATAGAGGTAATATGTCTTTTCTTTTGGAGCTCCTCTAGGGGAGGCACTGCCTTTTTATTTAATAATTGTATCCCTGGCACTTAGCCTAGGCCTAACATATGATAGCCACTTGATAAATGTTTATTGGATTGGGTTAGGTAGTCAGTGGGGGGTGGAGGGAGGGCAGGTACTTCCAGGTGCTGTTTCCCATGTGATGCCATTTTTCCCCTGTAGGTTGCTGAAAGATGGCTTGAAGGACTCCCAGTTTAGCATCCGATACCAGTACCTGCTGGCGGCTCTGCTGTGCTGCTGTGGGAAGGGGCTTCGGGAGGAATTCAATAGGCAGTGCTGGCTTGTCAACACCCTGGCTAAACTGGCCCAGCAGGTCCGAGAAGCAGCTCCATCTGCACGGCAGGTATGTGGATAAAAGCTGCTGCTAGCCTTCCCACCTTTGCCCCAACACAGCCACTGTAACCCGGTAGCCAGGGTCTGGGGTGCTGGTGCTCATCATGGAGCCTCTCTAGCCCCCTGCTTTCAGGCCAGGATTACATTTCCTAGACTCATAGCATCTTATGAAAGGATTGGCAAGAACCTCAGGGACCATGTGGTCCAGCTTGTATCAGAACGGGAATCAATCTTCACCACCTCTAACTCCTCTGCCACATGATTTCTTGGCTTCCACGGAAGAGATGGAGAACATCCTCTCCTGGAAGAAAGCCCATTCCACTTTTGGACAGTTCTAATTATTTCCTTATATTAAACCAAAATCTACACATTCTTCCCACTGCTCCTAGTTCTGCCCTCTGGGACCAAGAGAAACAAATCTCATTCCTCTTCCAAGTGACAACCTTTTAATTACTGGAAGAGAAAGCTTTGGTCACTGCCCTACCCCCCACCTCCTACTCCTGCCTCCTGTCTTCTGTTTTCTGGGCTAAACATCTCTAGTTCCTTTAACTAGTCACTTCGTGTCAGGGCTTTCAGATTTGGAAGGTGGTGTGAGAAGGGAGGTATTTATTAGACTTTATCTGAAGGATTTCCATATGAACTTTCTCTAGGGTCTTATTGCCCAGTGCTCTGTGTCCACCAATAAACCATCCATGGAGAGTTGGGGAAAGTCTTTGTCCTTGTCATCTTCCTTCCCTTCCTCTCCTTACATCTCCTCCTCCTTCTTCTTCCTCTAACTTTTTCTCTTCCTCCTCTTCCTCCTCCTTCTCCTGTGTTGGTACACAGAAGCTTTGAGCTCTCAGGGGCTCACCATATTGGTACTGGATTTAGTAAGGCTTTGACTGTCCTGCGGCTTAGAATACCCCAGCCGTCCAGCAGCAGGGATTATAGGCATGTACCACGATACCCAGCCTTTCCTTGTTCTTGAAGGTCCCTTAGAAGGAGAGGACAGTAATAAAAATGACTGATACGTGTAACGCTTTAAGGTTTGCAAGTATCTTACAGCCATTATTTCATTCAAGCTGTATTTCATTCATCTCACCCTGTGAGATGGGTAACTATTTCTATTTCCATTTTACAGATGAGGAAACTGAGATCACCTTGTCTGTGGTCACCCATATATTGGGTATTAGAGTCAGGATTTGAACCTAAGTCTTCCTGGGTCAGCACTTTCTCCAGACCAGTTTTCTCAGGCACTTCTGAATGTCTAACACCATCACCCCTAATTACCCTAAACTATACGCTGCCTTGGGGAGATTGATAGATTTTCCCTTCTTGCCCTTTCATTCTTTCTTTCTCTTTCCAACAGGGGATCCTTCGAACAGGGCTGGAGGAAGTGAAGAAGTTTTTTAAGCTCAATGGCTCTTGCCGGCTGCCTCTGAGCCCCAGCCTTCTGGTTAAGGGCATCGTGCCACGGGTGAGTGGATTTCAGGTGTGAGGCTCCTCATTTATCTAGAAATGAAAAGGGACTAATAATTATGGTTTTCCTGTACCTTTGCAACCCCAGGAACATGCTCTGGTTTCTCCCTGAGAGATGTCCCAGGCTGGGAACCTAGCTCTCTGAGCACCTCAGAGGACCCAAGAACTCTAGCTTAGGACGGACCAGAGTCAAAGCGTGTAGGCAGGTGTTATGCATAGTGTCTGGCCCTGTGATTCTGCTACTGTCTCCTTGTGGGCCATTCAGTAAACAGATGTTGAGTGCTAACTATGCCCAGGGTGCTGTTTGTGTTATATAGATAGAAAGATAGATAGATAGATATAGCTATAGATATGGATATGGATGTAGATATAGATAGATATAGATATATGCATATAGATAGATCTATAGATAGATAGATGGAGAGACAGAGAGAGAGAGAGAGAGAGAGAGAGAGAGATGAAGGGAGGGACAGAGAGAGAGAGGGAGAGAGGAAGAGAGAGAGGGAGAGAGGAGGAGAGAGAGAGGGAGAAAGAGAGAGAGAGAGAAAGGGAGAAAAAGAGAGAAGGGAAAGGTCACGTCTGGAGAAAGCAAGGAAGGCTTTATCAAAGAGGTGGCATTTGAAATAGGCTTTGAAAGATGGGGTAGAATTTCAGTAAAGGGAGAAGACATCCCTGGAGGAAGGAATGGAATGAGCAGAGTTATGAAAGTGGGAAAGTATAAGATATGTTGGTAGTAGTGAGGAATAATAATAATACCAATGATAAGAACACTTATATACCCCTTTGAGGTCTGCAAAGTGCTTTATATATGTTATCTTATTTTATCCATACAACCCTGTGAGGTAGGTGTTATTCTTATCCCCATTTTACAGGTGAGGAAACTGAGGCTCAGAGAGGTTGTGACCTTACCTGTGGACACATACCCACTAGATATCAGAGTCAGGGTTTGAACCCAAGTCTTCTTGCCACCAAGTTCACTCACAACTATACATTACAGCACCTACCTGCCTCAGAGTAGTTGTCTAGTTCAGCAAGTGGAAAGGGTTAATTCAGGGAACACATGTTAGATAAAGCTGGAAAAGCAGATTTCATAGAGCACATTGTTGTTGGCCTTGAATGCCAAGCTGAGGAGTTTGGACTTCGTTTAGAAGATGTGGGGTGCCGTGGAAAGGTGCTGAGAAAGAGAGGAAGAAGATCAAAATTGTATATTAGGGAAATGAATCACAGGGGATTGATTAGAGGCAGAGACTAGAGGCAAGGAGGCCAGTTAGGAAGCTAAGGCAATAGCCCAGGGGTGAAGCTGGAGGGCCGAAACTAGGAAGGTGACAGTTGGAATGGAAAGGAAGCAAAAGTGACAGGAGGACTTGGGCTGGGGTAGGATTTCAGGAAGGAGAGATGACATTCCCTGTCAGAGATGGGAAGAGGTCGCCATCCTCTCCTCTAAAATAATCCTAATTCTGGCCCGTCTCCTTCCCTGTGGCAGGATTGTTCCTATTTCAACTCTAATGCGGTCCCCCTCAAGCTCTCTTTCCAGAATGTGGACCCACTGGGTGAGAACATCCGTGTCATTTTCAAGGTGAGAGCATCATCCTAGGGTTGGGTCAGGAAAAAAGAAACCATGATGGGCCAAGGGGTCAAGATTGCTCTTACAAGCACTAACCTTGGCGAAACACATCATAGCCCCGATAACCAGTTCCAGAGACCAACTGTAAGCCCCAGAGACTCCTCAAGAATCCAGGCACATGCCTGATTTTATGGAATGGGGATACTGGGAAACTCCCTTTTATAAGTCCACAACTCTCCCTTCCCCCAGTCAAGGTACAGAGCCTCAGTCCACTTCCTTTTCTTTGCATCTGATTTTCCCTACATGTGACAGGATCAGTAGATGTCACTGGGAGGACACCAGAATGTATTGAGACATTTCCTGAGCACCTTATTTCTGAAGGGAATATGAGAAACAAATACCCCAAATGTCAAATGAGTGAGGCCAACAAGTATCATGGGGAGAGGGAAGAAGGGAACGAGCCAGTATGCTAAGCACTTTGCCAATACCTCATTTGATGACCACAGCTCTGTGAGGTCAGTGCTATTATCATCCCCATATGATAGTTAAGGAAATTGAGGCAGACAGGGATGCTCACCCAGCATCTCACAACTAAAAATCCAGTCGGGGGCTGGATTTGAACTCAGGTCATCCTGACTCCAGGCCCAGGAATCTACGCACCAGGCCACCAAGCTGTCTCCAGTCATAGGATTTCAGAAGGAAAGACATTCACTGTGGATTGAACTGGGACATGAACTTGATTCACGAATGAATAAAACTGAGAGGCAGTGTGGTATAATTGTCTCTGAATCAAGAAGACCTGGGTTCAAGCAGACACTTACTAGTTATGTTGGCTCTGTGACCCAGGACAAATCACAGGTTGCAAAGCAGATACTGTTCCATGCTGCCAGAGGGGGTTTCCTCACTGGGAGTTCCCTATCTTAGTGAAATCACAGGTCCAGTTCCACCCCTTCCAAAGCAAAAATGAAGGGTAAGATTCAGAAAACAGGGGTAGGGGAGGAATCTCATCTTTGTTCTAACACAGAAAAAAAAAAAGATAATTTCTTCCTCCTTGAGGTGGTGTCTGATGAATGAGGCAAAATCAGCGGTGTCCGATGAGGGGCGGGGGAACACGCATCAACGATTTGTATAGCTGGTGGATGGAGGGTGCCAGGGTCGGAGAGGAAGGTATCATGGTGTCCTGCTCTGACCATATGGGGCCACCACCCTTCCCCCTTCTCACAGTGTGGGGATGATCTTCGTCAGGACATGCTAACTCTGCAAATGATTCGAATCATGAACAAGATCTGGATCCAGGAGGGACTGGACATGCGCATGGTCATCTTCCGATGTTTCTCCACTGGCCGAGGTCGAGGTCAGTTTGGTTCCTGGGGATAGGTGGGCCCATAGCAAGAGGTGAAGACTCCCTCCCCTCTGTGCACCTCCTTCTGCTCCCTTCCAACAACCAGAGTGTCAGGAGGGTGGTTGTGCCCCAGTTTAAGGCTATATATCTACTGGGAAAGCCCTGAGAGCTACAAAGAAAGATGGCATATGGTGGGGGCTTGGAGATTGAGTTCCCTTTCCAAGATTATCCTGAAATTATCCTGGCCTTTTCCTCAGTTGCTCTTGAGCTAGGAAAGGATTCTGATTGAAAAGTCAATGACACAGCAGGTGTCAGCCTGAGTCTTTCCTTAATCGCCCTGGAACCCCATTTCTTTGAGTGACCTAGATCCCTTCTTTCTCAGGCATGGTGGAGATGATCCCCAATGCTGAAACCTTGCGCAAGATCCAAGTGGAGCATGGGGTGACCGGCTCCTTCAAGGACCGACCCTTGGCTGACTGGCTGCAGAAGCACAACCCCGGGGAAGATGAGTATGAGAAGGTAGGAGCATGGATGAGGAAGCTTGGTGTGGTGGAAAGAACACTGGACTGAGATCAAAAGGCCTGGGATCAAGTCCCGCCTCCACCAATGATTACCTGCATGACCTTTTGGCCTGTTGGCTTAGCTCTGTAGTTTAACCTTCTTCATTTGTAAAATGAGGGGTTTGGATCAGGTGATCTCTGAGATCCCTTCAGCTCTAAAGGTCTGTGGTGCAATGACAAGGGGTGATCCTGAGAGACCCATAACCATGCTGCTTTAAGTAGAACAGCTTAATCCTATAAAAGTCACCTAGGAGTTGACAAGTCTTGGGGTAAAAGAAAAGAATGACCAGGGAAACATTTCCTCTTGGTTGGTTTGGACTGCCGTCTTTAGGGCTTACGTCTCCAATGTAAGCCAGGGAAATTCTTAGGGTGTCATCTTTGCTCTTTCTTTTGTAAGAGGCTTCCCTCCTCACTTGGGGAGTGGGAGTGGGGGTGGGGGTTAACTTGCAAAGTCCAATTAATATTTCTACCGAGCCATGTTTGGTGACCATTTTTCTTCTATCAGAGGCTTTTTTCTTTTGGAATTTTCTTTTGGAATTTCTTTTTGGAATTTTGTGAGGTAACCTGTACTTTATCAGCAATGGTGTGAGTTCCTGGTTTTATACTTTGTCATAGGATTTTGGAATGGAAAGGGTCCTTTCAGCCATTTTGTTTTGTGCCTTCATTTGACAAATGAGGAAATTGTGGCTCAGATTTGGGGAAGTGACTTGTCCAAAGTCACACAGCTAGACGATGGCAGAGTTAGGACTTAAACCCAATTTTCCTGCTTCCTGGACCATTATTATTTCCATCCATCAATCAATCAACATTTATTAAGTGCCAACTATGTGCTAGGCATTGTGCTAAGGGCTAGGGATACAAAAAGAGGAATAAGGCAGACCCTGCCCTGAAGGAGCTTATAATCTAATGATTTCCATGATACAAGGGATTCATAGCCTGTGTGTGTGTGTGTGTGTGTGTGTGCGTGTGCGCGTGTGTGTGTGTGATGGACTCCGTTGACAATCTAGTGAAGCCTATGGGCCTCTTTTCAGACTAATGTCTTTAAATTAAAGAAAATAATAAAATTCTTAGGACTACAGAGGAAATCAATTAAACTGAAATACAGGTATCAAAATAGTTAAAAAACAAGTTTGTGAACCCCAGATTAAGAACTCCTGCACTCTACCCTATTGTGGCACCCTGAGTTCCCATTCCTCTACTAAAAAGAACCAACTGAAGCCAGCAAATACTATAATTATCAAGCTTTTTCTGTTTACTCATATCACGCCAGGTGCATTGAGGTAATAACACACACTGACATTCATCGCTTTCAGGCTGACAAAACACACTTTCCTCACAAAAGCCCTGAGAGCCTTGTAGGCTGCAAGGGAAGAATAAGCCCCAGAGAGGGTCCCCGCTTACAATCCCCAAGCTCACAGTCTTCTAGCTGAGGTAGGCCTTACAAGATTTATAATGGTCTCATGAGGAGAAGGGGGAAAGATACATTAGGAAATGTAGGTAATGTAAAACCCAATGGCGTCAACACAAATTTATTAAAAATCAATACATAAATTTTAATGGGAAAAAAAAGCCTCATGTGCAGTCCAGGGCACAATCACCTGCCAGATAAGTTCAGGGTCAGAAGGCCTGTGGACCGGATGGGGAGTTCTGAGGCAGCCAAAAGACACAAGAGAAGGAAGAGGTCACTTTTCTTTTCAATCTTTTTCCTTTTTTTAACATTTAAGTGTTGTGTTTTTTTTATTCTAAGCTTAATTATAAACATCTGAACATTTCAATATACCAACCCCGCCCCACCCCCAAACAAAAAAGAAAAAGGGAATTGTGTGTGAAGCTGTAAAGTTCTTTTTTTTTTTGTTGTTTTCTTCTCAAGAAGGCAAGTCCCAGGGAGACAGATTTCCCCATTAGCACTAAGACAAAAGTGGTGTTACTATAATTATCTCCCACTTCTTTCCCTCCATTTCTTCTCTCCATCCCACCCCACCCACTCCCACTCTTGAAAAAAAAAATGAAAATAAGATTATGGGATTTATGAATCCTTTATGGATACTCATAAAGTATATCTATTCATATGTAGAATGTAAGCTCCTTGGATCACAGTGGGAGGAGCAGTGTATTTGGAGTCCGAGTACCTGGATCCAGGTCTCACGTCTGACACTCCCTAAGTGGTGTTGAACAGATTAATTCACCTCCATGGGGCTCAGTTTCCTCAATTCTAAAATGAGAGGGTTTGACTAAATGGCCTTGAAAGTTCCTTCCAGCTTTAAATATATTCTCTAAACTCCCTACGCTGGTATCCATTGCCTTTCCTCTGCCATCTGGCTCCAGTCTCTATTTCTGGCCTCATTTCATATTCCTTTCATTCTAAGGGTCAATCAAGAATTTTGGGATTTGTCTGTCCTTGTCCCTTTGTTTCCATGGTTTCCTTTGCCTGAAATACCATCTGGCCTTCTAACCTCTCTCCCTGTAGAAACCACCTCTGTGGAGAAAGTCTTCCCTGTTTTGTCCAGATAGAAATGATTTCCTTCTTTCTTCTTGTAACTCCTATACCACTTTGTACATTTGAGCTATTATTTTTATTACTTAGACTTACATAGCACTTTACGGTTTGCAAAACCCTGTGAGGTAAGTGCTATGATTATCCCCATTTTACAGATGTGGAAGCTGAGGCTGAAAGAGACTAGTTTTTAGGGTCACTATCTGAGGCAGGATTTGAACCCAGGCAGTTTTGTCTGACTGAGTAACTGTCTGAGGCAGGATTTGAACCCAGGCAGTTTTTTCTGACTCCAAGTCTATCCACTACATAAAGGGTGGGGCATTCAAGGAAGTGTGAGACTGTCTATTTACTGACATACTACTTAAAAGATGAGAAACTGGGGCAGCTAGGTGGCGCAGTGAGTAGAGCACCGGTTCTGGAGTCAGGAGAATCTGAGTTCAAGTCTGGCCTCAGACACTTGAAGCACTAGCTATGTGACCCTGGGCAAGTCACTTTGCCCCAACTGCCCTGCCCCCCCCCAAAAAAAGGCAAAAAAAAAAATAAAAGATGAGAAACAAATACAAAAAGAATTCAGTATATGAATGAACAGTAGGACAGTGAGGACTCCAAGATAGGGGAGGGTTGGAACAATTAAGGACAATTTCACAGGGGAGAGGGGACTTTGACTGAATCTCGAATCATAGAAATGTTGTGGGATATAGGATCATATGTTTTGAGATGAAAGGGCTGTGTTAATAGTCATCTCTTCCAAACTCCTTCTTTTACAAATAAAGAAACTGAGTCCCAAAGAGGTTAAGTGACTCACCTGAATTTCTACAGGTAGTGATCCGCAGTGCCAATATCTGAGCCCATGTCAGTATTCTCTTTCCACTATGCTCTATTGCCTAGCTGGAAGAGACCTTTCATATCATCTTCCTCAGGCTGTTCATTTTATTGATGAGGAAACGGAAATGTGGAAGTGAATTGTTGAAGCCTATGCCCAGTCAGAGAACTGGAAGAATAGGTTTTTTCACATTCCTGGTCTGTTGTGCCAACTGCTGGTCAAACAGAAAATGAAACAAAACCAAACAGCCTAGTTTTACTGAACCTCATAGGGTACAGACCTCACAAAAGTGAAAGTGGGACTGAATGTGGGCGAGTGGCTGTAATGTTAGTTATATAAGTTTTGTTCCTTGGGGAGAAAAGGATTGGACAGAAGAGTTCAAGGGAGTTAACCAGAATAGATAAGAAGTACTTAAAGGCTCCCTGCTCAAAATATTTCCCCCTTCCATGCTCCAATTAGAGAAAATTCCATCAGAGATTCATGTCGAGCTCCTCAAACACCCACTCCATGAGTTCATACCTTAGCTAAATTATTTTAATCAGCTCAGGACTGAGCTAAATGCCAAATGAGCATTTAATTCTGTTCATTTTAATTTAACAAGCATGTACTGAGCGCCTACTATGTGCCAGCCATCCTTCTAAACACTGGCAGTTATTTGGGGATATTTTGGCCTTAGAAGGAAATTCCTTCTTGATTTCCAGCTACTTGTATTCCTATACGGCCATAGATGTTTCTAGGGCCCCAATCAATGAAATCTCTGACCTTCCTCACTTGGACCATAAACCTGCCATGGGGGTATTTATGTGTGTAGAGTATTCATAAACCATCCTCTTGATACTGAGGATCTGTCATGCAAACAAGTATGATACGGAGTTGAATGCAAGACAGTATATGATCAAGCAGCAGTGGTGGCAAAGACAGAAAGCATGACGTTTGTCCCTCTCCAGCTGGCTCTCATGTCAATCCATTCAGGCAGGACAAACCTATGGCCCCTGTTGTCCCTTGGCCAGTTCCATGCTTTTCTTCTCCTTCTAGGCTGTGGAGAATTTCATCTACTCTTGTGCCGGCTGCTGCGTGGCCACCTACGTCCTGGGCATCTGTGACCGGCACAATGACAACATCATGCTCAAGACCACGGGCCACATGTTCCACATTGATTTTGGTCGCTTCTTGGGCCATGCCCAGATGTTTGGCAACATCAAGCGGTGAGTGGGCCTCCAGTGAAAAAAGTGTGTATTTATTTACATGTGAGAAGGGCACGGAGGCCAGGTGAAATGTTTCAACGCTGGGAAATGGGTGACAGGACCCTAGAGTTTGTTAGCCTAGGGAAGAGAAGACTTGGGACCAACTTAATAATGCTCCTTGTGACACAAAAAGTTAATTTAGGAAAGTGAAGATCAGCTATTTTCAGCACATATTGAGAATTGACCTTAAATTGCAGCTGAAAGAACTGAGTCTAACTACATGGAAAATGACTATCTGGATGATTTGATGTTGGAACAGGTGATCAAGGGAGGTCATGGGGCGTTCTTCCCTAGAGTTCTCTTAAGAATTTGAATTAGCCAGATGTGATAGCACACACCTGTACTCCTTGCTGCTGAGGAGGCTGAGGCTGGTAAATCACTTGAGCTTGGGAGTGCTGAGCTGCAGTAGGCAATTCAATGTCCTCACCAAGTCCAGCACCAATATGGTGAGCCCTCAGGAAGAAGGTCACCAAACTACTTAAGGAGAGGAACACTGGAAGGAGTCAGAAAGGGAGGTCAAAACTCCCATGTCAATCAGTGGTGCGATCTGATCTGTGATCCCCTACTGTATGTCCAGCCTGGGCACAATCTAGTCTTTTTTTTTTCATATGTAGGCTCTTTATTCCTTTTTTTTTTTCCGTTTACAATACTTGGTTCTACATAATTTTGAGTTCCTGATTTTCTTTCCCCCCTCCCCCTCTCCCTCCCCGAGACGGCATGGAATCTGATATTATCTTTTACGTATAACTTTGCATTGAACTTATTTACACAATAGTCAAGTTGTGGAGAAGAATTGTGACCGATGGAATGAATCATGAGAAAGAAGAAACAAAACCCCCAAAAAAACCCAAAAACAAAAACAAAAGAGAAAAAAAAACAGAGGGGGAAAAAACGGCGAGCATAAAGTGTGCCTCAATCTGCATTCAGACTCCATAGTTCTTTCTCTGGATGTAGTAGCTCTCTCCATCATGAGTCCTTTGGAGCTGTCTTTGCACCTTGTGTTGCTGAGAAGAGCGAAGTCTATCAGGGTTAGTCATCACAGAATCCATATATCTGTGGTTGTGTATAATGTTCTCCTGGTTCTGCTCCACTCACTCAGCATTATATCATGTAGGTTTTTCCAGGTTGTTATGAAGTCCTATCATCCCCATTTCTTATAGCACAATAGTATTTCATTACCTTCATATACCACAACTTGTTCAGTCATTCCCCAGTTGATGGGCATCCCCTTGATTTCCAATTCTTTGCTACTACAAAAAGAGCCGCTATAAATATTTTTGTACATATGGGTCCTTTTCCCACCTGTGTGATCTCTTTGGGATACAACCCTAGAAATGGTATTGCTGGGTCAAAGGGTATGAACATTTTTATAGCCCTTTGGGCATAGTTCCAAATTGCTCTCCAAAATGGCTGGATCAGTTCACAACTCCACCAGCAATGTAACAATGTTCCAATTTTCCCACATCTTCTCCAGCATTTATCATTTTCCTGTTTTGTCTTAAAAAATAATAATAATAACGCTAAAGAGATTCACTTATTCTTTGGGTGTGGGAAACTCTCTGGGACTAAACATTTCAGGTAAAGTGCTAATCTGCATTGGTAGGAGAAGTTTCTAACTAGTGGTTTCTGATACTAATAACATTATAGAACAAAAAATAGAAAAAATGTAGAGATTTCTATTTGTCTTGGTTGGATAGATAAGTTAAAACATCGATCCGGTCCAGGAGGGTGAGATTTTGTCTTTCATTTTAACCTCGCCTCTGTCCATATGTTTCTCTTTGCCCAGGGACCGTGCCCCCTTCGTCTTTACCTCAGACATGGCGTACGTCATCAATGGGGGTGACAAACCATCCAGCCGCTTCCATGACTTTGTGGACCTTTGCTGCCAGGCCTACAACCTCATTAGAAAGCATACCCACCTCTTCCTCAACCTTCTGGGCCTGGTGAGAGGACTGTCCTCCTCTAATGTCCTCTTCCTCATAGCTTGATACTGCCCTTAAAACCCCACCCCAAGCTGTGACTCGCTGCGGGGTGTCTGGTCAGATCAATAATGTGCCTTAAACTGCTATAGGTATCAGTTATTCTTATTATTCCCCAATAGAATATAAGCAACTTGAGGACAGAGACTCTTGCTTTTTGTCTGTGCCCCTAGCCTGTGCCTAGCACATAGCATGCCACTCATAAATGCTTCTTGAATTGAATCAACAGTTCTCTGGGCACCCTGTCCTGGGTCCTTAGGCTGATTGGTGTACAGACCCTTCCCCCCACTATTACCCTCTAGGATGGTCAAGGGCGTCTACGTGTAATAGGCTGCCTTGGAAGTCACCAAAGTCACATGCGTAATTTCCTCTTTCCCTCTTACCCAGATGCTGTCTTGTGGGATCCCTGAGCTTTCAGACCTCGAGGACCTCAAGTACGTGTACGACGCCTTGAGGCCCCAGGACACAGAGGCCGATGCCACCACCTACTTCACTAGGTAATGCCCTGAGTGCCGCAGCTATGCTCCCCCTGAGATACTAGAAGGAGCAGGCCAGGAGTTGGGAACTAGAGACGGCACAGGTGTGATGCTAGTGTAGAGGGAGGTGTTGGCTTTCATTATGGACTCAGTTTTATTCTCGAGTCTCTGTGTGTGATCGATGATGGGCAAGCGAGTTCATTTCTGGGCCTCAGTTTTTCCATTTGTATTTGTTTGGGAGGTGCTGTCCTTTAAATATGAAGTAATTGGACCATTAGTGAGGCACGTTTTGAATATTTTTTGCAATGAAATCAGTAGGGATGGATTTACCTATCTTGGCCTCAGGTTCTTTATAAATAAAACGGGGGAGGGAAAGGAATGTTGGACCAGATGATTTCTAAGATCCCTTCCGGTGCTAAGTCTGTGGTTCTATAATTTGCACTCATTCATGTTTTCCCTAGAAGGTTCAGTTCCACACGCATTAATCAGGGGCTTACCATATATAGAATGTGGTACTAGGGTGGGTGAAGACACTGTCTTTGTTAAACTTATGAAAACCACTCACTAATAACTACAATACAAAATAATATGAAAATCATTGTGGCATGGAAGATCAAGGGCTGGATTCAAGTCCTGCCTGACACATAATGGAAACGTGATCCTGGGTCGATAACATAATCTCTCAGTGGGCCCAAGCATCTCTAAGTCACAGAGAACTTGATCTATATTGGTAGAAGGGATTTCCTCACCAAGAGTTCCCCATACAAATGAAATCACAGATCCAGAACAAAACTAAGACCAGAAAACAAAATTATTTGTAAATACATGAGAATTGCCAAGCAAGCGCTATGCCATGAAGTCCAAGGGAGGACCGGTATCCTATGCAGAAGAGACATGGGAAGATCCAGCAGGGTCCATTCCTCTATTTCCTTGCCATCCTATAACAGGTTAATAGAGTCCAGCCTGGGCAGCGTGGCCACAAAGCTCAATTTCTTCATCCACAACTTGGCGCAGATGAAGTTCACAGGTTCCGATGACCGGCTGACCCTCTCTTTTGCCCCCCGTACTTACACCCTCAAGAGCTCTGGGCGCATCAGTGATGTCTTCCTCTGTCGCCATGAGAAGGTCTTCCACCCCCATAAGGGCTATGTAAGTGTCCTGCTCACCCGTTCCCCACGGATCCCAGCTTAGGGCAACAACCTCCCCCTGATCTGATAGGGATGCAAATGGAATATATGTTAGAGGGTTGTCAACACCCTTTCCTTTTATACTCACATGACTGACTTGGCTGATGTGAGAAATGGACCAGATGATCCTCCTGTCAGCTTAAGTATTTATTTTATGAAGTGTGCCCAAGAAAACATCACTTATTTTTTGCCACTTTGCTACATAATATTTTCTCTCCATCTGAAAAACCCAGTAGATCCCTGGTCTCTGTTTAAGGAGGATCGCTAAAAGTTTCTCAGAGGGCCAGGTTCCTTTCTCATCCTTCCTCTCCTGTTCCTAGCCCTACTTCCCCAAACAAACAGAAATCCTCTGGGTACAGAGGGCAGGGAGGGCACAGAACAAGACTCTGGGCCTTTGCAGATCTATGTGGTAAAGGTGATGCGTGAGAACGCCCATGAAGCTGTCTACATCCAACGGACCTTCGAGGAGTTCCAGGAACTACACAGCAAGCTCCGCCTTCTCTTCCCTTCCTTCCATCTGCCCAGGTATACAGCCACTGCCTGGCAGCCCTTTGTTAATGCACTTTGGGGCAATGGGGTGGTGATGGTAGGGGAGCGAGGCTCAGGGCAGAAGCAGGCCCCTCCTTGAAAGAGGGACTTCAGATTTTAACAATGTTGATTGATATATTTTGTCAGTCAATAAACATTTAGGAAGCGCCTACTCTGTACTGGGCACTATGCTAAGTCCTAGGAATACAAAGAAAGGCTAACAGTCCCTGCTCTCATATCGCCTATATTCCTCAACATGCAATTTAGCAAAGCTAAGCAGCACATCAGGGCAGTCAGGTGGTGCAGTGGATAGAGTGCTGAGTCAGGCCCTGAATTCAAATCCAGCTCCAGACACTTACTAGCTGTGTGACCCTGGCAAGTCACTTAACCTTTACCTCCATCATTTTCTTCCCCTGTAAAACGGGAAATCATAATAGTACCTACCTCCTAGGCTGGTTGTAAGGATGAAATGAGATAATATTTGTAAAAAGAGCTTAGTGTAGTGCCTGACATATAGTAGGCACTATATAAATATTTATTTCCTCCCTTCATATTTCTGCTTTGGGGCCAAGGTTGGGCATTATAGTTTTCATTCCCACCACCCCTCCTCTGCACCCACCTCATGCAAATTTTTTTATCTTTTTTACAAATTAATTTTTTATTCTGAATCACCAATTGGGATGGACTTTTGTATATCTACACAGTGGAACAGAAAATGAGGATCATACTATGAAACTAATGCTCTCTCTTATGTATAGCCCGCTTTTATTTTTAGGTGTATAAAAAAGATCATTCTCTAGCTTTCAAAGCTGTCCTGTCAGTCTGTGCCTTTTTCTGACTGTCTTCCAAATATCTTTTTAATTCAAAAAAATAAAAAAGATGCCTCAGCTGGTCATTATAATTTCCCAGCATTCTATTCCAGTCACTTATTGTGCTTTTTTATTTCTATTCCTGGGGTCATTGGGTATATTGTTTTCCTGCATCCGCTTGTATCACTTTATATTAATTTGTATGCTCCATATCCATTATAGTCATCATTTCTTACTCTACTGTGGAATTCCATTGCTATCATACACCAAAATTTGTTTAGCTATTCCCCAATCAAGGGGCATCTGTCTTGTTTCCACTTTTTTTTGCTATTACCAAATGTACCGCTATACAGGAGGTGTCCCAAGAGTCAGTGTAGTTTTTTTTTTTTTTGCAGGGAGGGAAGGGCAATTGGGGTTAAGTGACTTGCCCAAAGTCACACAGCTAGTAAAGTGTGTCAAGTGTCTGAGGCTGGATTTGAACTCAGGTCCTCCTGACTCCAGGGCTGGTGCTCTACTCACTGTGCCACCTAGTTGCCCCGTTAGTGTAGTTTTAAGTTATAAAAGCTTAAATTATTAAATATACTTAATTTAAGTTGTTAAAGTAATTAAAGTTACCTAGTTTAAGGTGTTAAAGTTTAAAACTTCACTAAGACTTTTGGGACATAACCTTGTATATTTTATTGCTGTAGCCCCCTTTTTTTTCTGTAGAGGCACATCTTTGCCATTTTGCAGAGGTTTCTCTTGGGGGCCAAATAGCTGTGACTTTCCCATAAACCCCCTAGAATTGCACCAGTCCAGCTCTTGGTCATAAAATCAAGCCCTGTCTTGCCAGAAGCAAATCAGGGTGCGCCTCATGAAAATGAGAAATGAGCCTATAGGAAATTGAATCTCTTTTTTTTCATTTGTAAAATTTAGGGTAATCTCTATAGTCCCACTTCCTTCTTATGTTCCAAAATAATTATATTTTTATGCTTATTTTCTTTTAAATTTTTTTTTCAATTAATAAAATATATTTTCTTTTTCTCCCATTTGTGCCCCCCCCCCCCGCTGGAAAAAAAAGAAAAACAAATCTTTGTAACAAATATGTATAACTAAGCAAAACAAATCCCTACATTGGCTATGTAAAATAAAAAATGCCTCATTCCAGCACCCGAGTCCATCACCTTTCTGCAGGAGGTGGCAGCAGGTCTTCTTTCTGATTATTTTTCCCAAAGCCATTCAGTTTGTCCATGATAAGTCTTTCCATTCTTTGCTAGGTTCATTCCAACACAACAGCTGGTCTGATGCTATATTGAGGCATTAAGGAGCTAGATCAGGATACGTCTATGTCCTCTGAGTCTAGAGAAATGGGGCGTTTTATGGGATGGGGAAAATTTAGACTTAAGTCCCTTCCAGTTGTTCAGGTTAAGGGGAGAAGTATGGGTTTGATCAATGGAAATATCGCCAGCTTTTGATATTTGAGGAGTAACTCCCTCTTTTGTTTGTTTGTCACCCTCTTCCTCCTCCCCTCTCATGGACATCCCTCATTCCCACCCCAGCTTTCCCAGCAGATTTGTGATTGGCCGATCTAGAGGTGAGGCTGTGGCCGAGCGGAGGAAGGAACTGCTGAATGGGTATATCTGGCACCTGATCCATTCGTCCCCAGAGGTGGCAGAGGTGGGCATCCCCATTCATAGGACAGGAGTGGTTTGGGAGTGATTGGAAAAGAAGGAGCAGGAATATGATGGAGGGAAGAGGGTACAAAGGGACATGGAGATACCTCTGTCAAAGACTCTGAAAATCCAATGATCTTTGGTCTTTTCCTTTTAATCTTTAGTTAGTAGCCTGCAATAAGCACCCTCTCTGTGTAAAGCCCTGACCCTCACTGTGCTATGTCTCGAGATAAAAAGGAAGAAGATGGTACAGTGTCTGCCCTCTGGGAGGCTCCCAGCCTAATAGAGGCCAAAGATGTAAACACAAATGACAGAAACAAGCCAAGTCAACTATGGGACTCAACATGTATTCATTAGGGATCCTAGAAGAATTAGGGTGATTAGAGTCAGAAGCAGTTAGTCATGGAATGTTTCCTGGAAGAGAAGGAAGTTTGGGGCTGGTTGTTAAGGAAAGAGAGAGTAAGATTTAGCAGAGTAAAGGGCAGATGACTTACACATGAGTGTGTTAGGGTGTGGGGGAAGGGCAGAATAGCTCATGTGAAGGCTGAGCCTGTAAAGACAAGGGAGGGCCAGCGGGTTTGCCTGGCTGGGGCAGAAGGCCAGAGTCGGGTTAGGTAGGAGGTAGGGAGCCGTTGGTGGGAGGAACCTGATTCAGGGCTTCAGGATTTCAGGAGGGAAATCGGAGAGCCAGGAAGAGCTGAAGCTTACTGCCCTTGAACTTGAGTGGGTTGTGTGCTTTCCTTCCAGTGTGATTTGGTGTACACTTTCTTCCACCCCCTGCCCAGGGATGACAAGGCTGCTGGCATCAGCCCAGCTCCCAAATCCTCAGGTACAGTGTCTGCTCCAGGACCATAACCCTACTGCCCCTTCCCCAAAGTCTTCCCTTCTGGCCTGTTAGGGTCTTTTCTGTCGCTGTTTCCTCTGCTGACCCCATCCTCAATCTCCTGTCCTTAGTCCTGCCCCTTCTACCTTTTCCTATTGCCACAGCATATTCTTTTGTACATCCTTCTCAGGGTTCTATCCAGGGGATGATAGCACAGTTACAGTTCTCTGTCCTCATTTCTATATCCATCCTATTCCTAGGACCATCTAGTGACAGAGGAGGAAGCAAGCCCAGAAGTGCAGGCACTAAGTAGCACAATGGGTTTTCAAGCTTCTAATCCAGCGTGCTTCCCATTATATTATGCCGCTTTCCAGGACACTACTCAGACTTAGTTCACTTAAGACAGGGCTGTCCAAAACGCAGCCCATGGCCTGCATGCAGCCTGCAGTGCAATTTATGCAGCTCACATACAAGCATAGAAATCTACATAAATGTTTTAGTAAATGAAGCCGAGCTACTGCAGAGCTCTCACTAAAATGGCAAATCCAAATATGTTGTCTATTGTTTCAATAAAAACCTAAGGTGGGACAGCCCTGACCTAGGAGATTCCTAATGTAGTCAGGGCCAGAATTCCCTTTCCTTGATTGGACAATGAGAAACTGGTGAAGGTGGGGCAGGAGGCAGAATTAACTGACCGTAGCAGGGAAGTGATTAGAACTCATCCTACCTTTTCTTTTCCCTTTGATTTCTGTAGATGGCACATGGGCCCGGCCAGTGGGGAAGGTAGGGGGAGAGGTGAAGTTATCCATCTCCTACAAAAACAATAAGCTGTTCATCATGGTGATGCATATCCGGGGTCTGGTAAGTTCTAAAGTCAGGCAAGTATGGGCCAGTAATCTTTGTTTTTCCTGTGTTTATACTGAATGGCTTAACCCATTCTTCTTCAATTCTCCCTTCCTCTTATCATGATCGACCTCCATATCAAATCCAGTATTGACTGAGTAGGGCAGGTCTAGGTGTTGTAATAGATAGAGTGCCAGACCCAAAGTCAGGAAGACTCAATCTTCCTGAGTTCAAATCTGGCCTCAGACACTAACTGTGTGACCCTAGGCAAGTCACTTAACCCTGTTTGCCTGTGTCCTCTCATCTGTAAAATGAGTTGGAGAAGGAAATGGCAAAACAATAGTATCTGCCAAGAAAACCCCAAAAGGGTCAGGAAGTGTTGGACATGACTGAAAAATGACTGAAAACTGGCTGAGTATCCACAGTGTTAGGCATGTAGGAAACACAGTGTAACAACAATGTGGCTTGCAGATGCTGTAGGGGTGTAAGACCCAACAAGACCAGCAACAAGAGCTGCCAGCACAGATTCTTTGATCTGCTTTTCTAAGGAAAGCAACTTTAAGGGGTTGACAGTTTCACTTTAATCAAACATACATATATCATTCACTTAGTTCAGGGGGAAAAGCCAGCACCCTGAACTTCAAAGCAAATACAAACAGAAAAATATAAACAGAGCAAATAATACAATTCAATAGACAGGCTTTGTCTGATCGAGACATCATATACATAATTACCAAAAAGAGAAGCACCAACATCTGGGTTTTCTTCAAGGGAGGGGGAGGGGGGCGGCTCCAGCAGCAACTCGGAGTCTCCACACCAACACTCTTCCAGTGAGTGAGAGGCCCAAACAAAATGCTAACCTCTGAGTTTATATACCCTTCTTAGGGCCTGAAGACTTCACACCTAATCAGCAAAAGGGTGTGGACCTGGGACTTCACACCTAGTTAGCAAAAGGGGCTTTGCACCTAGTAAGACTTAATCAAAGGCACTTGATTACTTTAGCATTTTAAAAGAGAAAACAGTAAAAAAAAAAAAAAGTCCCACCTTAATTACCAATACACACAAAGAAGCATAAACCATGCTATGGTTCTTGTCAAATAGCTCACAGTATGACTATGGATACAAGTCACAAGTATGTGAAACAAGTAGAGAATTTCATGAAGGAGTATGTAATTAAATATGAAATTTTGTGATAGGAACCCAGAGAAGGTAGAGATCAATGGGAACTTGCATTAGGTCTTGAAGGATGGGGAAGATGAAACTTCAGTAATTTAATTGGTACACATCCTCCTTTCCTTGAGATATCTGTATGTCTATCTATATCTATATATCTTTCCAGCTCTAAGGCATATGATATGATCCTAAGGTGTAGGGATTCCTATCTTATCTCAATCAATTGTGTATATATATGTATATGTATATACATACACACCATATATATGCATGTGCGTGTGTGTGTGCGTATGTGTATATACATGTAGAACATATACACCTTAGATCATAGGATCATAGGACTTAGAGCTGGAAAGGGATTTTAGTTTGGTGGTCTCCAAAGTAGGGTCTGGGGAACCATAGTATCCCCCAGGGGCATTGTGGCCTGATTCCAAGGTGGCGTGTGAGCAATCAATTGAGAGCCAAAAGGAAGATAGGTCAAATCCATTCTTGCTGAGGTACTCAATAATAAGGATTATCTGTAACTCGGCAGCACCTACCTTTATCAAAAACCTGCTACTTCAGCCCCTTCCTTCTGCTATGAAAGCTCGTATTTACCCCTCCCTCCCAGTCTGGGGTGCTCTCAAGGCACCTAAAGAGCCTAAAATAACTGCTACCAGCCATGGCTGAGCTGGTGCCTTGAGCAAATTCTGCCTCACCTGTCCTGCAGATCACTTGGTGACTGCAGCAGGCTCCCCTAGGAAAGCAGACTCTGTACTTGGAGGGCATTGACCAGTGAGTAACAGCCCCACTTTTTTGTTTTGGGGAGAGATGGAGGGAGTCGTATAGGATAAGCAGACACACTCATCTTCCAAACTTTCTTACTCCTTTCAAAAGCCCTATCTTCTCATTGACTCAGGTTTTCAAAGCCTTGGTGCCAATCTTCAGCTCCACATTCTTCCTCACCCCATATATCTAATCAGTTGCCAAGTCTCTTCAGTTTTGCTTCCGCATCTCTCAACCTTTCCCCTTTTCATTACCTCTCACCTGGACTTTTCAAGTGGCCTCTTAATTGGTCTTCCTGTCTCTAGTCTCTCTTCTTTCTACTCTACCCTCCACATGGCTGCCCAAGTGATCTTCCCATTATGTAGATCTCACCGTGTCATTCCCCTGCTCAATAAATTCCACTAGCTCCCTATTGACTCTATGATCAAATATTAATTCATCTTTATGTCATCTTTTTGAAACTTCTTTGTGTAATTATATATCACATATTATATAATTATTAGTACAGTAGAACGTGCACACAATTTACAACTAAGTAAATATACACACATTGGGGGCAAATGCTCACAAATTTTACTGAGAGGGATATGAAATGAAAAATGTTTGGATATCTAGTCCATGGTCTTCATGGGGTGCTGCAGCCAAAAATAAAAATTATCACCTGGTAGCCAGTCTGCTCTAAGCTTTACTAGGCTGGTCCTTGGACAGCAGAGGTATGATCTATCCCCAGGCCTGTATTCAAAGCCCTTCCACCTTGATAAGATTTGCCAGAGTCCGGGTTTTGGAATCCAGGGCCACAACGAGGCATCAAAATAGGATTTTAATAAGAGAAGATTTATAGGATGGTATATTCCAGGTGTTGAGAACTATAAAATATAGGTGTGGAATTAAGCACATTGCCTATAGGGGACTGGTCTGGCTAGAAGAGATAGTTGGCATATGATAGATAAAGTGTTAGAAGTAAGGAGGGGATGTCTGTCACACTTTGCATCTTCTCTGCAGCAGCTGCTCCAGGATGGGAATGACCCTGACCCCTATGTGAAGATTTACCTCCTCCCTGACCCCCAGAAAACCACCAAGAGGAAAACTAAAGTGGCCCGGAAAACCTGCAACCCAACCTACAATGAGATGGTGTGTGGGGGAATCTAACAGAACCAGAGTTATCAAAGCAGGGTGTGGGCTGTCCCTAGATGGTTTGAAGGAGGCTCCTTTGTATCTTGGTGTATCTGTGGGCGTAAGGCCACAGTCCCCTCATGGCCTGTGTCCCTAGGTACCCTCTGGGCCCTCAAAGCTCTCTTTCTTACTTTTACTGGTCTTTTTTCTCTTCCCTTTCTTGCCTTTGCAGCTGGTGTATGATGGGATCCCTAAAGGAGACCTCCAACAGCGGGACTTGCAATTGAGTGTACTGAGTGAGCAAGGATTCTGGGAAAATGTCCTCCTTGGGGAGGTTCACATCCGTCTTCGGGAGCTGGACCTGACTCAGGAGAAGATGGGTTGGTTTGAACTAGGATCCCGAAGCCATGGAATTGTGTGAGCCCAGCATAGCCATGGCCCAGGACCATCAGGATGATGGCAGAACATGAATCACTTCCTTTTCTTGAAAATGGGCAAAGTCATGGCCCTAGGAGCATTTTATCCCCTATACAGGTGGATCTAGCCTCCAATGCTGGGAGGGAGAGAGAGCAATCTTTCCCCATCCCTCCATCCTCAGATTGAACTCGGGTTGTGATGGGCAATTCCATCATGGCTGCAAGGGTGCAACAGAGTTTTAAGTTTACCTTGTGTCAAGGGAGCAATGCCTGGTTGGGGTTGGGGTGGGAACAGGGTGGGGACATTGGGGAAACTTTTTTTTAAAAGAGGAGAGGTGGATATCTTAATTTTTATTTTTAAAAAATGAAATAGTAATTTTGTCCTAACTGGACAGGGAGGCATTATGAGAATTGGTATATGCCTTAGAGAGTGGGGGTGGGGGGTGGGAAGAATGTTTGGTATCCTTTTGTATTATTGATAAGGTTCTTATTGGACTTTTCCCTAGGGTTTTTTTTCTATCCATAGGAATTTTTTTTTGGAGGGGGACAGGGAAGGGGTCCATTAGGTCCCCTCCTAGAGTCCTCCTTCCCTCTGGGGGCAGGCTGGGGGAGAGATGGAGAGGTAGGGGAGCATGTGCTAGGACAGATGCCTGCTCCTCTGTGCCTGTTAGAGATTTTGCTTCCAAAGGAGAGCTGTATAATTTGTACATGTGTAAGGAAGGGACTTCCATTTCTGGGGTCCTGCCAGGGGTGACCTGTGTTCAGGGGACCATGCTCTTCTGGGGGAGTGATTCACCTTACTCCCTCACTTCAGTAGGATCTGATCTGATCACCCTTGTCTTCCACCCCTTCCCCCTACCATCCACTGGGTCCTCTTCAGGAGGCTACCAGGGATTTGCTTTCATCTACCCTTCTGTGTTTCCTCTGGTGGGACAAAATGCCATACTGGATCCTGAAACAAGCAGCCCTCATTGCGTGGTCTGGACCTTGAGTTAGACAGAGCCTGGGGCAAAGAGGAAATAAATCAACTTTGCCTTTCAGGTCATTTCTGAGAAGCATTCCTTCCTCACCACTTTTCGTTTCTCTTTTCCTCTTATTCTCTCTTGAACTAATTTTCTTTCTTATTTGCCTATTCTTTTTATATAATGGTTTCCTCCTTCCCACAATCCCATCCATCTGTCCAGTCTGGAGCTCAAGGGATATCTATAACTGGAGTGAAATGAGATGGAGCTGTTAGCTGCTTTGTGTCTTCCTCTACTTTTCTGGGTTTAGCTGACAAGGAACTGGAGTGGAAGGTGTGGTCATCCCCCTATCACCTACTTCAGGAGTTGGGAGGGGGGAAAAAGTTTCCTTGTAGCCCTTAGTCTTCCACCTGTGGATGTTAGATGCTGCCTTTGGGGCTTCATTTTTCAGAGTCTTCTGTGGCAAAGGAGAGATTTTGAACATTATATTTAAAACTGAACTAGGGTAGTTAAATTAAACTGCTTCTTCCTCTAGCCCCATGATGGAAAGCGGAAAGAAATGAGGCCAGAAGCCACTCTTCCGGTTGTCTTGGTTTTCCTCCCAGAACTTTCACCACTTCTAGGATCAGAAACCCTCTGATCCATAATGCTTTGTGTATGTACTCTCCCAAGGACTGGAGAGAACAGCTCCAGTTGGATACACAACATTAGCCCCAAAGTCTCTATTTTTCTTTTATATTAAAAAGAGCGGAGAAGGAAGCTGGGTTCTTGTTGTTACCCCTTGTTAAACTTGCATGTGGGGCCTTCCCAGATGAGTGGACCAGGAGTGTTTTAAGGCCATTGCTTGGAGCTTATTTTATTTTGTATACCCCAGCAGCCTTGGTAAAAAGAGGCTTCCATACTGTACCCACTTCCCCATGGCCCCATGTGTTTCTCACTTTCTCTGGAACTGTATTTTTTAATAAATAACATTCAAGGAACAGAATTGATGGCTTTCAAAGCTAACAGGTGCTGAGAGGTTTGGGTTCAAAATATCTGGTGTGGGCTAAACATCTTATCTGCTTTTGGCTCATAGTGCTTCAGTTACCCACATGAAAATTATTTTACTGGGTCAGAACCATGGGGCATCCAGCTTAGGATTTCAACCATGATACTGGTACCAAGGGATATGGGGGAAGGCACAGTTGTCCTATATGAAGGCAATTGGAAAATGTCGGGAAGTTTTGAGAGGTGACTCTGGTTTCCCTTATGGATCTAATCCATTATACATTTTGAGAGATTATTGGCATCCTGGGATTTATAGTTGAGGGACTATCTTTCTGAACTACAAATCCCAGGATACAGTCAGTTTTCAAACCCTGATTATACACAAATTTCTCTAAACCCTTATTGAATCTTTTACTAGCCTTTGTGTAATCTGTTTTATGAGTCACCATGGCCAAAGAATTCTCCTCCATAAGGTCAATCTTCTGATGACAAGACCCTCACATTCTTGTCTTGGTTGGTTCCCAGACACCAGCTGCTGGTCTGTTGCTATATTGAAGCATTAAGTATAAGGTTATATGGAATATTGGGCCAGTGACCACAGTGATATCCTTGCCTTTGCAAGAAAGTTTAGTATGTAAAACCACAGCCTTTCATAAGGAGCCTCCAAGGTCATCTACTCCAATCTGGACCTGATTGGGCATCTCCTCTATCACATCCTGCACAAGTGGTAGTCCACCTTCTGTATAAGATCTCTAGTGATAAGGAATTTGCTGTCTCCCAAGACACCTCACTGGCATCTCTAATTGTTGGGGAATCTTTCCTTATAGAAAAGCCTGAACTTTTCCCCATGGCAATTTCCATTTGTTTTTCCTAGTTCTGCCCTCTCTTCCATGAAAAGTTTTTAAGATGTCTCTTCTCCGGGCTAAACATTCTCATTTCTTTCAATAGATCCCAATATACCATGGTCTCTGCCCTACACTTCCCCTGCTAGTAGAGAAAGGGAATGCTGTCCTATCCTACTGAGACTGAGCACTTGATATGAGTTAGGGCTGGAAGAGATCATATAATGACTCCAAGGTGGAAACTGAAGGCTAGAAATGCCTATGTTAAGTGACTTGTCACAATTCATTTAGCTTGTAAGTAGCAGAAATAGAATTCAGTCCTAGGTCTTCAAATTCCAAATCTAATATATTTTAAATTCAGCTCAGCAAGCATTTATTTAAGCTCTTACTGTGAGGGATACAGTGACAAAAATGTAGCAGAATTTGCCCTCAAGGATCTTAATGGTCTTGCTGGAGGGAGATGCTACACATACATAAAGAAATACAAAGTATAATCGAGGCAAATATAAGGTAATGGGGGAGGGGGGGCAGGGTGTGATAGACCTGTTACTGACGCTGTACAGAGGAAAGAGGAAAATAATTCTTTTTCCTCAGATTGTGATGATGACGATTAAAGAAACGAGAGGGTGGGGAATTTACTCACACAGTTTATAAATTTTCCAGTAGTGAGTCAAACAGAAGCTGGAAGAGGTGGGGATTTGACAGGGATTCCTTGGGTGTTTCTGTTTGGTCAACAGTGAAAATTAACTAGCTGCAGGATACGTCATTGGCCTTAAGGTGTCGCCACTGCTCTGGACTTTGGAACTTCAGAGAAGCAAAATCCAATGCTTCCCAAAAGGAAACTTGAATCCCTGTGTAAGTCCAAGTAAAGGCCATTTGTAGAACATTTTTCCTCACAGAATTTTACAAATATGGATCAAGAAATGAGCATCTGAAGGAGTGGATAAGGATGAGGGGGTGAAGGAAGAATAGCGAGACTATGAGAAAGGCAGCTAGGTGGAGCAATAGTCCATAGAGCAGCAGGCCTGGAGTCAGGAAGACTCATCTTCCCCAGTTCAAATCTGGCCTCAGACACTTGCTAGCTGTGGGATCCTGGGTAAGTCACGTAACCCTGTTTGCCTCAGTTTCCTCCTCTGTAAAATGAGCCGGAGAAGGAAGTGGCAGACCACTCTGAGTCTTTGCCAAGAAAACCCCAAAATAGGGTCATGGAGAGCCAGACACAACTGAAACCGTTGAACACCAATGACAGAGGCAGGATGGTTCGGAAGAAAGAGCACTGGATTTGAAGTCAGAGATTATGGTTCCAAGTCCAGCTTTGCCACTGTGTGACCTCAGTCAAAGAATGAATGAGGCATTTACTATGCAAAGAACTGTGCTAAATGCTAGGAATACAAATAGAAAAGACAAAGCCATGCTTTTGAGGAGCTCCCATTCTGGTGGGGACACATTTGAACTCCTCTGGCTGTCTATCTGCTAAGTGACTTAATCTGTTTGGGCCTCAGTTTCCTCCTCAGTAAAAGGAGGGGGTTAGATTAGATAATGTCTAAGGTTCCTCCCAGTTTTAGCTTTCAATCTACGATTAAATGATAATGAATAGGCCTAGAAAGGATATATATGTACATATATGAGTTATATATATATATACATACATATATATATGTATACCCTTTACAAGTTAACTCGTATATGTACATACACATTCATAAATATATGAGAAATAGTGGGGGTTGGGTAGAAGAGGATGGGGAGGTCAACTCCTTTATATAGAAGGGGTACGTATGTGTGGCAGGCAAGAAGAGAGAGAGAGAGAGAGCCCACATAGTGGGCCAGGAGTAGCTTCCTATTTTAACTAATAGTTCTTTCCATCTATCTACTAAGCTCAGTTGTTCCTTTGCTGCTGAAGGAGCTGTCAGTGTTCTCCAAACTGCAGAGCCCTGGGGAAAATTGCCTCTCTCCCTGACCTAGTTATGGTCTTGATCAGAATGTCAGACAATGCTTAGTCTAAACCTCGTATTTTACAGATGAGGAATCTGAGATCTAGAAGAAATAAATAGCAGATCTCCTAATTCCAGACCCAGCATTCTGTCCATTGTAGCATACTGGATGGCTCAAAGTAGTTCATGACTGGTGTGGTTGATTAGGGCCTTGTGAGTTCAGAGTGGGGTTTTAGCTACTGTGTGTCAGGGAGTGGGAGTTATTTGGGGGGAGGGTGGGGCACCTCCTTGGACCTGTCAAAGAAAAACCCAGCATTCTAATTCTGGTCACAAGTGTGTCAGAAATAGATTTGTTAATTAAATTAGACATTTCTGCTTAGAGGAGTCCAAAGATTTTACAGAGTAGATGCTGCTTTTGAAAAATCTCTCTGTCTCAAGCCATTTTCTACTTAGAGTTTATAGTGTTCGAGAACAAAGACAAAATTCTATAGTCAAGAAGAGTAAGGGTACAGAGTGAGAATTTTTGGTTTGCTTGAACAGAACAATAGTAACTTTTAAAAAAAGTTTTGATATTTTTTGATTTTTACATTACCATAGTTATCCTATGTATCCCTCCCCCCTCCCTTCCCAAAGGGAGCCATCTCATATGATACTATTTTTTTTAAAGATAAAAAAAGTCAGCACAGCTGATCAATGGAATAATAGTAACATAATGGAGTTTGAAGTTTATTGTTTCCTTAAACTACAATAATAAAAAAACTTTCAGAACTGCATGGAAAATAATTTCCCTAAAATCATTAAGTCCTTCTTTAACTACTCCCTTTAAATATTTTTCTCTTAAAATTTAAAGCTAATTCTGTTACTTGAATTAAGGCATTCTTCTTAGTCTGATTGATCCCTAATCAATTTCAGGGAGTATTCATTCCAGTCCTGGAGTCAGGAAGAATCATCTTCCTAAAATTAAATCCAGCCTCAGACACTTACTAGCTATGTGACCCTGGGGCAAGTCACTTGACCTCGTTTGCCTCAGTTTTCTCATTTGTAAAATGAGCTGGAGAAGGAAATGGCAAACCACTCCAGAATCTTTGCCAAGAAAACCCCCAAAACGGGGTCAGGAAGAATTGGACAGGACTGAACCAATTCAACAATAAAACTCTTTCCTGAGCTAATTAAGCCACTTCTTTTAGAAACTAGTTAGGGCTTTTGCTCCATAAATCCAAATCAATCAAACCATCAAAGCAATCTTTGACGCTATCAGGATTGTGGAGGATGATGATAAAGAATCTACCCACCTTTTTCCTTATAGAAAGGTGATGGACTAACCTGTAGAATGAGACACACATTTTTTGGACATGGCCAATATGGGCGTTGCTTTATTTGACTATGCTTATTTGTTCCGTAGGGAGGAGGTCCTGGTGGGAAGGACAGGATAAAAGGCTTGATAATTAGGCCTTTAGTAAAAATATGAAAAGAAAACATTGTTTTGGAATTCATAGTTAAAGAAAGACTGATAAGATTTCTCATTCAGATTAGTTAAAATTTTTCTTAATGTTATTCTAAATAGAGAAGGGGAGTGGAGCTTAGTAAACTTCTCCTATGCTCTTAAATCAGGTTACCGAGCTCAGCACAAGCACCTGGGTGTGCTTGCCCCACGTGGATCTCTTTGGCACTCACGTTTCAGGCCATGTTCCTTTATATAACAGACTTTCTATGAATCTTTAGACAGAAAAACCACTTCCTTACTTCTTTCCTTAACTCTTTTCCACCTTACACAGAGCCCCAGCAAAATCACTGTGTATGATAGTCACAAATCATCAAAGTTTTAACAGCCTTCTGACTGAGTGCCATTCAGTCTAGCCAAGGGCAGCCAGTCTCTTCTGAAGATACTTCTGGGTCCATGGTAGCCTTCCTCCTTATCAATGTGTACAGAGCTACCCTGTCCTTACCCTACAAATTGATAAGTTTAAAGAGGCATGTTGTTGGTGTGTTGACACTTTATTTTTCTTTCATTTTTTTTTTGTAGTAAAGATACTTGTTTTATAGAATTGTAGGATTTTTAAGTTGAAAGGGACCCAAGATATCATTGAATCCCATTTTCTTGATTTAGGCAGATCATAGGAACATTGCAGGATAAATTAAGACTTGGAAAGGAATTTTTAGATACATGAATCCAACCCTCTCGATTTACAGATTAGGAAACAGAGGCACAGAGCAGTTCAGTGACTTGTTTGGAGCCGACTACAGATCCCTTATTCTTTTGACTACAAATGAGTTTCCTCTGGCCTCTCTTCACTGTTCAGAAAGACCCTGAGAGACAGGGACTATTATCCCAAGTGAATGGCTTGGGAAATGGAGGCATGGGACATCATTATTATATGAATGGAAAAGGTCTTGCTCAGGGTTATGTGATAAATGACCACCTGAGAGTTCTGGCCACTGGGAAGGTGCTGTGATCTCAACAGATCACTATTTTGTCCAATTTAACATCCTTGCCCAGAGGCATCAGCATCAAGGGATAACTGAGATGTTTCTAGGCTTGCCAGTTGTGGGTAGATCTCTACCTAGAAAAAGAGTCCTAGCTACCTGTACAACCTGGCCAAATCACTTACCTCTGCTAGCATCCCTTTCTTCCCGTATAAAAAGCATTGGATTACAATATGAATTCACTTCCAGCCCTACAGCCTTTCCACTTATGAAACTCTATTTATTACTTTTCTTTTAAAAAAAAGTTTACTTAAACATGTTTTAATTAACATTCTTTTTACACCAGTTGTCACTTCCCAATGACTCCTCCATAATAACCCTTCGTTGTAACAAGTGGAGATGAGCAAAACAAATCAACATATTGGTCACGTCTGACCGTGTGTATGTTTTGCTCTGCTATACTGCTAAGAGTTAGGGGACATACTTCATCCTTTAGTCTTCTGAAGTCGTCAATCGTTATGTCTTCAATCACTCATAGTAATTAGAGGGAGCTGGCATCCAATTCTTGCTGCCCCTGTGTTCCAATAACCAACACCTTTCTCAATACTAAGCTTTAGTGGAAAAACAAACCTGTTCACAAAGGTAAATACAATTCAGAGGCTAAGATTACCCACCCGAACAACCTGACCAAACAGAGGTCTTTTCCCCCACCTTGGGTTTATTTTAGGTCTGAGAACCTGTCTGGGCACTTAAAAACACCTGGCTTGGAAGCTGTTCAAATAGGAATTGACTGGTCTCTGTACGAGTTGGGAGAGGGCACGGGAGAGAAGAAGACTGAGAGCTCTGGGGAATGGGAGGAAATTTCCTCCATCCTCTGTGACCCATCCCCTCCTCTGTGACCTCAGTTTCCCCCTCTGTGAAAAGAGGTAGCCCCGTAGGGAGGCAAACACATCATCTCAGGATCTCCAAAGCTGACAGAGCATGTGATTCATGCTTGGGTTCAGAATTTTTTTCCTCTGTCGCAAGAAGAGACTTATTCATCTAAGTGCTAGCATGTTTAGCGACTGCATCATCACTCGGGTCAAAGGTCACGAGACCCTCCTCTCATCCCCCACCGATACTAAAGCCCCGCAAGGTGGCGTGTAGGTATAAGCTGTGTGTTTACACCGCTGCTTGCGTATACTAACAGCTTCGGGCTGCTCTTTGCATTGAACCACCTCCTACAGCGAGTCATCAGCCTAGACCGTGTGAGGGCTGGTCTCCTCGGAGACCCCAGAGAGTCTACTGCGCACGCGCGCGCGCTCCCAGCCCGGCTGATGCAACTCCAGCGCACCAGTCAGATCGACGCGGGGGGTGGGTAAGAGCTCGCAAAAGGGAGAAGAGAAGGAGGAGTGGGGGAGGGGGAGGGTGGGACCGACGCGAGGAGGCCCGGATGAGGGCGAGAAAAGCCCCTCCTACCCGTGCGCTAGCGGCTGACGTTCGTCGGCGCGCGGCCAAGAGGCGGCGACGTGCGGCCGGCGCGCCCTGTCTTGTTCCGTCCCTGCTCGCTGCGGGCTGTCCCGTGCCGACGCCGGCGCTGCGGCCATTTTGGGTGTCTCTCTGCCTGGGCGTCTGCCGGCTTCCGGGCCCCCCGCCGCCTGCAGCCGCCGAGGGGCAGCGCGTCCGCTCATCTCGTCGAAGCCGCCGCCCGAGGGGTCCTCTCTATGGTGACGGGGCCTCCGCCTGCCTGAGGCAGCTCCTTCCCGGCCCCTCCCGGGCTCGCCGCCTGTCCCTTCGCCATGGACGCCGCCTCCCCGGCCACCGCCTGCGCTCGGCCTGTCGCTCTTCGGCTCTCCGCTCGCCGCCGTCACCGCCGCTTCCCCCCGTGGCGCCCCTGCCGTGCCGCGGATCGTCATCGGCCCGCAGCACCGGCTCCGCCGCTCGGCCGGGCCGAGGTCGTGTAAGAGTCGGCTGGCTCGTGCCGAGTCCCCGCCCCGCCACCCCGAGTGACCGCCCCGAGAAGGCCATGGAGCCTGGAGCCCAGGTGCCCCGAGAGCGGGGCTCGTGGTTCCGGCTGCCCTTCTTTGCGCTTCCCCGCCAGGCGCCGCAGGGCTCGAGCTCCCCCTGCCCGGCCCCGGCAGCCGGCAGCCCCCCGGCCGAAGCCCGGGCTCGGGCCTGGCTGTCGCTGCTGGCGCAGCTCCTGGCGCCGCTGCCCAGCCTGCTGCAGAAGGTGCTGCTGTGGGGCCAGCTCCTGGGGGCCATGATCCCCGGCAGGTGGCTGGAGCTGGCCGCGGTGAAGAGAGCCCCAAGAGCAGGTGGGGACGGTGCCGCCGGCCCCGCCGCCCGCAAGGCTTCCAGCCGCGACCACCCCTCCGACGACCCCGCTCCCGCCCCCCTGAAGTGGCTGGAGGAGGGCATCCACTGGCCGTGCGGCCCGCGAGACGTGCGCCTAGAGCTGGAGAGCAAGGGGAGCCCTTTGGACCCCGCGGCGCGCTCCCTTCTCCTGCAGCAGCAGCTGTGGGGGGCCGAGCTGGTGCAGAGCAGCCTCCAAGCCCAGCTGTTCCCGGACAAGGACCTCTGTTCTTCGCCCAGCGGCGCCCTGAACATTCAGCACTTGAACAATTTCGACGTGGTCTCTTACGTGCTGAACCCGGCCGGCCTGAACTACCTGTCTCACGTGGAGCTCACCTGTCAGAATAGCTTCGAGACCACAGAGGTGGGCGACTTCCAGACACTAACCCTGGAGAGCTGCTTTTTGGCTGCTGACCAGAGTCACCAGCCCCAGCCCCTGAACGCAGAGGGTCCGGGAGCCTCCTGGCAGGGATGTCCGCACAAATCACCCCTCTCCACAGAGGGTCTGCCAGAAATCCACCACCTTCGAATGAAACGCCTGGAATTCTTGCAGCAGGCTGGCAAAGGACAAGCACTACCCACCCCTGACCAGGATCATGGCTATCACAGCCTGGAGGAGGAACACAACCTGCTTCGAATTGACCTGAGCCAAGCCTCGAAATCTGAATGTTGTACAGACAGTCCTGTACAGTTTGTTCCCTCCACACAGGCCCTTGTAGGAGGCAAAGAGGACCCAACTGAGGACAAAATAGGGTTGTTGATAAAAGAGATTCCCACTCTTTTGGAAAGTCAGGAAGAAAACTGGCCGACTTGTGATCTGTCTGTAGAGAGAGACACTGTGGATGTTCAACCAAGTGTGGTTGACAGCTTAGATATCGAAGATGACTTTCCTATTTCTGCCAGACCAGCATGTAGTAACAAATTGATAGATTATATTTTGGGGGGTGCGTCCAGTGACCAGGAGACAAGTACTGAGTCTGAGGGTGAGAATTGGGATGAGGAAGGTGAAGATGATGGTTTCGATAGTGATGGTTCTCTTTCAGAATCAGACCTTGGCAAACAGCATTCCGAAGGCCTTCACCTTTGGAACTCTTTCTACAGTATAGACCCGTACAACCCTCAAAACTTTACAGCGACAATTCAAACTGCTGCTAGAACTATTAGCGGAGACCATTACAATTCAGAGGATAACTCTTCGGGAAAGTCTGATGGAGAAGATTCTTCCTGGACTGAAAGCCCACCAGGTTCTCCCGACCATAGCTCTGGAGAAGAAGATGATTGGGAGTCTAGTGCGGATGAAGCAGAGAATTTAAAACTCTGGAACTCGTTCAGTAACTCCGATGACCCCTACAACCCTTTTAATTTTAAAGCACCTTTTCAGACAGCAGGGAAGAAAGGGAAAGACAGATGTGACTCCAGCAGACGGACTGAGTCCGCAGTAGCCATCTCTCGGAGTGAAGTACAACTTAGTTGTGAGGTACAGCTGTTGGGAAGCCCAGAGACTGGAATCTCAGACGTCCAGTATGGGCTTCTTCCCAGAGACGGATGCACATCTACCAGAAGAAAAAAGGTACATTTCTTTTTTATTTGTATGATTAATGATATGTATTTTCATAAGGACTTTTAGGGATGATGATATGAAATATGTTTTTGGGAATGTCCTTTCTAATTTTTGGATTAAGAAATGGTTAAATGGTCCCTTTACATTTTTTCTCATGTTAGATGATTTGTTTTTATTCCAAAGTAAAGATCCTGATACGACAGATAAGTTAATAACAAACTGCTGTTTTTAGTGTGGTTTATCCATTATTTCAGCTATAGCATAGTTGCACACAAATAGTATTTTCCACTTAATTCACAATCTAATGTTTAAAAGGTCATTTTAGTATGATAAAGTGGAGATTCCTTACTTATGACACACTTCCTGTTTTCAGGGGACAAAAACATCAAATTACACTCATTTATAAAAATCTCATTTTTCCAGGTTTTGGGAATTTCTCATTATGAGGACCAAATGGATTTTGTAAGATACTGTTTTAACGAAATGTATATTTTCATTATTACTGTATGAGACTATAACATCTGTTGTTGAACTTTATTCTCTAATTTGTTTTACGTTTTTAGTAGTCCAAGGGTGGTGGTAGTAAAGTATAAGGCTGTATGGACCGACCTACATGTTCATATTCGATTTTTTTCAATATAAAAACAAAATTCAGTTTCCTCCCACAATTGCTAATTTTTGTAAGAGCTTGGTTTTGACTAGATTGGTTACTTTAAATATGAAATTTTTAAAATAGTCTGGTTTGCCAATAATAGCCAATACGTGTATACAGTCAAATTATAGTTATTTGTTGTGTATATCTTGAATTATTTCTTATTCCTGGACCTGTGGTGAAACTCTTACTGCCAAACTAGTTTCTAAAAAAACAACTATTAGCATTTTACCAACTCATTAGAAAGAAACCAGGTAGTCATCTTTATGGATTTCCTTTTTTAATTCTGTTTGTCTCTAAAGGCAAAGATTTTCTGGTGTCTGCTGATTAATAGCAGTGGGTTTTTTTTTGTGTGAGCTTGTCTTAAATTTGATGACTAAAACCGGTATGTCTTCACCCTTTTTCCAGGAAGAGAAAGGATTGGGGCTGAGGCTCTTCAAAGACCTCCTTTTGACCATATAAGGGTTTTGGCTTCATTCTACTCCACCTTGGAGTTTCAAGAATGTACAGTCAGTTCTCCGTTCAGGAAATTCCACCCCTATCATGAGGCCTTCATTTTTCTGATGTATTTAACGGACATTCCCTCAAGATGCCATCAATTACTAATATTAAAATGTTAAATATTTACTTAAATCCCCACAGATCTGATGAGAAATTGGTTTTGTCCCAGTTGTATCATCACTTTATTACTTTATAATCTTGATCCAGTCATTTAAATTCTAGGTCTCAAGTTTCTTCATCTGTAAATTGAAGTGATTAGTTTTAGGGGATCATTATAGAAAGCTCCTTATAACTCTAGAATTCCTTGATAGAAAAAAATTCTTTAGTTCTGAAAGTTATGAACTTGTCAATGAATTACCTGTTTGCTTGTTGTCACTTTTTGGGAGTGGGGGTGGGGGAGGGGGTTAGGGTAGGGCTGAGAGGAGAAGTGTTTGAATCGTAATAATTCTTAGGGATGTTGTACCTACAGGTTATCTTGAGCCCTGTTGTAATTGTGTAGAAAAGGAAGAGAACTTCCTTTTGCTATTTAGTGGGACTTCCTCTGTATCCACATTCAGCTGTATATGCAGCCTGCTTATGCATCTGATTCTTAAAGTCCTTTTAGATGGAAAGGCACCTTTAATGACATCTATTTAGTTCAACTCCCCCATATTTTACTGTTGAAGAGATTGAAGCAATCAGAAGTGATTTGGGTAGGGTTGCACACAGGTAGTAAAAATAGAGATTTAATAGTTTGAAGCTAATTGTAAAATTTTCCTAGTGACCCAAGAAGTGAATAATGACCTGAATGCAATATCTAGTATTATATTACAATACCTAGTAATTATACTCAGGGGCATTCCTTGGCCTGATGTAAAAAGAATGAAAGCTGTGAGCCACAATGGGATTGGCTGATGTAACTATTGAACATGCTTTAAGGCAGATATTTACATATTAGAGTCTGATCTCTTAGGAAGAGAGTGCTGTATTATCAATTAAGCAAGAGTTAAAAAGGACCAAGGATTCCATTGCTTGCCCTATTACATTTTACCCTTTAAAAATAAAAAAAATTACAAATAATTTTGGATATACCAATTTAATAGGAATGTAAAAAAAGACATTTTGTAGCTAGATTATAATCTCCCCCATATATCTACTTTGAACATATTAAATAATAAGCCATTATTGAAAGCTTCATTTGCATATATTATGAGTGGAATTTTGAACTAATGGGATAATTTTAGAAATCTGTCTTTTTAATAGATTTTTATTGATATCTTTTTTTTTGCATTAACTATATATTTCTCCTTGTGTCCCTCCTACTGCCAAAGAGTCATGTTTTACAACAAAGAATTTTTTTAAAGAGGACAAGGGGAAAAGAGTAAGAAAAACCAATCAACACTTAAAAAATCATGATTTTATGTATTGTTCCATGCATGTGGACCCCTACTTCTCTGCAGAGGAATGGGGGAGGTGTTTTTTCATACCTTTTCTTTGGGTCAGGCTTGGTCAAACTTTTACAGCTTCTGTCATTTTTAGAAATTCCTAAAGTTAGTTTATGAGTTCACATATGGTCTCAGACACTTATTAGCTTAATGTGACCCTGGGCAAGTCACTTAACCAGTTTGGTTTAATCCACTGGAGAAGGAAATGGCAAACCACTCCAATATCCTTGCCTAGAAAATCTATGGACAGGTATGATCCACTGAACGACTAAACAACAAAAAGTCTAAAAACAATTATTTCAGAGAAAAATAGTAATTATATGTATTACTATCCTAAAAACACTGTACATCATTATCATTGGCTCTGTTGTACATAGGAATTTTCATAAGTTGCAAAGGACTTGAATTTATTCAAACTGTTTCTTTTCACTGTTGAAGAAATTGAGAACTGGTCATGCTGGTGTTAAGCAGCAGTGGCAGGATTTAAACCTATGGCTTTTGACTCTATTGAATGTTCTTTTTTCACTGTTCATAAAATAACACTCTTCTACTTTCTTATTAAGTTGTTAAACACTGGCAGAGGAAGCTTTACTAAAAGGCATTGGCATATTTTTAAGTTTTCAGGGAGTATTTTTAACAAATTTTCTTTTTTATATCCCATATTAAATTGTGAACCTAAGCAACTTTATAGGGAAAAACTAAACTTAATGGATATTTAACCATATTGTTCCAAACTTTATTTTGAGCTTCCCTATCTATCTATCTATCTATCTATCTATCTATATATATATATATATATATATATATATATATATATGTATATATACATACACTTAAAAAAATAGCTTTAATAGGTTCTGAAAAAATACTACAAAATCCTTTGAGTCAGCTTAAAGCCCCTAACATTCCAGGCAAATGCTTGCTTGCAGTACATAATTTAGAAAATATTGCCATTGACAGAAGATATAAGTAAGTTTGAAAATTTAAATATCTCACTTGGACTAATGTCTTTTGTTATCTATAAAAGCTTAAACAAAGCATAAAAAAATCCTAATTTTTTAAATCCAGTCCTCATCTAGATATTGTTCAGCCAGGATTTTCTAATGCCATACAAGCAGTCATGGTGTAGTAGGTGGAGAGGACCTCAGAGTCAAGAGGTTCAAGTTCCACTTGTAACATAAAGCCTCTGTGACCCTGGGCAAGTTGCTTAACCCTGCTCAGGGGAAGTTGCCAAGATTACAGAGAAGGTACATTGTTAGAGGGAATACCCTATGCTACTGAGTAAGTTGAGTTCCTATCCCCCTATTCCCTCCTACTTCTAATAAACTTGTTACAGAGGTCAGTTTGAGTATGATAATCGGTAGTACTATATAGAGTAGATAAGGACTAACTGCTTTGATAACTGTGTTCATATTATATAAAGAATCAAAAGTGCTTATATATTTAGTTTGAATTTTAAAATAATTTTGTCTGTGTAGGTAACCTTTCTTGAAGAAGTTACTGAGTATTACATAAGTAGTGATGAAGATCGCAAAGGACCCTGGGAAGAATTAGCAAGGGATGGATGTCGGTTCCAGAAACGAATTCAAGAAACAGAAGATGCTATTGGATACTGCTTGACATTTGAGCACAGACAGAAAATTTTTAACAAACTCCAGGAAACATACTACAAAAGATTTAATGTTTTCTAGTGATTGGAAGGTGATGGCCCTCTTGCCCCACTAATACACACTACCTCTTAACATAAGAGGTGTCTTCCTTTTAAGAGCTGAAGTTGGCAGTTGCCCTTTAGTTTCTGAGAGGGAATGAAATTTGAATGCGGTGCCCCCAACTTAACGTTACCTGTGTGCAACAAACCTACTTTGAAGTGTGTGTCTGGTTTTATTGTTGAAATAAGACCTCTCAATGAAAGCTAGGAGTGTGGGGTGTGTGACTTTTTTTAATTCTTATTTTCTTGAAGAAATTAATCCTATTATGTAAGTTGAATGTGTTTTGAACATCTTTTTTGCTTTTGGGGAAGAAGATGGGACCTATTAAGTTGTAATTTTGCACTTTTTAAACTTTGAAGGGAAACAATATTTATAGGGTTCAAAGCCCACTTTCAATTCTAATTTAAAGTACGTATGTATGCCCGTCTAAAGTCTTTGTGCTCTTTATACTTTTCTTTTTCACTCCAACAAATAGAAAATAGGATCTTGTATTTTCTGTTGTATTTTTCCCCACCTACTTAAAATAATTGCCCTCTTGCCTTAAGCCTAAGAAATCAGTCTTGCTTATACTACTACTAAATTTAAAGAAATTTATCTCACACTTTGTGTTTTGTTAAAGGAGATTGGTGGTAAATTTTAATTTTATTTCAGACAAAACCCTGGCCTCAGTGATCAGAGTGGCCAGGAATGATTGTAAAAATACTGTTAACCTACTTTTGGAAAGCTTTATGTTTACCCATAATTTGTATCTATTCACACATGAAAATTGTAGACAGTAGTATGAGAACCTGGTCTCTCTTCAAAAAGGTTCTTTACATTTTTCGTGTTTCCTCAATGTATATTAACTTTTAATTTTTAAAAGGCAGCAATTGATTGGCATAAAATAATAAAATAAAATCCAGAAGCATTAATACCATTGCACAAACTTGCTTTATTTTTTAAACTTAAGCCTGGCTGAATCTTGCTGGGCAGAGGGTAAAAGAATTCATAGAGCAATTTGGTTTTGATTGCTTATCTTCTTAAAAAAAACAAAACAGTGTTATTAATACCATGCCTCAGCACTGTCACTTTGAAAACTTGTCAGGGTAACACTGTGAACTTGGAAACTGGCAGTTTTGAATTTTCCAATTCCAAATATTGGAATATAGGCTTCAGTCATTCCAAGTTTGTGTCAGAGAAGTGGCGAATAAATTGGTAAAGCCCAATTCCTTTTGGAAAGGATAGTACTGTAGACTAACAACTAGGCCATGTTAATAATAACTTAGCCCAAAGGTTACCTTTGTTTTTGTGCTTTTGCAGTTACTGTTTGAGCTTATTTCTGTTTTGCGGGTCTGTGCATTTGCTTTGTTGAGGGAACATTAGCTGAATATTTAAAGGACAGTCTCATTTTTTTACTCATCCTTCTGTTATAGGTAATGGAAGATGTGGGTAGGAGAAAAGATCTCCAAATCTGGCTTGACCACATGTTGGAGATGATTCTTTAGATCAGGAACCTAGTGGATTAGACAAGGCCTTGAAGGTTAACTACCTCAGCTTATCCTCTACCTGGCCACTATTCCATTTATGTCTAGTTTACTCTAAAATCCACACTGAGTGCATTACCATGAAGATACTTAAACTTTTGAGTATTTAAGAAAGTCCTTGTTCTTTTTTTTTCCTTTCAAAATAGACCTCCCTTAAAATTTAGAAAGACTAAAACTAGTTCTAAGGTGAATTTTATGTACACCACAGGGATGAGTGCTTTTACTAAGGTATTGACCATATCTTGTATGATCTGCTTAATAATACCTTAAGCTATTTTAAATTACAAATAACATTTTGTGTTTTAGAAAAAGCATGCATCATTTGCCCTATTTAAATTTTTTGATAAAGAGAAAATCTTTTTGAATTGAAAGCATAATGTCTTTCTTCATAGATGGTGCAGATAAAATCCTTGTGTAATTCTTGTGTACATAGAAGCTATGGAACATCTACTTTGGACTTTAGAACAACATTCATTTGGGCCCTTTTTATATTTAACCCCTCTGGCTCTGGGTTAGGGTGGTGGGCAGGGAAATAGACCACTACAACTGTGAATAAACTTTTTTGTTGAGGATTTTTTCCCCCCAAAACCTGTTTTTTTAAGTATTGGGCTTGAGGGTTTTGAGGAGAGGGAACCACGTTAGAGTTTGACTGAAGAAAATCAAGAGTCCTGTCAATTTCATTCTAGCTATAGTGCAAACATGGTGGTACTGTTCTAGCTATAAAAACTTTAAAATTGTTATGGTGCTTTAAGTGGCAGTGTAGTATGTGGGAGACTGTGTACAGAGATGTGCTTGTTTCTGAGTGTTGTGAAATATTATAAAGAGCACCTCTTCATTTTCATCTTTAAATCAAAACTGTAACTAATTATCAGATTTTATTTTTATATAATTTTGCAAAGTAAAAGTTAGGAGACTGGCAAACTTCTAGATTGGCTTTTACAGACCCAGGCCTGATGTAAATGTAACTTGTTTGTTGGGGTTTTATAACTAAAATTATATTTCACTGTATAAACTGTTCAAAACTAATCTTGTAAAAATTGTAATAAAAATATTTGCATCAATTAGTTTGTAATAATTTCTTAAGATTGTTGCATCTCAACTTATTTAGTCCTAATGTATTTCATACTCTTGATGCCTTACGGTAGGGCTGTCCAAAATGCAGCCAGTCTACAAGCACAGAAATTTACATAAATGCTTTAGTAAACAAAGCCAAGCTACCACAGAGCTCTCACTAAAATGGCAAATGAAAATATATTGTCTATTGTTTCAATAAAAATCTAAGGTTGGACAGCCCTGCCTTATGGCATGGAGGTGGTCTGAGTTCTCCAAGGCTCTGCTAGGTGAGTACAAGCTCCTGCCAATCTGAAAAGTCTGGTGAGGCCATCCAAGAATCAAAGGTGGTGAAAGTTTAATAATTACCAGGAGGTGGGTTCTTTGTTCTGTATGAAATTTGTGGCTCTTTTCAGAATGCGCAATGGAAATGGAGGCTTAATACTATTTTAAATTGAGTATCTCTTAGGGAATTCTTTTATTTAGTATATTTTCTAGGATATATAAGTTAACAAACTCAAAGAGTTCCTACTAAGAGGAAGAGAAAAAGGATTAATAAAATACATAGACAATTAAAAATCTCTTTATAGATAACGAAGAAAGGATCATAAGAGATTGGAGTTGGAAAGGGACCCTGTGGAGTCTAGTCCAATTCCCTCCTTTTAAAGCTGAGGAAATGGAAGTGTCCTTAGAAGTTAAATAACTTTCCTAAAGTCACAGAGCTGGATCTGAATTAGATCCTCTCACTGCACATGTGCTGCTTTTCTTAGTATACCTGATTTTAGCTCTTCTGTAGTAGATTTTGATTGAACTAATCTTAGATCGTATCTGAGATTTTGGAGACGGGTCTCCAAATAAATAGACATCTCTTGTTAAAATGAAGTGATGAAATATGATGAAAAAGTGATTAAATGAAGCCAATGAAATTACCCAGCAAATTCTGGGAATATTGAATTTCAAAGGATTTCTCTTTCTCTTCTCCATTTGCTTATAAAAACATGCTTAGTGTGTTGAGACTTTTTAGGTACAGGAACTCACATGGTCTTTTTTGGGGGGAGGGGGGTAGGGCAATTGGGATTAAGTGACTTGCCCAAGGTCACTCAGCTAGTAAATGTGTCAAGTGTCTGAGGCTGGATTTGAACTCAGGTCCTCCTACTCTAGGGCTGGTGCTCTACTCACTGCACCACCTAGCTGTCCCTTACATGTTCTGTTTGTAACAAAGCTTATGATTATTTATCCTCACTATTTTGACCAGGCTATCATGAAGCAACTATAAAACTATTACATCCCTCTTATTTCGGCATCTACTATCTTTTTACCAGTTTGGGTACTACTCATTTCAAGTTTGTCCATCAGCTTTCCAGTTGAGGGCTGTGGACTTCACTTTGGAGGAACAGAGGTCTGGTCCCTGCTCAAAGGGACCTGTGCAACCCGAGAATTATGAGTACCTCATCTTACTGAAGCTTCCAGTTTTGAAACCAGAATATTTGCAGAGGTGTTCTCTGGATGTCAGGGAGAAGTCTCAGGAAGCAGATGTCTAGCTTTTGACTCTTCAGACTTCTTCATCTCTAGCTCAGCTATCTTTTCATGCTGGAGATTCTTCCACCTCTGTGGCCTTTTCCAGTTGGTGAGAACCCCAGAACCTCCATTTGAGGATGTGTCCCTACTAACCATGATCACTTCTAATTTGTCTCAGGTCCTGACTTTTGATGGACTTTTCCACATTTCCTTTTTTTTATCTCCCCATGTAATGTGTTAGAATGTAAGCCCCTTGAGGGGCAGGCAAAAGAGAATGGATCATTAGGATGTTATTGTTTGGAAGGAACCACCTCCTTTTAGAGCTGAGAAAATTGAAGACTTTTTGCTTCTATTTGTATTCTCAGTACTTATCACTTGTTAAGTGCCTAATAAAAGCTTAATTTAATTTCATAGGTACATATCACAGCCTCTTCATGTTAGTTGGTTACCATAAGTAGAAAAAAAAATATGTTCTAGTGGCTGATCTGGTGATTGTCTTATCTGCACTTTGTCATCTGAAGGATCAGCCTCACTGTCACACATTTCAGTTACCAGACAAACTCAAGTCTTTCTGGCTTGGTAGAATTTGCCAGAACTTACACTCCATTGGACAAGTCCTTGGGAACATATGGGTCTTCCAGGCTATAATAAGCACTGGACTTAAGTGGAGGTTTCATATTCATATTGTCGAACAAATAGAATGTGGTGTAATAAAAAGGTCAAGGCATAGTCTCTTAGACAAACTGTAACTTCTGGTTAGACCTGAATTGGAATTAGTGGAGTAAGGAAGTATGTGCCTATATCAAACATTGTTTCCTTCCATCGGAATCTCTTAGAAAGTTATGAATATAGTCCCAAGGTTGTATATCACAGAATCTAAGGGTTGGAATAGACTTAGGTTGCATCTAGTGTCAAAAAATCCTCACCTTGGCATACTCGACAAGTGGTAATCTAGCCTCTGAAGCTCACCAGTGAGGGAACCCACTACTTTCTTGAGGCAATTGATTGCATTTTTAAAAAGTAAGTTTTGATTGTTTTTAATATCCCCATGGTTTCCCCTAGTATCCCCCTCCCGCTCCCAGAGAGCCATCCTATATAACAAATAGTATTTTTTAAAATGTCAATATATTGAAGAGGTCTGAAAACCTGCAAACTTGTAGACCTCCCATTCTACAAAGGGGTGGGTTGGGCAGTGTCTTATCAGTGGGCCTTCATGGGATACAAGCTTAGTAATAGAATCTCTTTGCATAATTCCGAATTGCTTTCCAGAATGGTTGTACTAATGTACAACTCTATCCATAATGCACCAGTGTGCATGGGGACACTTCCCACAGCCCCTCCAGCACTGACTATGAGGCCACTCATTCCCTTTAACGGATGTGTCTAATTGTAAAGGAGTTTTCTTTGACATCAGTTTTAAATGAGCTTCTTTGAAATTTGCTCCTGGTTTCTGCCATCTGGGGACAAAATATAGTAGAACAACTACGGGAGGGAAGAGAATAAGCATTTACAAAGGACCAGCTATGTGCCAGACACTGCACTAAGCACGTTTACAAATCTCATTTGATCAACACAACCCTGCAAGGTAGGTGCTATTATGATCCTCTTTTTAGAGTTGGGGAAACTAAGGCAGAGATTAAATGACTCGCCTAGTAAGCAGCTGATACCCAGCACTCTTTCTCTACTGTACTCTTGGCTGCCTCTTTCTCATAATCTTCAAATATGAATACTTAAACAAAGCTATCATATCTCTCCTTTCTCTTTGCCCTCTCCTCTCTAACACTTGAAGTTCACTTGTGTTCCTTGCAACATAGGGACTCAAGGGCTCCAAACAATTCTGGTTGCCTTCTTGTGATGAGTTGTAGCAAATCAGTGCCTTTTCTAAACTCTGGTTGTCAGAACTAAACCCAATGCAAAAAATGTAGTCTGATAGTAGACAACTATGATGGGGAAAGGCATTCGAGTCCATGTCACTTATCACCTGGAGTGTGTTTGGTGTTCTGGGAGGACTAGCGCCGCTGGTGTGAGGGCTTGCTGAGCCCTTTTCAGAGTTGCTCATCTGCCTTTGGTGTCCACCTGATTCACCCAACTCTCACCTGTGGCTCCAAGAAGACGTAGCATGTGCAGCAGCCACACCCCAGTGAACTCTCTTAGCAGATGGGCTAAATCTGGTTAAGAGTAACCAAGAGGCCTCAAACCTGTGGTTGAGTTAGAGGGTATCTACTCCAGGTGTGTGAAGACTTTCCTGGAATGGGTAGATGAGAATAATTTGTTCCAGCAGCTTGACCAGACACAGAAGATGCCAAGGTTATCCACTGCATCTGGGCTTGCCATTGGACTTTGGGGACTGTGGAAGAGAGAATGAGGCAGGTGACTTTGTGTGACTCTGCCTTGCTCAAATTCAGTTCACAAGCAAGTCAAGATATCACCTGTGATGTTGTTGGTCCTCTGCAAAAACAAGGACAAACAACAGCAGCCTCTCACCTCCTTACTCTTGGAAGCTAAGTTTTTCTTACAGCAACCCAAGATCTTTCCTTTCTTAGCTGCCATATCACACTGTTAACACTCATTGAGCTTGAAGTCCACTAATATCCCCGAATCTTTTTCAGACAAACTGCTGTTTAATCATGTCTCCCCTACATTGTAATAGTCATTGTTTTAAACCTAAGTGTAACACTTTTATATTTTTACCCCTATTATATTTACTTATTATATTCAGCCCAATGCTCTAGCCTGTCAAGATCCTTTTGGATCCTGATTTGTCATCCAGTGCTATCCATCTCAGCTCTGTGGCTTATACAGATTTGATAGGCCTTCTATCTATGCCTTTATCTAGTTCATTGATAAAAATATTTAATAGAGCAAGGCTAAACACAGATACTGGGCCCTCTCCCCTAGAGACCTGCCAAATTGACGTCAAACTATTAAATTCCACTCTTCGAGCCGGGCCCTTGAACCAGTAGTTCTCAGTCCATCTGAGTCCGTATAGCCTACCTCCCCATCTTAGCCAGAATGGCCCAGGAGATTCTGTCCAATTATTTTGCTAAAATCTAAGTAAACATTCAACAAGCATTTATTAAGCATACATACTATGCTTTACCCATAGTTATTCCCCTGAATAACTATGTTTGATAGCTTTAGTAACTTTGTTGAAAAAAGGAAATGAGGATAATCTGGCCTTTCTGTTCTTGAAACTGGCTCTTTGTGTAGACATCTTCTTAAAGGCTTGCTAGGTGGTAAAGTAGTTAGAGAACTGGGTCTAGAGTCAGAAATGCTTGAGTTCAAATCTGGCTTCAGACACTTCCTAGCTATGTGACTGTGGGCAAGTCACTTGACCCAGTTTGCCTTAGTTTCCCCATCGGTAAAATGAACTGCAGAGGGAAATGGCAAAACACTCCAATATCTTTGCTGAGAAAACCCCAAATGGGGTCACAGAGTCAGACATGACTGAACAATTTATCTTTTTAGTAGTTTATTCTAGAATGTTGCATTTCAGCTAAATCTGCCTACTTGCTGTTCCTTGTATGTGACATTCTTTTTATATTTTTTTTAAAAATTTTGAGTTCCAAATTTTCCCTCCCTGGATCCAGCCTCTTCCCTATTCATTGAGAAGGCAAGCAATACAATATCAATTATGCATGTGAAATTATGTAAAATACTTCCATATTAGCCATGGTGGGGAAAAAAAAACCAAGAAAAATAAAATGAAAAAAAAATGAGTACGTGACGTTCTTTTACCTCATAACTTTACACAGGCTGTAATGTTCTATTCTAGTTCTGCCTTTTAGGATCCCTTTCTCCCTTTAAGACCCAGCTCCAGCAATATGTCCTCCAAGGTCTTTCCTTTTTCCCCACTTGTAGTTCTTTCCTCAGGCTGGGTGGGAACAGTGGATGGTGCCCTGGGGTCTGGAGTCAAGAAGACCTGAGATCCAATCTTAGACCCTTATTAGCTGTGTGACCCTGGGCTAGGCCACTTAACCCTTTTTTTTGCCTCAGTTTTCCCATCTGTAAAATGGGAATAATGATAGCACTCACCTCTCAGGATTGTTGTGAAGACCAACTGAGATGATAATTGTAAAGCATTTAGCACAGTGCCTAGCATATAGTAAATTCTGTATTAATGTTAGGTATTACTATGCCCTGGCCCCCTCTCCCAGAGCCACACTGGCTTAGCTTCTCCCTTCATTTTAAGTCTCAGTATTCCTGATACTATGCTTATAGAAGCACGGCATGCTTTTGTGCTAGTTATTATTTGTCTTTACTTCCATTTTCAGTATTTTAAAAAATCTAAGACGGTTGATGAATTCTCTGAGCACCCATATATATCGGGCTCCAGACGATTACCATTTCTCTTGATTGAAATTATTCTCCTTTATGTCTTTAGAAATTCATTCTTCAGAATTTCCAGCGTATTAGGGCTGACTCTTCCCCACCTCCCCTTGAATTTTGGTCCTATCATTCCTTGGCATCCCATGAAAACTCCCCAAATCAAGGGTTGGTGATCTCTGCCTGGCTTTCTTCTCTTCTATCCCAAACTCCTGGAGGGAGTTATCGCTGTCTTTCAAAATTCCCGTGCTTTCCACTCCAGTAGGCAGTTCCTTCCTATTAAAATCAGATCCAGAATAGTTTTACCCTTGTTGTTTCTCTGTTTTGTGAAGGATAAAATGATGCCACAAGTCCTAGCACAACTCCCAGGTGTGAACAACCTGACCTTGACAGCTTTGTTTCTTTGAAGAACATTGCTTTTGGTTCTAAGCCCCACATTTCAAGATGGACGCTGACAAATTGGAGGGTGGATGGCAATGTGCCCCAAAAGAGGTTTAGATGTCATTGGTGGAATAGCTGAAGGAACTAGGGATATTTGGTTTGGAGAAGGGGTGTGTGTGTGTGTGTGTGTGTGTGTGTGTGTGTTTGTGTAGATGGCACTAAAATTGTCTTCAAATATTTGTAAGGATTGTCATGGTGAAGGAGTGGGCAGCTAGGTGGTGCAATGGGTAGCTTGCCATGCCTGGATTCAGGAAGACCCGGGTTCAAATCCAGCCTCGGACACTTACTAGCTGTGTGATCCTGGGCAAGTCACTTAACTCTGTTTGGCTCAGTTTCCTCATCTGTAAAATGGGCTGGAGAAGGAAATGGCAAACCACTCCATTATCTTTGTCAAGAAAACCCCAAATGGGATCACCAAGAGTCAGACAACTCAAATGACTGAACAAGAACAACATGGTGAAGCAGTAAACATTTGTGTAGTTCCAGGGTATGGAATACTCCAATATTCATTGCCATCTGGTGGTCAATTTAGACATTTCTAGGTGTTTATTCCCATGGATCATGTCATACTTGAGTTCCAGGCTAGCTTCTCCTGACTGATTTTAGCGACCCTGTACACACTTTCCATTCTCTTCTATCTTCCATGTTGACATCATGTGGTGGAAAGTTCACTAGATGTGGAGTTGAAAGACCTGTTGAATTCCAGGCTGGGCTCTGTTACTACTTTCTAACCTTGGGCAAGTTTTCTGAGCCTCAGCTTCATTATAGGTAAGATCCATCAACAGACCAAAAAGCATTTATTAATTGAGGACTGTATGTACTGTTCTAGTAACTGGGGACACAGATAAAAATGACACTCAAGGAGCTAACATTCTTTCAACAGGAATAACATCCTTGAAGTCTAAACATAAACGAAAGTGCTATATAAATGTGGCTGACTACTTTGTGACCTTGCAGGAAAGCCACTTACGCTTTTTGGATCTTAGTTTCTCATCTATAAATTGTGTGGATGTGGGTAGGTGAGGTGGGGTTGCATTCAGTGCCTTCTAAGGTCCTTTCTAGTTCTTTGCTTTGCTTAATTCTTTGGGTCTCAGTTCTTTGGGTCAAATCATGTGGATCTAAAGTTTTGTTTGTACTTATATAGAGAAGCAGGTCCTTATTAGGGAATATTGCATTTGGGAGATGCCCACATATCTATTCACTACTGTTATTTTCAAAGATTACCAAATATTTCTTTTATGATACACTTAATCATTAACTAGCAGACATTTCACTATACAAAGAACAAAAAAGAGAATTATGTAGGAAACTGAGCTGTTACATAGTTTAAAAATATATATTTAATTTGACAATGTATTAACAATATGTTTGTATCTTTTTCTGAATTTTTTTTCATGTATTTTAAAAATTAGACACCATATTTCTTAATGTCACAGTTTTCTTTTCCCTTCTGCCTGCTAATGCTTCTTTGCCCCATCAACTGTCTGGAATCTTTCTTCCGCCTACATCATCCCTAGTAATTACAATTCTGCTATTAGGAATTTAACTTACTGCTTTGTGGTCAATACAAAACACAGAGTTCAGACAGCCTTTTTTCTCCCTGGATTTGATCCAGGGGGATTGATGTTTGTGGGAGTCAATTATGACATAAACACAGGGGCAGCTTGATACTATAGAACCCAGTAAATTAAGATAATTTCTCCCCTGCTCTTCATCCATTGTAAATACTTTGAAGATTTCTCTGGCAAGACTGAATGATGTCAACTTTATCATTTCAGTGGCAGGAATGTTAGCTGTTGAGAAAGAAATCCTTTGATACAATGAATGGGAGGGAATTAGGGATTACCGACTAAGCAGTTGGAGTTACATCACTGTTTTACCACCAACTGACTCCTTAATCTCACCTGGGATGTTAATGGGAAGACTGGTTTGTGAAGTCTGTGGAGAATGAAACCCCAGAGATCCAGGGAGTGAGGGCCCATTTGCTATAAGTCTTAGTGGAACTCTTGCCAGTGAAGGAGTCTAGATTTTGTAGTTGGAATAGCTGGAAGAACTGGAGATTTGTGGTTTGGAGAAGGGAAGAAGTGCATGTGCACGTGTGTTCATGTGCATGTGAGTGTGTATGTATGCACGTGTTTGTGCATGCCTGCGTGTGAGTGCGTGTGGCACTATAATTGCCTTCAGATATTTTAAGGATCATCATGTTGAAGGAGTGGACATTCTGTGAAGTTTCAGAATGTATGGAAGTTACAGAGAGCTATGTTTTAATTCTTTATATCAAATACCTTTCAAATGACTGGAACAACATGTTCAAAAGTGGAATGGGTGGCCTTGTAAACTCCTTGAGACTAAGAACCATCTTCTTTTCTTGTATTTGCATCATCCCTAGTACTTAGCATATTACCTGGCATGTAGTAAGGGTTTAATAAATGCTTAATCTAATTTAATTTAATCCCCACCCCTAGGGCTAGTTCTGGCCACAGAGAGGTAATAACTTTTTTTTTCTATAATAGTGATTCTTAATTTTTTTTTGGTCTCAGGGTTCCTTTAAATTACTTTTTTTTTCCTCTTTAAGCTTTTTTTTTAAAGTTTAATTTTATTTTCAGTTTCAAATTCTCTCCCTCCCCTTTCTATGCCCCAACCTATTGAGAAGGCTAGAAAAACAAAATCCATTACCTATGTGTATAATCATGCAAAACAAATTTCCACGTCAGCCATGTCCAAAATAAAAAGCAAGAAAGGGGAAAAAATATGCTCCAATTTGCAGGAGTCCATCACTTCTTTCTCTGGAGGTGGATAGCATGTTTCATTGTGAGTCCTTTGGAATGGTTGGTCACTGTGTTGATCGGAGTTATAGTTGTCTTTAGAAATTGATTATCTTCACGATATTGTTGATATAAATTGTTCTCCTGTTCTACTTAACTTACTCTGCCTCATTTCATACAAGTCTTGCCAGGTTTTGCTGAAACTCTCCCCTTCCTCATTTCTTACAGCACAGTAGTAGTCCATCAAATTCACATGCCATAACATGTTTGGTTATTCCCCATTTGAGGAACATCCTCTCAGTTTCCAATTCTTTGCCACCACAAAAAGAGCTGCTATGTTTTCATACATACGGGTTCTTTTCTTCTTTCTTTGATCTTTTTGAGCTTTATTCCAAGTAGTTGTATATCTGGGTCAAAGGGTATGCATAGTTTAATACTTTTTTCTAGTATAGTTACAAATTGCTTTCCAGAATGGTTGGACTAGTTCACAACTCCACTAATAGTACATTCATGTACCTTTTTTTCCCCACAGTCCCTCCCGAGTTTTTGATTTTTCTTTTTTTTAATCATACCATCAATCTGAAGGGTATGAGGTGGTACCTCAGAGTTGTTTTAATTTATATTTCTTCAATTATTAGTGATTTGGAGCATTTTTTATATAACTATCCATAGCTTGGATTTCTTCCTATGAAAACTTTGACCATTCATCAATTGTGAAATGGCACTTTTTCTTGTAAATTTGACTCTATTCTCTATATATCTTAGAAATGAGACCTTTACCAGAGAAATTTGCTGCAAATATTTTTTCTAATTTTAGCTGCGTTAGTATTGTTTGTGCAAAATCTTCTAATTTTATGTAATTAGAATTATCTATTTTGCCTCCTGTTACCCTCTGTCTTTCTTGTGTGGTCATGAACTTGTTCCCTAACCATAAATCTGATGGTGATTTCTTCCACATTCCACTGAATAGCTTATGATGTCATTCTATAATTATGCACCCATTGTGAGTTTATCTCAGTATACAGTATGAGATATTGGTCTGTATTTAGTTTCTGCCAGACTACTTTCCAGTTTTTCCAACAGTTTTGTCAAAAATGAATTCTTTTCTCAATAGTTGGGATTTATCAGTTTGTTTCTGTATAGTGTGTACCTCAGCTATTCCACTGGTCAACCTCTCTTATTTCCTATCAAATACCACACTGTTTTGATGATTATAGCTTTGTAGTATGGTCTGAGATCTGGTACTGCTAGACCCTCTTTCTTCCCATTTCTTTCATTGATTTCCTTGATAGTCATGATCTTTGATTTCTTAAGATAAATTTTGATATTTTTTCTAGTTCTATAAAGTACTTCTTAGATAATATGATTGGTATGGTAATGAATAAGTAAATTAATTTAGGTAGTGTTGTCATTTTAATTATTTTGGCTTGGCCCATGTTAATGGGATGTAAGATCTTCCCTGCCTATTAATAGCCTCAGGTGGAGCCTGTTAAGGGAAGCTTGCTTAGAGGAAGCTTACTTCTAGGAAGGCTTTCACATCTTTTGCTAATTTCTAATTAGGCACTGAGTCATGAGGGTTGCATGCCTTCTGGCTCTGAGAAGTATATATATATAAACTGTATAGTGTATATATATATATATGGTATATAGTATATATATAAACTATCAACTCAGAACATATATATATATGTATATACATATATATATATACACACACACATATATGTTCTGAGTTGATAGTTTGCTTTGGGGGCTCACTTATGAGAAGGACCTTGTGATTCCCTGGTTGAGACTCTGAGTAGCCTTATGTTCAGAGCTCAGATGTAAAGGCTCTCTCGATCCAGTGGTGTATGTAAAATGTATAGCAATATTGCTCATATTTTCTCTGACATTCAAGGTGCTGACTTTTCTCCTGAACTAATGAATGTAATTAAAGATGATTTTTTACCCCTTTAAAGTTGCTTTCCTTTAAAAGCAGATCAAAGAATCTGCTAGCAGGACATCCTGGATATGCTAGGGTGCTTGTTGTTACACCTACCCATGAGCAATTAATATTTCTTCCATTATTTAGATTTGTATTTGTGTGAAGTATATTTTGTACTTATGTTCATATACTTCCTGTGTTTGCCTAGGCAGGTGGATTGTCAAGTATTTTATACTATCTGTATATATTTTAAATGGAATTTCAATCTCTTCCTGTTGGATTTTGTTGGTAATAAACAAAAATGCTGATGATTTGTATGGCTTTATTTTATGTTCTGCAACTTTGGTGGAGATGATTGTTTCAATTAAAGTTTTAGTTGACTCTCTAGGATTCTCTGAATAAACCATCTATTATCTGCACAGTGATGATTTTGTTTCCTCTTTTCCTTATGCTTATTCCTTCAATTTCTTTTTCTTGTCTTATTACTGTAGCTAACATTTCTAATACAATGTTGAATAGTAATGGTGATAATGGACATCCTTGCTTTGGCCCTGATATTTTTGGAAAAGCTCCTAGCTTATTCTCAAAAAAAAAAAATGCTTGCAAGTTTCTAGGATAGATCCTGCTTATTATTTTAAGTAAAGCTCCTTATATTCTTGTGCTTTCTGGGTTATTTTTTTTTAAACAGGAATGGGTATTATGTTTTATCAAAAGCTTTTTCTGCATCTATCAAAATAATTATTATTTTTGTTGATTTTGTTACTAATATGGTCAATTATGCTTATAATTTTCCTAGTATTGAACCAGTGCTGCATTCCTGGTATAAATCCATCCTGGTTATAGTTTATGATCTTTCTGATACATTGCTGTAGTCTCCTTGCTAAAATTGTATTTAACATTTTTGTATCAATATTCCTGAGTGAAATAGGTCTATAATTTTCTTTCTCTGTTTTGACTCTCCCTGGTTTAGGCAGTAAGACCATATTTGTGTCATAGAAGGAATTTGGTAGGATCTCTTCTTTACTTATTTTTTCATACAGTTTATGTAGTGTTAAAATTAATTGCTCTTTAAATGTTTTGTTAGAATTGACTTGTCAATCCATCTAGTCCTGAGTATTTTTTTTCCTTTAGGAGTTTGTTTATGGCTTGCTCAATTTCTTTTTTTTCCAAGAGAGGGTTATTTAAGTATTCTATTTTCTATTCTGTTAATCTGGCCAATTTATATTTTTGTAACTATTCATCCATTTGATTTAGATTGTCAGTTTTATTAGAATAGAGTTGGGTGAAATAACTCCTAATAATTGTTTTTATTTCTTCATTGGTCATGAATTCACCTTTAAAATTTTTGTACTGATAATATTTTTTCCTTTCTTTTTCTTAATTAAATTGCTAATTGCTTAGCTATTTTACTTTTTTTTTTAAGTTCCTAGTTTTTACTTTTCAATTCAATGGCTTTTTTTAAACTTCTAGTTTCCTTAATCTCTCTTTTGATTTTCAGGATTTTTATTTTGGTTTTTAATTGGAGATTTCTTATTTGTTGGTTTTCTAGTTTTTTTTAGTTGCATGTCAACTTCATTGATCTGCTCTTTCTGTCTTGTTGATGAAAAAGTTTAGAGATATAAAATTTCCCCTAATTATTACTTTGGTTGCATCCCACAAATTTTGGTATCTTGTTTCATTGTTTTCATTATTTTTAATGAAATTATTTATTGTTTCTATAATTTGTTCTTTGACCCAGTCATTTTTTTAGGATTATTTAGTTTCCAATTAGTTTATAATCTTTTCCTCAAAGGCCCTTTATTAAATATAATTTTTGTTGCATCATGATTGATAAAAGATGCATTTAAATTTCTGCTTTTCTGCATTTGTTTGTGAGATTTTTATGCCATAATATATGGTCAGTTTTTGTGAAGGTGTCATACACAGTTAAGAAATAAGTATAATCTTTTCTTTTCCCATTCAGTATTCTCAAGAGGTCTATGATATCAAATTTTTCTAAATTTCTATTCATCTTCTTAACTTCTTTCTTGTTTATTTATGTTTAGATTTATCTAGACCTGAGAGAGGTAAATTGAGGTTCCCTTACTATTATAGTTTTACTGTCTCTTTCCTCATGTACCTCATTTAACTTTTCCTTTAAGAATTTAGATTCTATACTATTTGGTTCATATATATTCAGTATTGAGATGAACTCATTGTCTATTCTACCTTTAAACACAATCTAGTTTCCCATTTTATTTCTTTTTACTTTGTCTGAGATCATGATTGCTACCCTGCCTTTTTTTTTAAACTTAAGCTGAAATATAATAAGATTCTGCATCAGTTGCTTATTTTAGCTCTATTTATATCTTTCTATTTTAAGTGTTTCTTACAAACAATATATTGTTGGATTCTGGTTTCTAATCCATTCTGCTATAATCTTCCATTTTATGGATGAGTTTATTCCATTCCCATTCAGAGTTATGATTGCTCAGTATGTGTTTTCCTCCATTCTACTCTTTTATACTCATCCTTTTTTTCTCCCTTGTCTCTTTGACTAGTGCCTCCTTTAATCTACCTTCTCTCTAATTCCCCTCCCCACTTTTCCCATAGTCCCCCTTTTTCCTATTTATCCGTTGGGTAAGATGTATTTGTGTACCCACTATGTGCTTATGTATATTCTTTCCTCTTTTAACTAGCTCAGAAAAGAGTGAGATTCAAGTTTTTTTCTTTCCCCTCTGCTGCCCCTTCATTACACTCCCTATTTATGTGAGATAATTTTCCCCATTCTTATTCTTCCTTCCCCTCCTCTCCCAGGGTTTTCCTCTTTCCCATTCATTCCATTTTTCTTTTAAGATCATCCAAACACAATAGAATCACACCCAAGCCAGGACCTCTATCTAATTAAACTCCCTCTATGATCTCTGGTGTTGATAAAGCTCTGAGGGGCTACATGTATCACCTCCCCATAAAAGAGTGTAAATAGTTTAATCTTATTTATTTCCCTATGATTTCTCACTCATGTTTACCTTTTTATGCTTCTCTTGACTTCTATACTTGTATGTCAAATTTTCTACTTCTTCAGGGTCAGAGGGCATCACAACCATGTGACTCAAACCCAGTGACCTAAGTCATCAAAGACTCTTGATCCAATCAAAGATTTTTGATTGAAACAAAGGCAAGACTCAAAGGCACTTGATTGCCTTAGTGCTGAGAAGCACTCCAAAACAAAAGACAACAAAATCTCCCCCTGCTTGCCACCAGACCTCTGTTGCTCTCATTTGGTTTTTAAAATAAGTTGTTAGCTCCTTCTTTAGGTGTTGCTGTATCCAAGTTGCATATTTTTTTTTGAGGCTTTGCCTATAGATGTTTTCAAGTTGTTTTCATCCTTTGTGCTTGTGTTTTGAGCTTCCCTGCCACCATAATAACTCTTTATGGTTGGGTTCTTTTTTGTTTTGTTCATTTTTCCAGTCTTCTTCTTGACTTCAGACTTTATGTTAGTGCTGGACTCTGTGTACTTCTTGAGGGTGAGTTTGGATGTGTGGCCTCATCTTTTGCCCTCTTAAACCCTGATGCTTTTACAACTCTAGCAGGGGGCAAGCTTTTAGTGCTCCCAAGCAGTGTGACCTGAGCGGGGAGTCTATTCACTGTCCTCCTGGTCTGAGTTCTGCAAGTTCCTCTTGTTGGTTTGAGGCTATTGACTTGTTTCTGGTTGAAAGTTTCAGCTGACTGTTTCTTGATACAGTCACTGGCTCACTGGGAGAAGTTGGGTGGCCATGCTGCCTTATGGTACCTATTCCTGTACCCAGTGCTTTCACGGGGATCTCTTTAGTCTCATTCTGCTGTCCTGCCTTCTGTCAGGCCCTGGATGGTGCAATGCTCTCAACCACAGTCTGCTATGCACTTCTGGCCAGATCCCTTTCCCAGAGTTCGAAGACCTCTCTATCGTCTCCTTAAGCTGTCTGGGCTAGAAAAATGATTCACTGGTGTCTTCTTGGCTTTTCCAATCATAATTCAGTCTGGTGCATTCTCTAGATCTATGTCAAGGTGATGTTAGAGGAGTGCTCAACTCTAGTGCTTCTTTTCACTTTACTCCCCTGCCCCAACCCTTTATACACTGAAGAATTATTGAGGAGCCCTGAAGAATTTTTGTTTATGTGGGTTTTACTTATTGGTATTAACCATATTAGAAATGGAAAGGTCTTAGTATTCTTATGAATAATTTTGGTCTTGTGGAGCCTCAGAAGGGGTCTTGGGGACCTCCAGGGGTCCTTAGACCACACTTTGAAATCTCTCATCTATAAGTACTTTCCTCACAGAAATCCTGTGAGGTGGTAGATAGTGTAAGTATTATACCAGATAAAGAACCTGAGGCTTAGGTTAAGTGGCCCACAGTAACAAAGCCAGAAAATTATCAGAGGTGGAATTCCAACTCAGGTCTCCTGACTTCTAGCCCTGTGTGCTCTTCCTTCGATACCACGAATGTCCTATTTTGAAGCATGTAATGTCATCTTGCCTTTTCCACAGGGTGGTGCTATTTACAGCCCTTGGATTCCGTTAAATGCTCGGTTAACAGTAATCAGGTGTTTACAACTCTGATGGTATTCTGTACAACCAATTCCTCAGTGGTTATCACTGAGCATCAGCAAGTTCTGGAAGCTGCCCCACCCTTAATGACTGCCCCTCACTCAGGGGCTGCACGTTCCTGGTGGGAAAACTAGGGTTTCATTTGAATATAAAGGAAGAGATTTCTCTTGAGATAAAGGAGAAGGGAAAAGGACCCAAGGTATTTTGATATAAGGGTCCATGAATGAAATTTAAGGGTTGGTGGCAATGTTTTTTTCCTAGTTTCTTCTCAATGGGCTTTCCAGTTGGATCCTTATCTTGCTTGGTTGATCTTGGGTTTTTTCATTCTTTTCTTTTTTAATGCATTCCTGTGCTTTGCAGTTTTAATCTGATGTTTGCCTCTTCCTTGCATTGTAGACATAGATATCAGCAGAGATGGCACCCCCAGTGAGTGTTTACATTTCCTGGTGAGCCCTCAGGGATGGAAGTATTGGCTTCAAATGAAATGAACTGAAATAAATAATTATGAGTAAGGGGTCTCCCAGGGGTCATTGTCTGGTGAGCAGAGTAGTAGGGTGTCATACATTTGCATAAGGTGTACGTGCTGTTTGCATGGACCTGCACCTGCTTTGATGGTCAAAGTAGGAAGTGGTGACCCTTCCTTTTCAGTTGCTCTAGGGCTGGGTAGTTCTTTTATATGAATTATGATTATGCATTCTGAAACTCGGAGGGAGAACAGGACCCCTCCCAGTCCCCAGGGTAGTTCATAGCCCGGGAGCTAAGGTGGCAAAGTTAATAGCTCAAATTGCCTGGGAGTAGGTAAATTTTATCCCTAAAGAAAGATTGAATTACGTGAAGAAAGGCTCTTCTATAGAACTGTCAGTGTGGAAGCAGGTGCATATTATGAAGTTAATTTCCCAAGTTAAGAGGATTTTAGTGTATCCAGGTTGAATTGGCCTATAGGGGCTAAACTATGGAGCATGCTTAGAGTTGCCATTCCTGGTTCCAATTGGTTCCAATAAGATTTTGATAGCTAGGAGGGGCCTTAGAGACCATCAGGGCCAACCCTCTCATTTTACCTATGAGGAGACTGTGTCCCTGAGATATTAAGTGATATGTCTGAGGATACACAGGTAGTAAGTAGCAAAGTTAAGATTTGAACCCAAGTCCTCTGATTCCAAATTCAGTCTTCTTTGTACTGTACCAAGCTGCCACCTCCCAAATGAGGCAATATTACAAATTAGCCTGTCGGTCCCCTCTAGTATGTTTTCCTTAGAGGGCAGCCTACATAGCTTCAGATTCCCTCATTCACTCCCCTTTGCTCCCATCCTCCAAGTCACTTAGGAACAGGTATTATATGAAATTTTCTTCCACCTCAACTTAGTGGATCAATTTTTCAACTCTTCGTGTTAGAGGAGGGAAGGGACCTTATATTCTAATCCTCTCGTTTTCTACTGACTGTGGACTTTAAAAGGATAAAGACAATCTTCTCTCCCGCCATCCTTGTAACTCCCTCAGTCTTAATGGGTTAAAGGCTTAAAGGCTCTGATGGTAGTAAATGCTTAATTAATCCAGATTTAGGCCTGACCTAGTATCTTCTTGTTGTCCTTGGTCCTTTGTTCTTGAAGACCAACAGCATTGTGAGGGTGATGTCTTGACTTGCTTATAAATTGCCCTCTGCAGGCTGGCCCCACATCCCCTCCACCAGCCACCCTGAAGAAGGAGTAGTTGCAACCACTGGTCAGGCAGACCTAGACCCAGACCCAGCTCAGTGCCTTTTGTAATACCCCTTGGATACTGTGAGCTCTACCACCCATCCACCACCGACCCCTTCCTCTCATGGCATTTCTATCTCTGTATTAATCTGTTACCAGCCTTGGAGGTACAAACTGTTCCCAATCCCCAGCCTGGTTCTCTAATTCACATCTTCTTCAGCCCTTCACCACCAATATCCTACTTCAACCCTTCCCACCCTTTCCACTGAACCCCCTGGAATTCTGTTCCATAGTGAAGAAATTCCCTTTGTTCCCTAGCCTCTCTTTCTCACACTTCTTCCATCTACTAGCCCTCACTGGGACTTCCCCATTCCCCTCTGGTGACATGGCAACATGAGCTTTTCAGCATTGTCTGTATACCTTCTCTCACTTACCCTGCCCCCTCTGGCCTTGGAGGATGAGTCAGACTACTCCTTGGTCCTTACCTCCATCACTCATCAACCTTTTCTTCTTTGAAGTTGACTTAAAACTTTCCACCCAATCCAAATTATGTCAGCTGTAGGATACTGACCCCTTGTGAGAAATAGTTCATTGTTCATTTCTCACTCTACTCTACTCTATTTCAATCAGTATTAATCAGTTGGATGTGATTCCATAGGGGTAGTGATTTTAAGTTCTGTATATTAAGCCCCAGAGCTATAAGCTGCAGATTCTAAGTTCACTTGCTTAATAATAGGAAGCTAACTAGAGGCCCTCCACCCTTGTTTTTCATTGTTATGGTGACCAAATCTAGCATGGCGAAGGTGACTCAATTACATAAGAAGTATTATTCTCCCTTGTCGAACATGAGTTGGTGACCATCTTGTGACCACATAGAGATTCCCATGCTTAGCCCAACCTGACATACCATTTCTAGCTGATGCATCATTTTTTTGGCCTGCAAAGCAAGATCTTTCTATGGGATTCTGTGCTTTCTATAGCCTCTTTAGAATGTTCAGGTATCAAATCTGGTATCAAGCCTTATAAAAATAATGCCTGGGGGGCAGCTAGGTGGAGCAGTGAATAGAACATGGGCCCTGGAGTCAGGAGGACCTGAGTTCAAATGTGGCCTCAGACACTTGACACACTTACTAGAAGTGTGACCTTGGGCAAGTCACTTAACTCCAATTGCCCTACCTTCCCCTCTCAAAAAAAAAATAATACCCGGGAAGAAAGGGGCATCTCAGATTGTGAGGAAGATCTGAGGTCCACTTTATTAGAGGGGACCACAGACCCTTTAATAAAGTGCCATTGGCTCAGAGTTCTGTCTCAGTCTCTTTTATTGTAGTTTGGACTATTTTAATCCCCATGCCCGTAGGTCATATTCTCTCCTTTTTTCTTTTTAGAGGCAATCAGAGTTAGGTGACTTGACCAGGGTCACACACCTAAATGTATAAGTAAGTAGTAAGTGAGTACTGATTTGAACTCTGGTCTTCCTGACTCCAGGCTCTATGCACTGTGCCACCTAGATGCCCCTCTTTCCTTTTTAAAGGAAGAGACTTTTTTTTTTTAAAGAAGAGAGCTGGTTTATCATCTTCTTCCCCTGCCTTTATACCCCCTTAAGCTCCCTAACATCCCAGTTCTTCAGCCTTCTTAAATCTCATCTTACACTCCTCCATTCCACCTCAGCCACCTATTCTGTTGGTCCCATATGCCGCCGTTACCCACAAATGTTCCATTTCCTTAATTAGAGTCTCTGACATTCCCCATCATCTGTGTTTCACCATCCCTAAGTCTATTCCTTGCCCTCCTCCATACCTTGAATCTCTCTATCCCCCATACTTTCTCAGGTCATTACCCCTGCTCTGATTTCACTTTCCTCCCTCTCCGTTCTTAACTCAATAGTTAGCCATTTCGACTCTACATTGTCCTCTGTTCTTGAGTCCCTTGCCCCCTTGTCCTATCAACACTCATCTTTTGCTAGACCTCAGTTCTGATTTACTTCTACCATCTGCTTCCTCTGCTCCTACTCATGACTCTTCTGAACACAGCTAAAAGAAGTGCTTACTGGGTACACTACAAATTCATGTTATTCAACCATAATTGGGCCCTTACTGCATGCAACAAGGCAGTCCTATTATTTCTTTCTAGCTGATTCCCCATCTAACCCCCCAGAGAAGTTGTTCAACCTTTCCCCCTTCCAAGCCTCCCACACCTCTCTAGTCCCCTCAGCTGAGGACATTACCTTTTATTGTACTGAGGAAGTTGAGAGCATTTGACACGAGCTCCCTATTCTCCCATTCTCTTCACCCCCACATTTTTTGAACGTACCTTCTACTATCTCTTTTGCCCCAGTCTCCAGCAATGAGGTAACCCATCTTGCCAAGGCCAATCCCTCTATAGTGCACTTGATCTCATCAACCTTCCATTTTCGCCAGAAGATTGCATCTTCCATCATCCCCATTATCACTTCAATCTTCAGCCTCTCTAACTAGTGACTTCTTTACTATTGCTTTCAAACACACACCAAGTCTCTCTCATCCCTAAAAAACCCTCCTTAGACCCTACCATCCCATCAAGTTTTTGTTGTATTTCTCTCTTCCCTGTCTCAGCGGAACTCTTTTTGAAAAAGCTTTCTTTCTATACTTGCTGCCTCTACTTCCCTTCCTCTCATTCACTCCCTAACCCTTTGCAATTTGGCTACTAACCTCTTCGTTAAACTGAATCTGCTGTCTCCAAAATTACCAAAGGAAGGATGGTAGCTGGACAAGGCATGAGAAAGGAAACAGATGCTAGAACTGATAAAACTTCCCATCTCATTGGATATGTTGGGTGAGGAGTTGAGGATGGCTGAGGTTTTGAACCTAGGTGACTAGAATGAGGATGGTGTCCTCAATGGAGAAGTTTGGAAGAGAGTTGGATTTTGAGAGAAAGATAATGAGTATAGAATTTAATATGCCCATGGGACAGGCAGCTAGATGGCTCAATGGATAGAATGCTTTGTCTGGAGTCAGGAAGTCCTGAATTCAAACTTGGTCCTAGATACTTACTAGTCATGTGACCCTGGGCTAGTCACTTAACCTCTGCTTGCCTTGGAGCCAGTTATGTGTCTCAGTGGATAGAGTGCTGGGCCAGGGGTAAAGAAGACTTAATTTTAAACCCAGCCTCAGACACTTAATAGTGACTGTAGGCAATTCATTTAACCTCTATATGCCTTAATCTATCTGAGAAGGAAATGGCAAACCACTCCAATATCTTTGCCAAGAAAACCCCATGAACATTATTGGTATGCTGTGGTCCATAGCATTACGAAGCGTTGTACATGACTGAATGACTGAACAGCAAATGAGACGTCCTATTCAAAGTGTCCATTGTGTACATGGTGATATGGAACCGAAACTCACAAGAGAGATTTGGGTTGGGTGTATAGATCTGGGAACCATCAACACCGAGATGACAATGAAACCCACGGGGACTGATAATGTCCTCAAGAGAGAATATATACACATATATGTGTGTATGTATACATACATGTATGAATATGCGTACATATGTATTTATGTTCTTGTGTGTTGTTTGGCCTTTATTCTCAGAGAGGACGAAGGATGTCAGGAAGGTGATACCATGACTTGCAAGTGAATTGGATTTAAGTGAGGGAGGGCTGTGCAAAGTCACCAGCCTCACTCTCTCTTCTGGAACCATCTGGGTCCAGTGACAAGATATGGATCAGGATGATTAGAAATAGCCCCAGACGCAGTGGGAGACCTTGGCCTTTTTAAGCTAAGGTCTTTTCCAGGTCTCAGTTTGTCTGAGGTAACGCCCATTCAGTGATTAAGGCTAAGTAAGAAATAAGGCCAAAAAATGGTCTCTTTTACCTAGGCCCCCCCCCCCAAAAAAAATCAATCTGGAAAGGGAAGACCCTTGGGGTATCTGGCCAAAACAGAAACAATTGCTATTTGCACTCACTCTGAGCCATCGAAACATACAAACACACACACACACACACACACGATGTATATGTATATATGTATGTACTTGTATGTCTATATATACATATACATGGGTATGTATGTGTATATGTGTATATGCATGTGTGTATGTATGTGTATATATGTATATGCATGTGTATATGTATGTGTATATATGTATACACACAGGTGCATGCACACACACACATATATATCTAAAGAAGGCTTATATATGCAGATATATAGAATAGAGAGAAGAAGAGGGCCTGGCACATAGCCTTGGGAAATACCCAGAATTTGGGATGTGATATGGATAATAGTCCAGCAAAGGAAACTTAGAAGTAGCCATCCCAAATGTAAGAGGAAAACCAGAAGAGAGCAGGGTCATGAAAAGCCAGAGTGGAGAGAATGTTCGGGAGGAGAGGGCAGTCAACAGTAATGGTACTGAGAGGTCAAGAAGGATGAGGCTATCTCCCCTCTGTCCTCCTGTTAAAAACCTCCTGATCCATCAAGGCCCAGCTCAGATGTCTTAGCCTGCTCCACAACGTCCTTCCCAATTACCATCCCAGCTCTCCAAGTTAAAAATGATCTTTCCTTCCTTGAGATTCTTATAGCACCCGCTTTGTAACATCTCTTGTCTATCACTCATTAAGCATTTATTAAGTAAGTACTATGTGCCAGGTGCTGGAGATGGAAAGACAAAAATGAAAATTTTTCTTCCCAGGGAGCCTCCATGCTATCGGGGGACACAAAGTATAGTTATTGTGTATGTTGTATGCATGTCTCATCTCCCACACGGTGTAAGATCTTTGAGGATAGAGACTGTGTATTATTTGTATGGCTCATGCTTGTAATCACTTTTAGAATCTAACGGGAAGCTTCCATGTAGGAATTGTTAATTGTTTGTTGAATAGGTAGATGTTAAGTGACCTGCCCAAGGGGCACACAGCTGGTAGTAGCAATCTGGCCTCCTGATTCCCAGAGCTGTTTCCTGCACAATACACTGCCTCTCGTTGCCATCATGTGTTTTGTGAGGAATCAGGGTACACAGTTTCTGTAAAGAAACAATGTTTTATTCTTTCCTCAAGCTTACAGTCTCTCCCCCCACGCCCACCCCTGGAAACGTGTCCTCTAGACTGCAGGCATTGTTATCTGACTTGCTCTATCACACCCTAAGGGCCCCTGGACCTTGCCCTCAGGAGTTCTGGGCCCTTCCATTCTTGCTGAAGCTGGACTCTGTCTTGGCATCGTCTCTTCCAATTAGACTGTGAGCTCCTTGAGAGCAGGCACTGTCTCAGTTTTTTTCCTCTTTGTATCTCCAGGGCTTAGCACAGTTTTTAGAACATAGTAAGCCAGCATTTGTATATAGCACTTTAATGTTTGCAAAGCACTTTACATGTATTATCTCATTTTATCCTCACAGCAACCCTAGGGGTGCCATGGTTTACCCCCTTTTATAGATGAGTCAACTGAAGTTAACAGAAAGTTAAGTAACTTTCCCAGGCTCACACAGCTAGTAAGAGGCTGAGGCCAGATTTGAACTCAGACCTTCTTGATTTCGTTCTCTACCATCAGCTGCCTCAATAACTGCCTTTTTATTCATTTATTCATTCCATACCCATTGCCTGCCTATCTCCTCTTTTCTCTTTGCTCTGAGTACCAGGAAGTTTTCAACTCACTTTTCTTGAGCTATTTAAGTTATATGTTGGCTTGTACACTTCTTATATACTTCTTGTATGCTTTACTCTGACTCTTTAACTTTAACTTTCTTAATTTTTCTCCTTTCCTGGATCCATTTGCCAGGGTAGACATTCTACTTCTCTACCCACTTCAACTAAGGCAGGGTAAGAGTGTGTGTGTGTGTGTGTGTGTGTGTGTGTGTGGAGAGAGACAGAGAGAGAGAGAGAGAGAGAGAGAGAGAGAGAGAGGGAGGGAGGGAGGGAGAGAGAGAGAGGGAGAGAAGGAGGGAGGGAGGAGAGAGACAGAAATGGGGGGAAGGAGAGAATGGGGAGAGAGAGCCCAGTAGAGATTAAGAGAACCCCTTGATTCCTCCCCATTGGTTTACACCACTCACTTACTATTCAATCTGGAGGAAGTACCTATCTAAAGCTTCAAAGCCTTTGAGCAATGTAAGTGATGGAATGATACAGTAACAGCTATCAGACAGCCCATGAGTGGCTGCTTGCTGCTTTGGGCCTCTGGCCCTGATGCCAAGGTGCCGAATGGCAAAGACAGAGTCTGGATGGACTGTCACTCCTGGCCCTGGCCTACCAAGAACTCTGGGTTCACATGTAGCAGATTTGACCCAGTTGGCCCAACCCAAAGGGATCATCATCTCTCTGGCTCATGCCCCCAGCCCAGGATTTTATTCCTATGTAAAGCCAATATATGACTTGTGTCTGTATTTTCCCAAATGTAGGTAACGGGGTCTCCAGTAAGGCATTCTCAGACTTTATTTAAATAATTGCAGAAAATCAATAACACCAAGGACTCACGGAAGCCCATAAACAAATCAAAAAGCAAAGCTCTCAACTAGCCTGTTCCACTCTGCACTCCCCCTCTCACCCCAAAGTAAACATGCTTTGGGGGGCTATTGAATAAACATTCGTTCTCACATGCAGGCCTGTCCTGTTGAAGCAGTGTGTGGCTATAGTGGAGTTGATAAGGCCCATATCTCTTGACCACTAAGGGCATGCCTTTAGTCCTTCAGCCTCACCCTGCTCCTTTGTTGACAGGAGTGGGAAGTTCATTCTTACAAACAAGTCTCTCTGACTTGTGTCTAGAAAAGGAAACAAGAGCAGAAGGTGGTCTTGTAGGGTCCAGAAACCTGAAGTCAGCAGGGCAAGCATAAGCTATGAGTCTCATACTTCTCTTGTAAACTGCTATCTTTTACTCCTGGGAACAAAAGGAAAGAAACCCCTTTGCTTCTTCCTTTCTCATTTGTTACATTCAAATCTGGAATCCCAAGGGAGAAAAAACACACCTTTCACAAGATGTTTTATGGCTCATTTTTTTAGTAGACCGTAACAGATAAAAGTCCATCCCTCCTGATTCTGAGTTACTCATTGGAACCAATCAAGAGTTCCCAATCTAAAAGCAAGGTGTTTGAGAGCCACAAGTCTACATCCCTTTACATTTAGACAAAGAAACCGAGGCCCAGAGTGGGGTACGGGGTTAATCTTAAAGTTAAATCAGGATTTAAATCAAGACTACTGAGTTAGTGTCAGAGCTGGGGTTAGGATGAGGCTGGTTGAGTACCATGCTCCTGTCCTAGGAGCAAATACAAAAAATACAAAAATATTCACCTCTGATGTTGAACTCCTCACTATTTCCCAAACCTCCTAGTGGAGCCTGCAAGTAATGCATACTTGATCCAATACTTTTTAAAGTGCAGCTGTCCAAAACAGGGATAGAGGAAAGCTTTTAAGGTCTCAATAAACAGAATGTTGCTGATGCCAGGAGAAGAGACAGGGAAAGAACCAGCCATGGATTGTAAAGGACACAGCAGAGTATCCCCCTCTGTGTCTGTTTTCTCTTCCCCTTCCCCATCATCAGATTGCTCTTGCCTTTCTTCTGGGAAGATACCTGATCCTGGCTTCTTATTCCAATGTCAGGAAAAACCTCAGGTATGAAGAGTCATCTAAATGACTTGACCTGGCGTTTTCCCCAAGAGAAGTTAAGGGCAGATGGACTTGCCAAGTGTGGCAATATGTAAGATGGGAGAGGAGGAAATTCTTTCCAGGCTAACCTCCACCAGATGATAAGGGATCATTAACTGATGTGGTAATCTCCCCAGGTCCATTCCCAGACCTTTGTCTCCACCCTTTTTGACAGAAAAACACAGGCTGTTTCCTGCTCAGACAGAACCTACCCCAACCTCAGCCCTCCCATTAGCACCAACACTTTTCTTTCTCAGATTCTTATTCTGTCCTTACTTAGACCTGGAGATAGACTAAACTTCATTCAACACATTGGAAGGAAACTCCAGGCTTCTAGATGTCTTGAAACCCAGTTTTCTGGACAGATGTCCCATCTGGTTTTAGGGGGTGTCAATGGCACCACAGACTTGTTTTAAAAAAGCTACAGATCTCTCCTTGCTAATGACATCAATCAACCAGCAGTTATTAAGGACCTACTATGTGCTTCATTCCTCAGTTGGCTGCATCCCCTCCCTCCTCTGGGTAGCTGGGTGGTACAGAGCATAGGGTGCCAGACCTTGAGTTAAGAAGACTTGGGTTCAAATGTGACCTTGGACACTTACTAGCTGTGTAACCCCAAGCAAATCATTTAACCTCTATCTGCCTCAGTTTTTTCATCTGTAAAATGGGGATAATAACCTATCTCCCAGGGTTGCTATGAGGCTCAAATGAGATGATATTTGTGACGCCCTTGGCACAGTGCCTGGCATTAGCTGGTGAGTTACTAAATTCTTCTTCTTCCTTCCCCCTCTGCCATGTGCAAGTTCTTTGTCCAGAAGCCTTACTCTAGTCCTGGAATTTTGCCAATTATTGGGAGTACCCCTTTCCTCTGCACCCTCTCCTTTTGATTGGATAGCTCTTCCTAGAATCATTTAAGGAGGTCACAGAGGCCAGCCATATCTCATTCTTTTCCAAGATTCATCTTAAACTTTCTCTTTCGTGCCCCTGTGCCCAATATCGTTGTCTCTACTTTGCTGCCCTCTTCCCCCAATCTTTTTTCAATTTCCTTTTTAAAAGTGTGTCGTCTTCTCCCATTAGAATGTAAGCCCCTTGAGGGTAGAGACTTTCTTTCTACTTATAGTTGTATTCTATGAGCTTAGCACAGTGCCTGGAACATAGTAATCACTTTGTTAAAAAAATTATATATTTTATTAGCCAATATACACCTAAAATAAAATGTTAATTTTTCTTTGTCATAGTATATGTTATCCAAATGGAAAAGTAATCTGTATTACAAGCATAGTTTAAAATGTTTTTACAATAATACTTAATTTAGAATTCTGTAACCCAGAATTTGCAAAAACGTCATTGCTCAATCTAAAAGCATTACTTGGCTACGCATTTAACAAAACATATTTTAGTTTCTTTAGTGTAACCTCTTGGAGCCACTAATGTTAATCTGCTTCCTTACACTTTATATCAAAGTAGTTTAATCACCTATTGGAGGATTGTTTTCAACTCTTCTGCTCTACTTTATACAGCTCCAGGAACATCTACACCCTACCTACTACCTAGGGAGGAAGGAGGGATTCCTTTCTTCCTTGTCATTGACTCCTGGTCTTAGAAGAAAGCATTGCTCTCCCCAAAGCACCCAGGTCACAGCCACCTTGTCAGGCATTGCAGCCTGGGCTGCCCTTGTGGGCTGTTGGCTTTTCACATAAAAAATACTTTAACATAGTCTGCACCTTTCCTATTTCACTAGGAATGGACACAAAAGAAGTAGAAGAGCTGCTATCAGAGAGCAGACAGAAAATCAGGGTCGACCTGTGCTTAGTTTGAGAATCATTTCCCTTAGGAATTAACATTTGGACACTGGCTTGGCTTGGGGTAGTCTTATTTGAAGAGTCTTCTAATTGTCCTGCCATTCAGGGGCTGCTAGGTAGCATAGTGGACGATAGTGTCAAGGCCTGGAGCAGAATTCAAATGTGGCCTCAGACGCTTCCTAGCTGTGGGACCCTGGACAAGTCACTTAACCTCTGTTTGTTTCCATTTCTTCACTTGTAAAATGGGGATAATAATGGGAATAATTGAATGGAGTCTATGGGAAATCAGGGGTGCCAAGGAATGGAGGTGAGAAGGGATAATATTCTTAATTTGCTTATTTTTTCATCCATTTGAATAGAATCCAAAGTAAAAAAAACAAAAAACCCATATACCTAGCCCTAACAGAGCTGGCCTTTGCTTCTTTCTTCTTGTTATCTAGTACCTACTAGAAACACAGTGATAGTAGCTTGATTCATGAGTGTTGAACAAATATTAAGCAACAACAATAAAATGAGAATAATACAAATGAGATATTTGTAATGCACTTAGCACAATGTCTGGCATGCAGTAGGTGCTATAAAAACGCTTGTATTCCCTTTCTCCTGTTCGTGTACAGGGGCACCCGTGTCTTGAAGAACTTTTGCCACTGGAAGTGAAAGAAATGAAATTTAGAGATGTTTGTGCCTCACACCGATGATTTCTTTTAAGACGATCCAGTTTACACCTTCTAAGCAGGAAGTGGAAAGAGGGGTGCAGCTAGGTGGCACAGTGCTGGGTCTGGAGTCAGGAAGACTCCTCTTCCTGAGTTCAAATCTGGCCTCAGACACTTACCAGCTGTGTGACCCGGGGCAAGTCACTTAACCCTGTTTGCCTCAGTTCCCTTGTAAAGCAACAACACTCATAAACCTCACTGTTATTCTGGAAATCCTTCTAGTTCTCAGATTAATCTGATGGAATCCTATTGAAATACCAGAGACTCTATGGACTTATTTAATTAAAATTAGCAAATACCCACTGAGCTGTCTACTAGGGACAGGCTACTGAGCTAAGCGCTTTAGGCAGCGTGAAGATAAGTGAGGCCTGGTCACTGCCTTCAAGAAACCTGCATTCTAGTGAGAGGGATAAGGTCAAGTATGTCACACTCGTCTCTTGTGGAGACAGTGGTGCTATAGCAAGTATCTAGGAGTACCACTAAAAAAAAAAGGAAATGAAACCCATCAATATAGGTACTCTCTCAAATTCAACAACTGTATTAAGTCCTTGCTATCAATCAACTAGGCAGTCAACAAACATTTATTAAGTTCTTTCTATGTGTCAGGTACTGCAGTAAGCCCTGGGAATATAAATGCAAAAATGCAACAGACCCTGTCCTCAAGGAACTTATATTCTATGGAAAGAGATGAATGTGTAATAAGCCTGGAAAGGCAGGCAGGAACAGGGCTGGGAAAAGCTTTAAATATCAAACAGAGGCATTTGTACTTGGTACTCCTGTTAATAGGGAGCCACAGAAGTTTACTAAGCCAGGGAGCGACGTGATCAGACCTGTGCTTTAGGAATCACTTTGGTGGCTCTGTGGAGAGTAGGCTAGAGAAGGCAGAGTCCTGAGGTATGGATCGCAATTAGAGGCTCTTGCAAAAGTCCAGGCAAGAGGTGATAAGGGCCCGGACTATGGCGGTGGCCTTGTAAAGATGACAAGGAGGCAGTGACGGTGATGGAATACTACCGTGCTACAGGAAATGAGCTTGATGATCTTCGAAATGGACTTAGCAAATGATCTTAGAAAAACATGGATAGATTTGCATGAGATAGTAGTGAAATGAGCAGAACCAAGGCAACATTGTATACAGTAACAGCAACATTGTTTTAAGAACAGCTTGGAGTGACTAAAGTAATTTTGACTACTATAAATACCCAAAGTAAGTACAAAGGCCATATGAAGGAAGATGCTGTCTGCATCCAGAGAGAGAACTGATCAAAGGAAGCTTGTATAGAATGGTTTTACATATGTGTGTGTGTGGATAGATAGATAGATATACATATACACATACATATATTTGTGTCTGATAGTAGGGCACGGGTGAGGGAGGGAAAAAAAGTGAAAAAAATATGATAACTTTATTAAATATTTGAAAGGAATAGCAAGTTGTATATAATAGATTTGCAGTTTCATGTACAATCATCTTTTTTTTCTATTTTACTATGTTATGGAAATGCTTGTTTTATTTCTTAAGCTGAGAATAAAATAAATAAAATCTGATTAAAAAAAAGAGAAGAGAACATATCTAGGAGGAGACCATATGGAGTTAAACTGCTTCCCTGGAGGGATTGAGATAGGAAAGCAAGGAGAGTAGCCAATGAACAGGGTGATAGTGTGGGAAATGAATGAGAGGCAGAGGGATTGAAGGTCATGGTGAGAATGAAGGACAGGGTTAGGGATTGTATGGCAGAAGGAAAGATGAAACGACAAGAGATTATGATCAGACAAAGGAATTTCCGAGTTCGTAAACATGGAAGTAGAGCATTTGTAGGAGATGGTAAGATAAAAGTCTATAACCGTCTCTGTGTGTAGCCAAGATGGGGAGTAGGTCATAGGAATTGAGTAGATTAAGGAAACTGGAAGTTTTGGTATTTGAGGGAACCTCAATATAAATTAACTAGTATGAAGGCAAGGGTTGGGGTGGAAAGGAAGGCTGTGAACCAGGCACTTAATTGATTGAAGAAGGAAGGAGAATGGCCCAGGGGTCAATAGATAACAGGCCAGGATCTAGATTTGGTGATAAATTTGTGAACCTCAAAGGAGGAGAGGTTACTAAGTGATGGTAGAGGGAGTCTCTGGAAGTAGCTATAGGAAGCAAGGAATATTCTGTTTCTTCAGGACCAGTGAGTTGGTGGGATGTGGGTATGAGAGAAAGTGTAGCTAGAAAGTGAGGGATCACTTTTGCAAAGGCAAAATGGAATAGAGGTGGAATGTCATGCAGACCGCTTGTACTGCAAAATCACGTGAAGATGTAAGATGCAAAATATAAAATGCAAGGTGAAATAAGATTAGAAAGAAGTAAGACAAAATAAAGTTAGAAAAGTATAATGGAACCCAGACTGTGGAGGGCTTTCAATGTTGGGCTGAGGTATTTGTTTTCTTCAGTATTTTTTTTGGGTCTCCTTTAGCCAGTCATTGACTTGTTTTTCATGGTTTTCTCGTATCACTCTCATTTCTCTTCCCAATTTTTCCTCTACTTCTCTAACTTGCTTTTCTAAATCCTTTTTGAGCTCTTCCATGGCCTGAGACCAGTTCATGTTTTTCTTGGAGGCTTTTGATGTAGGCTCTTTGACTTTGTTGACGTCTTCTGGATGTATGTTTTGGTCTTCTTTGTCACCAAAGAAAGATTCCAAAGTCTGAGTCTGAATCTGAGTCAGTTTTTGCTGCCTGGCCATGTTCCCAGACAACTTACTTGACCCTTGAGTTTTCCATTGGGGTATGACTGCTTGTAGAGTAGAAAGTACTTTGTCCCAAGTTTGAGGGGCTGCGCCATTGTTTTCAGAGCTATTTCTACACAGCAAGCTCTGCCACACCAGCACTACTCCTCCCCCAAGAACCGCCAACCTGGACTGGACTCAGATCTAAGCTGGCTCTGCACTCCTGCTCTGATCTGTCACTTAATTCCTCCCACCAGGTGGGCCTGGGGACGGAAGCAACTGCAGCTGTAGTTCTGTAGCTGCACCCACTCTGCTGCCCCTGCAAACACCTTTCACTCTGTCCCAGCAGCTTTTCCCACTAACCTTCTCTGTTGTCTTTGGTGTTTGTGGGTTGAGAAGTCTGGTAACTTCCACAGCTCACTGATTCAGGGCGCTAGGGCCTGTTCTGCCTGGCTCCTGGTCTGATTGGTCCGTGCGGCCCACGCTGGGCTCTACTCCTTTCCGCTCCCGGGTCCATGTGATAGACCTTACCCTGCGATCATCCAGGCTGTCCTGGGCTGGAGCCCTGCTTCCCTCTGCTATTTTGTGGGTTCTGCAGTTCTAGAATTTGTTCAGAGCCATTTTTATAGGTGTTTGGAGGGAGCTGGGTGGGAGCTCACTCAAGTCACTGCTTTCCAGCTGCCATCTTGGCTCCACCCCTGAAGTACTTGTTTTCTATGAGGCAGCAACAGAAGATTATGTTTTAGGTGCATCGTTAGCAACTGAGAAAGGTGAAGACTTGGAAGCAGGGAGAACAATTAGGGTCTCATCCTCTTCTGCTCTTAGAGAATTTCAAAAATCATTTTCCCATTGTATTAGGGAAAGCCAGGAGAGCTAAGCAGAGGACTGGATTTGAGGGACAAGGTAATGAATCTTGTTTTGGACATGCTGAACTTAAGATGCCAATGGGACGTCTAGTCCTGCCATTTCTACATGGTGCTACACTGCCTCTCATTCCCATCTTACAGATGAAGAGTCTGATTCTTAGGGAGATTCAATGATTTATCTATCAGTTACATTGCTAATAATAGTTCAATGATCTTTTAACAGCACTTTTTGCTAAATAAGGAAACCACATGTTAGCTGAAAGTAAGCTCAGTACTTCAACTGCCTATGGTTTCTCTTCACTAAATCTAATTACAGCTACAAATTGTTCTGCGAAACTTGGATTCAATCAAAGGGCCGCACTTGAGGACCTAAAGAGGCATGTGTAGTCTCAAGGCCGCAGGTTCCCCACAACTGGTTAGGTTTTGGGAGTGAAACATAGCACCACCCCAAATTTATTAGTATAATTGTTGCTGATAATGACTGATAATAGAAAGTATCCTAAAAGATGCTAGGGAGTATTGCTATGAATATATTTTCAAACAAGCTTTTCTCTGTGCTATTGTCACTGCCCCCAAACAAGTGGTCTTTTCTCATCTCAAGATTTCCCAACAGCCATAGACACCTAGCACAGTGCTTCATCTATCAAGAGCTTAAACTGAACTGATATAAAATCAAGGCAGTCAAAGCCTTGTGAAGAAAACCCCTCAGAGAGGAAAGCAAATACATTTTTAAAGATATAAGTCATTCATTTCCCAATTCCACTCCCAGAGACAGCCCTTACTGGTTGCTCAGGTTAATCTGGGATCTTGTTGGCTGCTGGTATTTTCCCTGGGGGCATCTTGGCAGGAAAGTTGGATGGTTCAGGTCCTCAATGGTGGAAGGGCCTATCCCATTTGTTCCATGCCTTATCAGCAGGAAAAGTCTCACAGGTGTTTCACAAGTGTGTTCTCTCCCTTATGATAGGACATTAATTTTCCCAATTGAGAAGCAAAAGGCTTAAAGACTCTTTTATTTCTCCCCACAAATACTGCTTCTGATTAGCCAAAACAAACTCATAGGTTCTGAGAGGGAAAAAAACTAGGTCCCATTTCTGTTCAGTTTAATTCAAAGTGTTTATTAAGCCTGCTTTGCAAAGGCATTGTGCTGGGTGCTAAGGGTAGAAAGACAAAAACTGACCCAGTTCCTATGATCATGGAGTTTAGAATTCATTAGGTCTTTCCTCAATTCAGCAAGCATTTATTAAAGTACCGGCTAAGCATTGTGTGGGGTCCTAGGGAGGCAAAGACTAAAAGGAAAATTTGGGGGCATCAGCCTCCAAGGAACTTCCATTCTCCTAGGATGAACAGCATACACTCTGCTGAGTAAATACAAAATATCAGAAAAGGGATTGGACCTGGGATTTCATCCCCAGATGAGGAAGGAAAAGTAACTCCCTCTACTTCTTTTTTTCTAACTCCCTCTACTAATGCAGCCTAGTATATACTCTGTAAGTTTAAGTCTTGGGTAGTTGCCTAGAGCCCTAAGAGGTTGATGATTTGCTCAGGATCATGAGGACACCATGTCCCAGTGGAAGGATGTGGCCATGGGTCTTTGCTGTTTGGATGTGGTCTCTCCATCCATTACACTATGATGCCTGTCGTACAAATGAGATTTATGGATAAAATAAGTTCAAAGTAGTTATTGGGATGGTAGTCCAGAACATTTATGAGCAGGAAATCCAAAAAGGCCTCTTGTAGAAGGCAATGTCTGAGCTGAGCCTTGGAAGGAGAGGGCGATTTTGGTTGATGAGGGGAAGAGAAAGAACATGAAGATAGGAGACAGAGTGTCATGTTCAAGCAACAGCAAGTAGACAAATTTGGCTGGAACACAATGTCTGTTGGGGGATATGAAATCAATCTGAAAAGATAAGTTGGAGCCAGTGGAAAGCTTTAAATGCCAAACAGAAAAGTTTACATTTTATCCTAGGAGCAATAGGGAACCACTTAAGCTTCTCCATCGAGAGGGTGATTTGGTTAGACCTATGCTTTAGCAGTATCAATTTGACTTCTGTGTAGGGGATGGGCGGGAGAGGTAGAGACTGGAGGAAGGAGACCATTTAGGTCCATACCTTCTTCTGCACTGTGGGACAATAGAAAATTTAGCTCTCCCGTTGTGGTGGGGAAAACTGAAAGAGGCAGGCAGAAGAAGTTAGGCTCTTCTCTAAGTGACAGCATTGAAAACACTCAACACATTTCCTTTGGGTTATATTCAGCATCAACTTTACAAGTTTTACAAGTCTCATCCATAAATGGAACTCAGAAAATGGATTATAGTCAGAATCAAGATTAGTTCTTCAAAGCACTTTGTCTTAAGAGTATTAGAGTCACCTTTTTTTTCATATTTGAAGTAGAATATTGAAAGCATGTTGACCCAAGTGGAACGTCAGTGTATCACCTCCAGTTGGACTCCCAGCTCCAACAATCCATAGCTCATTGACTTATTGTTATGTTAAATCAGGTCCATGACCAATGGATTCTTTTCCCATCATCTATAATCCTGCTTATCCTACTTTTAGGCACATCAAATGGAAGCAAGAAGTGAACTCTTCACTTTCAGGTACAGACTTCAACCACACGGTAATACCCTAGCTTTGACACCAACCTAGGCACAGCAAAGCTCTATCTGGCTTCCATGAGCATCATCGCATTTCAGCATTATACCTTTGCGGATCTGTTGTCTCATTGATATGAATATTCCATCTGTTTGTATAGATTACATCCTATCCAAAACTTCTCCTCTGATATAATTCTTGCTCGTGTTCTCCTCTAGTTAGCCACAGAGGATCTGCCCTAGGTGCTAAAAGCCTTCTCCAGGGTCTACACCCTTTTATGAGTCACAGGATCCAGGGCAGTACTATGGCTATCCCTCTGGCATCCCTTCCCCATGCCATTTGACTGTTCACTTCCTTTTCTGTGTGATGCCCCATGTGCACGTAGGTCAATATCCATCTATGACTGTCCAGTATGCCCGATGTACTAGGAGACGGCCGAAACAATCCTTATTTTCTGAGAGAGATGCTAAAAGGAGAAACAATGTTTAAATAGTCATATCATACCACTCATAAACTAGATTTCCTAGCTCTCACTCTTCCCCCTTTATTTCCCACCCTTGGGGCAAATGAGAGTATTATTGGAGGGAAGAGGACCCTTGGTGATGATTGATGTAGGTAAAATCTTATATGGGGAAACAGTGTATTTTAATTGTAAGAACTGGACTTGTAGCCAGGCAAACCCCAGCACCAGTCCTTGCTGGCTGTTTACACAGCAAAGGCAAATCACTAAACCCATCTGCATCTCAGTTTCCTCATCTGTATAATGCCTTCATAATACCCTTACTTCCTGCCTTACAGGGTTTTTGTGAGGAACATGCTTTGCAAACTTTACAGTGGGATATCAGGATAAGTTATGAGTTATTAGTGTCCTTATACTACTTAGTCATGGCAGGCTTCCCAGAGGAGAATGATTGAACAAAAAGTGGAGAATTAACTTGGCTGGTCAGGCTGGTATCTTGGTAAGTGATCTCTTCTGGGGAGGGCATGGATGTATAGGGACCCCTTTCTCCTCACCATTTGTTTAACCTTTGGTCTTCACCTGACCTCCCACCAAGCTGAACCAGACTTTGACCACATTCTCCATTTCCGTAACTGACCGGACATGTTTTTCACACCCTGTGATTCAAGTCTTTTTCAGTCAAACTGGTTCCCCCTGCGCCCCAACACGGGAGATCAGCCAGGCTTCTGGGGTGTTCAGTCTGCTTGTGACTATCGCTCCTAGGTGTTGGCTTGACTCCGCCTTCCTTTCTCCCAGGCACCTGTAAATTTAAGGGCTGGCCGACTGGGTAGCTTTGAGCTTAGAAGGCAACACCCATTTCCCATACATGACAGACAGTTCCTTTCTGTTTGGAATCCTCGGAAGACTTCTGTCCTTCATCTTGTGAGCCAGACCTGAGAAGCTAGAGAGCCTCGGTGCCGAGGGATATCTGCTCTGGGTAACTGTATAGGCAGAGATAAACGTCATAATTACTCACCCCAAACTAATTGTCAGTAATTAAAGTTAAGGAGGCAGTCTGAAGGAAAGCAATGGACTCAGACTCCAGGAGAAGGCAGGTGGTGTCTGGTGTGGCTTCTGAAACTTGCAAGCCTGGATGCTGAACTGGCCTCTGTTGTGTCAAGGTCTCTACCCCGCTGTTGACTCCCAGTCTGCTTTCAGCCAGTACTCCTTGGATGAGAGGCCAGGCTCACCGGTACCCATCTGGCTGCCCCGGGGATCCAGGAGGTAGATTGGAACTTAAGTCCAACTTGGCCTGACTTCACTACCTCATCTTCCTGGGAGGAGGTGGTGAGTGGAGGTTCCTGGAGAGAGAAAATCCCAGGAGGAGAGAAAGCCAAAGTGAACTTATTGCCTGAGGAAGTGGGAAAGGATTATTGAGTATCAAGATGGCTGATGAGATTGATTGGCTGGATCTGCCTGGCTGCTGGACCTACGGAGTTGACCGCGGTGGCAGAATCTTCTTCATCAAGTATGTTTGTTGGTTTCTTAATTTTTCTTCTCCTCTTAACACCGCCCGCCCTTCTCCCACACACCCAAACCCCCAAGTATCTTTTAGTTGGCTGGGTCGGGGGATAAGAGTTGGGATAGGAAAGTGACCCAGAGACCGGGGAGGGTAGTGATAAAGCATGACTAAGTTTATCACAGTATTTGTTTTAATGTCTCTCCCGCCTTTTTCCCAACAGTTCAAAGTCCTGTAAAGAATCACTCATTCATTCCCCTACCTAAAAGGCCTTTAGAAGGGCATGACAAGGAAGGCCCTTTCCCTCTGTCACAGCAGAAGACTTGAAGGTTAAGAGGAGGAGGAGAAGCTTGGTCTAAAGCCCCTGGTCCTTCAGGGTCCAGTCTAATATGTCTTCCTTCCAATTCTGTCTCCTAGCAGGAGCAGAGGTCACTGCTGGGCTTCTTTAGACTTTTCTAAAACATTTAAGGAAAGCAGGATGCCTCGACTACAAGGAAATGTACGTCAGGAGACCTCTTTAGCCTCTTAGGGATAAGCTCTTCTTTTCTGTAAAACGAGGCTAATCAACACTCACCTTCCCCCTTGCTGTCTGTGAAGGGCTGGGAGAAGGGAAAGATACCCCCTCATGTGTGGAGTTTTTAAAAGAATAAGCAGAGGCATTGATATTATTGATGACACACGATTTTGCTTTCTTAACTCGTATCAGTCTGGGGACGTTTCAGGTACTTGCTTCCACAAAATATCCATTACTTGCGTGTGAACCTGAAAATGTTAAAGGGCTGGAAGTGATTTTAAGGATCCTAGTTCAATTTTCTCATTGTGAAGGTGGAGAATGCGGCTCAAGGAGACACACCTGACATTACAAAGATATACATATACATATCTATCTCTGTGTGTGTATATATATATATATATATATACACACACACACACACATATCTTTGTGTATACATACGTATACATATATGCATAATACAAATATATATTTGTATAGAATATATATGTTCAATTTACACACATACATACACAATATGTATATAAACACATATCTATATGTCTATACAAACATATTTACACACATATTTACACACATATTTGTAAATATGCAATATATAAAAATATTCATGTGTATATTTATAAATGTACATATTTATATAATCAATCTCATTTGAGCTTCACAGAACCCATGAAAGGTAGGTTCTTTATTATTCCTATTTTAGAGATGAGGAAACTGGGGCTCAGAGAGGTTAATTGGCTGACGTGGGGTGCTAAACCTTGTGAGGGAACTGAGAGGTGGATTTGAACCTGACTCCAAGTCTGGTGTTCCATCCCTTGTATCACACTGCCTCTCTGGAATCTTCTCTGTAGAGATGAAATTACTTCATCAAAGTCATCTTCCTGCTTGTGTGAACTAGAGTCCTGGTTTTCTAATTCCTCGGCTGTCACTAACTTTCCCCAGTAATGAATGGCATCAACGATTACTGTGCTAGTGAATGATTTGACCATGTTTGTCAGTTTCCACATTTTATTCATTCATTCATTCCTTTAGCAGACATTAAGTAGCTCCCTGTGCAGAGCATTGATCTGGGTCCTAGGGTTCGGAAGACATGGTCCCTGACCTCATGAACAGAAGAGTAAAAGAGAAATAGAAAGAGAGGGGGGGAAATTATTTCAGCAAAAATAGTACAGCGACCAATTTGTAGTATGTTCAATGTTCCACACCCGTAATCCCCCACTTCTTTTTTTATAATTTATTTTATTCTGAACTTAAGAAATAAAACAAGCATTTCAATAACATAGTAGAGTAGAAAGAATGGAAAAGAAAGAAACTTCTACAAAGAAGAGGGGGAGCTAATTTTCTCTTCTCTTCCTTGAGACCAAACATTATAATTACATATAGTCTCATAGGAGGCTAAGCTATAAGTCCAGGTAACTAACATATATATGAAGTATATGAATGAAACTGGAAAAAACCAACCCAAACCATGTGTGTACATTCAAAGGGGAAAGGCAATTAAAAACTAGGGAGATCAGGGAAGACTTGGTGGAAGAGCTGGCATTTGAGAAGGTAGATGGAAAGACAGCCTGTTAAGGAAGTAGTGGAAATGCCATTCCAGGCATAGGGAATAGGGTCAAGTAAGGCACAGATGAAGGCAGTCAGCCCCTGGTGTCCTCAGGAGCAGCGGGGAGTCCAGTTAGGTTGGACTCACGGTTTGGATTCAGCCAAAGGGCTGCACTTGAGGACATAGAGGGCCACCTGTGGCCTTGAGGCTATAGGTTCCCCACCCCTGGGCTGGAGCATAGTGGGAGAGGAGATAAGACTGGGAAGATTAGGGTGGTGCCCTACTGGGCTGAGCCTTGAACTTTAGCTCTCGTATTTGCTGTTATTATCACCCTCATCTCTATTAATGTATTATTATGTCATCTTTGAAATGAGCTATTTTGAAGTCCTTGGCCTTGGGCTAGCTTCTGAGGTCACTTGCTAAAAGCTTCTTTGGCAAGAAATCTGGAAAGCACTCAATAAATGTGAGTTATTATCAACACACTTACAGTTAATCATCTTTTCCCCATCATGCCTTCTCTCCCCCACCCCCATCCCTCATTAGGGGTGTCTGTTTGAACTACCCCAGCTCAGAGTCCTTGCCCAACTTTTTGAGACTCTCCTCTCCCTCTCTTCCTCCTGGGACCAGAGCCAAGATCAGGGATCTAGAGCTTCAACGACATTTTGAACCTAGGATTCTTCCAAGCACACTGGTCAGGATTGTCTTCCCCTTGACTTGACTCAGGAATGTTCTCAGGCAACTGTAGCATCTAATCAGTAGTTCTAGCTGCCTAGTTCAGCTGTCTTCTTCTTGAGGCTCCTCACAGGCTGTGCCTTAGAGTGGATATGGGTCAGTCCTGGGTCTCTGGGAGGCTACTGTTTGGCTGGGCACCAGCACTGGCACTCCTTCCCCTTAGATGTCTGAAGGGCCGCTCTCCTTCTCTGACTCAGAAAAACTTTAGAGATCAGCCAATCAGTCAATAAGCATTTATTAAGCACCTACTATAGCATGTAGCAAGTACTGTGCTGAGCACTGGGGATATAGAGAAAGGGAAAAAACAATCCTGGTTTTCAGGAAATTCACGACCTAACGAGGGAGACAACGTGCAACAACAACAAACGAGATTTATATATCTGTGGAGTCAAACTCAAATTGAAACAGAGTCATTAAACCATATATTGTTCAGTCATTTCAGTCATGTCTGACTCTTTGTGACCCCCATGGGCTTTTCTTGGCAAAGCTACTGGAATGGTTTGCCATTTCCTTCTTCATTGGATTAAAGCAAACGGAGGTTAAGTGACTTGCCCAGGGTAACATAGCTAGTGAGTATCTGAAGCCAGGTTTGAACACAAGTTTTTCTCACTCCAAGTCCAGGGCTGTATTCACTGAGACACACTTACACATACACACACAACACACACACATACACGTTCACCTACATGTATATGTGTGGATAGATAGGGAGATAAATATATATATATTATATATAGATATATAGAGATATAATATATAGATATATAGATATCTGCAGGCCACATATTGACTTAGAAAGCCAAGTATTAACATTATCAATGTTCTATTGTATTTTTATTAGTTTTGTTAAATATTTTCCAACTACATTTTAATCTGGTTGGAAGCACTCAAGAGTGTTGCAGTAGTGTGTTTGACACCTCTGATACACAAGATAAATTGGGAATAGTCTCAAGGGAAAACACTAGAAGTGTGCTGGCAAATGTTTAACAATTGACTCTTTGAAAAAACTACACCCACAGCATACTTTTATGTTTAATCTGAGTTACTAATATTTTCTCCATCACTTTCTTAAGTCTAGACAATCAATAAAAAAAATAAACCAAGCCCTGATTTGTAGAGTTTGGCAATTTCCAGGGTGCTAAAGCTCACACTGAAAATGTAACAATCAGTTCTAGGGAGCGACTAGGACAGCTGGTTCCAGCTCACTGCTGGAAGGCACTAAGTTTGAGAAGCTACTTTCAGGAGGTGAGACTTTAGCTGAGACCTGAAGGAAGCCAGGGAACCTTGGGGGCAGAAATGAAGAAGAAAGTTTCCAGACATGGGAGAAAGTCAGTGAAAATGCTAAGAGACACTGAGGCAAAATCTTGTATAAGGAACAGCAAAGAGGCCAGAGCCACTGGCTTGGAAAGTGCATGAAGGGGAGTAAATGGTAATGATTCAGTTTGAGGGGTTCAGGGACCCTTCAAGGACCGAAGTACAGGACAGGGTCACCTAGAAAGAATTCACAGACTCAAGCAATCTTCAAGTCAAGTTGGCAAAGGTTTGTTGTCGTGCTATTCAGCGGGCAAAAGTTCTTAAGGAACCTGTGACCTTAGAGGTGCACAGTTAAAGTTTATACAGGAAAAACTATAGTAAAACATGTGCCAAATATGCTAATTAGGTTATTCAGGGTGTGATTAAATTAAGGAGTGGTCAGTTCTTAAAGGAATATGTACTTTTTGTATCTATTGCACAGGCATTTTACCCAGAGTTCACCAGGAAAAGCCCATGGGGGGATGGGAAGGGGGGAGGGCCCCCACCCCCACTCCAGCAGACACAGATAGGTGTGGTTTTTAGGTCTGCTGTGTCACTAAGTTAACTAGCGGTCGGGGCTGACTAAGGATTGTTCAGTCTCCTGCCAATCAATGTCTTGTTTGACAACACAGATGTAGGGGAGTGTACATATGTCTTAAGTCTAGGATACACATAATGAGGAGCCCAGGATGCATACAATGAAGTAGGGAGTTGGTGTAGATAATCCAGTGGGTACTGAATATCTCTATGAACCAGTACAAAGCCAGTTCAAACTAATACTCCATACAGGTGCAGTTTGTTACTGTACCGGGGGGAGATATAAGTATGTTGTTGGGACCCACTAACGAGTAGTTGCTAGGCATAGTGTCCTGGGGCTGGGGAGGAACTGCCAGGGATAATGTTTTGAGACTAGGAAGAAATATGGTCTTGGAATTGGGGTCTGAGCACAGGTACCCAAGTGCCACATTAGTAAGTAGACCGAAAAAGTTATGAAGGGCTTTAAAAGCCAAACAGAGGGGGCAGCTCGGTGATTCAGTGGATAGAACACTGGCCCTTCAGGAATCAGGAAGGAATCAGGAGGACCTAAATTCAAATCTGTCCTCAGACACTGGCTGTGTGACTCTGGCAAGTCACTTAACCCCAACTGCCAGAAGGAGGAGAAGGAGAAGGAGGAGGGGAAAGAGGAGGTGGGGGAGGAGGAGGAAGAGGAAAAGGAGGAGGAGGAGAAGAAGAAAGGAGAAGAAGAAAGAGAAAAGAAGAAAGAAGGAAGATGAAGGAAGATGATCCAAACACAGGATTTTATATTTGATTATTTGATCCTGGAAGTGATAAGTCAGCCACTGGAATTGACTGAATGGGTTGGGAGAGGGCAATTTGACATGGTCAGATCTGGGCTTTATGAAGATTAATTTGACAGGTGAATGGAGGCTTGTTTGGAATGTAGAGAGACTGGGATAGGGAAACCAACCAGCCAGCTTTTCAGTAGCCCAGGAAGTTGAAGGACCGCCACTTGCTCTCTTCTCCTCTAGACACAGCTTCAAAGCTGCTGGGAAATTTCCTTTTGTAGAAGGTATTCAAACATAGATGAGTTTCCCATGGAAGGGAGCTGAGGTCAAAGTTGGTTTTGAGGCAGGAAGATGGACTAGATTACTCCTCAAAGGGCCCTTCCTTAAACCAAAGATCTGGGTATTTTCCATTCACTTGGATTGGATCCTCACCAAAATGGATTGAGATTTTTGCGGTTGAAATCTAGATCATTGTTATGGGGGTAGCTTTAGCAAAACAGAGAGAGTTGCTTCCCAATCCTGATGTCACACTCTTTGAGAAGAATCATCAAAATGGCTACCTTTTAATCCATTCGGAAGACCGAAGTTTGGTTCCATTAGTCAATCAGTTAACCAACTAGTCATTTTTAAGCATATATGCTAGGCTCTGTGCTAAGGATACAGTGATAAAAATGAAATAACAGTTCTTCATCTCCAGTAACTAACATTCTATCTAGGGAAAAAACTACAGTAATAGCAAGCATTTATGTACCACCTTAAGGTTTGCAAAGCACTTTACAATTATTATCTCACTTGACATCGCAGCAAGGCTGAGAGTTAGGGGCTGTTATTAACCCCGTTCATATAGTTGGGGCAACTGATGCAGACAGGTTTAGATTATCTGCTCAGGGGCACATAGCTAGTAAGTTTCTGAGGTCAAATTTGAATTCAAGTCTTCCTAACTCCTGGCCCAGAGCTCTATCAACTGTGTGATCTAACTGCCTCGATATAAACATAGGCTCACACAAGGAAATACTATATTTCTACATATTATATACACTCACATATGTAATACTGTATATTTTGTTGTCGCTGTCGTTCGGTCATATCTGGATATTCATGACTCCATAGGCCATAGCATACCAGGCCGGCTGTCCATGGGGTTTTCTTGGCAAAGATACTAGAACTGTTTGCCATTTCCTTCTCCAGTGGATCACCTTTTGTCAGAGCTCTCCACTATGACCTATCTGTCTTGGGTAACCTTGCATGGCAGAGTTCATAGTTCCATTGTGCTACACGAGCCCCTGCACCATGACAAGGAAGTGACTCAGGAAGGGGATACTATATATACGTATGTGTGTGTGTGTGTGTGTGTGTGTGTACAATCCATGCCTAGAGCTCTATCCGCTGCATGACCTAACTGCCTCAATATACAGATCTACATATCTACGTATATACTCCGTGTGTGTAGATAATGTATACACACATATAAAATATCACAATATAACATACATATTAAATATACATATATGCTATATCTTTTATATATACAGTCCAGGCCCAGAGCTTTATCCACTGCATGACCTAACGGCCTCAATATACACATCTACACATGTAAGTATATACTCTGTGTGTATTCAGGGGTGAGGAACTTGTGGCCTTGAGGCCACATGTTGCCCTCTAGGTCCTCAAGTGTGGCCCTTTGACTGAATCCAAACTTCGTAGAACAAATCCCCTTAATAAAAGGATTTGCTCTATAAAACTTGGATTCAGTTAAAAGGCTGTACTCAAGGACCTAATATAGGTAATGTATACACACATAAACAATACTGCACATATAACATATGTATTAAATATAAGTATATACTATATATTTTATATATACAATCCAGGCTTAGAGCTTTATCTACTGTATGACCCACCTGTCTCAATATACATATATACACATACAAATATACACTGTATTTATATATAATGTATGTGCACGTATATGCAATGCTGCATATACTTATATTTGTATTAAATATAAATGTGTACTATATATCATAAATATAATTTAGGCCCAACTCTATCTACTGTGTGCCTAACTCCCTCAATAAAAACATATACACATCTAAGTATATACTGTGTGTATAATGTATATACATGTATACAAGGTTGTATATATTATATATACATTGTATGCATTATTATATATATACATAAATATATACACATACATATATATTTTATGATATTATGTATTATTTATACAATCCAGCTCTCTCTACTGATAGAGCACTAATAGAATCCACTCTATACATATATATATATATATACACACACATATATAAAGTATATACAATATATCACATGTACTATATTACATACACTCATACACAGGCTCATTTCAGGGGTGGGGGAATCACTAACATCTGAGGAGATCAAGAAATGCCTGGTGACACTTGAGTTTTCAGTCAATTAGTCAAGAATCATTTATTAAGCACTTATATGCCAGATATCGGGGATGAAAAGAAAAGGAGAAAGAAATAGCCTGTGCCCTCAAGGAGTTTACCTTCTATCAAGGGAGATGCATGCACATATGAATATATGCAAGATATAGACATAGGTTACTCCCACATATCTATATGGGGAGAAATGTATACATATGTGTATATACAAGATATCTATATCTTTCTATATATAAATATATGTATTTAATATCTATATAGATATAGACATAGAGATGTCTGTATCTTGTGTATATTCATTTGTTTTGAATGTCTGCACATATATATGTCCATATATATATATATACACAAATATATGAACATATATATTTATCCACACACATATATGCATCACAAATACAAGGCATGGGGAGAGGTGTTAGCAAGCAGGAGGGTCTCATGCATAGCCCCCATGGATAAAGTGGAGCCTGAGCTGGACCTTTGAAGGATGCTAAGGATTCTAAGGCATAGAGGAGAGGAAGGAGGGCATTCTGGGCATGGAGACAGGAAATGGACTGTCCCCCAAGGAGCAGAAGGAGTTCAGTCTGAGTGGAGGGTAGAATGCAGGCAGGGGAGTGGTGTATGTAGAATAAGCCTGTCCAGATGGATCAGATTCAGGTTGTGAAGGGTTTTAAATGCCAGATAGAGGAGTTTGTATTTCCGTGGGCATTTGGGTCTGATTGTTGCTGTTGACATGACCTGAGGGTTAGGGGGCAGAGGGGAGCAGAGTACAAGGAGGTGTTGGCGAATGAAAAGGCTGCCATCTTTGGAGTTTGATGTTTATTTTGGGGTTCTTTGCAGTGATGAGGAACAGTCAACGAGCTGGGTGCATCCAGGCACAGAATCTCCGATCCAGAGTGGACAAGTCTCCAGCTCAGGTAAGGGATAAGTCGGCCCTTACCTCATCACCATGTGTCTCTTAGCTTCAGCAGTGACAATAGCCTGTAAGAAGACTACAAAAACTCCCTAATTTTGCCTGTGACTTCTCTTATCCCTGGAGGATCTTCCATGTCATCCATCCTGGGACGCAGCAATTTCTTCAGTCACAGAAATTTCAAACAGGCTGTAGTGAAAAGAGAGTCAGGGAAGACCTGGTTCAGATCCTGTCTCTGACCCTTACTAGCTGGTGTCCATGGACAGATCCTAGCTTCATCATCTATAAAATGGAGATCATCATACCTGTAGAATTGATGAGACTCAAATGTGATAATGTATGTAAAATGTCATGAAAACTGTAAAGTCCTCTATAAATACTTTTGTTGCTGTTGAGTCATTTCAGGCATGTCTGACTCCTCATGACCCCATTTGGGATTTTCTTGGCAAAGATACTGGAATGGCTTGCCATTACCTTCTCCAGCTCATTTTATAGATGAGGAAACTGAAGCAAACAGGGTTAAGTGACTTGCCCAGGGTCACACAGCTAGTAAGTGTCTGAGACTACATTTGAATTCTGGAAGATGAGTCTTCCTGGTTCCAAGCCCAGTGCTCTATCCACTGTACCATCTAGCTGCTCCTATATAAATACTAGTCATTGTCATTTCATTCCATTTTCATTTCCCTCCCCATTGAATAAATGCTATTTATACTGAGGGTGATTTGTACAGTCTTGAACTGGGGATCAAAGAATCCAGACAAAGAAGGAAACACAGTCCCTGCCCTCCCTCAGGTAGAGTTGCTAGTCTGAAGGGGATACTGCGTCCTTGTCATTAGAGAGGTCCCTTTCTGAAAAGAGAATGGGGTAGTTTAGGATACAGAATCAAAGTATCGCAAAACTTGGAGCTGGGAGGGACCTTAGTGATTATTTATTTGGTCTCAAGACCTCTTTATCCTCTTAAAAATTATTGGGGACGGCTCCTCCCCCAACCCCAACACACTAAGAGCTTTTGTTTTTGTGGGTTCTATTGATATTTACCGTATTAGAAATTAAAACACCTTAGTGTTTGGTATGAAGATAATTTTGACCTCAAGGACCCCCTGAAAGGGTCTTGGAGGCCCTCTGGGGTCCCAGGACCATACTTTGAGAACTGCTAATCTAGTCCAATTGAACCCAAAACAGAACAAGAATCCCATCTGTGATGTCCCCGGTACAGGTGGAACAGTAGGAAGCATGCTGGATGTAGTGTTAGAGGATCCGGATTCAAATTCAGACTCTGTTTTCTTACTACCTGCGTGACCTTGGAGAAGTTCTATAACCCCTCTGGACCTCAGTTTCATCTATAAAATGAAGGGGTTGGGTCATACGGTCTTCAAGGTCCCATCTGTGATCTTAAGAATTTATTCCCATTTAATTCCAATTTTGGACAGCTGTATTCATTACAAAGTTTCACCTTACATCCAACCTAAATCTGGCTCTTTGCCACCGCTGTCCATTTGTCTTGGTTCTGCCCTTTATGGGGGAGTGGAACAGCAAGGTAGCACCAAAGTGCACAGAGCACTGGGCTTGGAACCAGGAAGATTCATCTTCCGGAGTTCAAATCCAGCCTCAGACCCTTACTAGCTGTGTGACTCTGGGCAAGTCACTTAACCCTGTTTGCCTCAGTTTCCTCATCTGTAAAATGAATTTGGGAAGAAAATGGCAACCACTCTAGTATCTTTGCCAAGAAAACCCTGAACAGGGTCATGAAGAGTTGGATACGAATGAACAATAAAAGTCCTCTCTTTCCCAGGCTAAACAATCCCCATTTCCTTCTACCAGCTCTCATATTTAATATTTGAATATATAATATTATTTGAATATATTATATATATTAATATTTAATAATTGATGGATTGATTTTTCTTCAGTCCTTTCCTCATCCCAGACACCCTTCTCTGAATGTTTTCTAGCTTGTCAGTGTCCTTTCTTGTAATGCCCAGGACTGAATATAATACAAAGTATAATAGGACCAGACACGGTGCTTCTCAGCATAGTTTATTGTTGCGTTCACTTTTTGGCTGCCCTTGCTTCCCTGTTTACTCTTACTGAACTGGTGCTCCCCTGAAATCCCCAGATGGGGAGCAATTTGAAAAATTGGTGTCTAGCCCTATCACTCCAGTCTGTGTTTCTGAAGCTGACTTTTTAAATCTTAGGGTAGGACTTTATATTTATCCCAACTAAACTTCATTGTATCAGGCTTGGCCTATTGCTCTGGTCTATTGAGATTCATTTTGGATTCTTTTTTTTTTTTTGTATTTTAAAAAAATTTTTTAAAATTAATTTAGTTTTAGTTTTCAACATTCATTTCCACAAGACTTTGAGTTCCAAATTTTCTCCCCATCTCTCCCCTCCCCCCCCACCCCAAGACAGCATGCATTCTGATTACTTCCCCCAATCTGTCCTCCTTTCTATCTCTCCCCGCCCCCCACTTCTCTTATCCCCTTCTTTTCTATTTTCCTGTAGGGTAAGATAGATTTCTACATTGGATCCTTATTCTTTCACCAGACATGGTTAATCGTCCCTCCCCGTGTGGGTTTGCGCAATCCGCATATTTGATAAGTGTGACTTCTCCCTGCATAAAGATAAAAAAGATATGAGATAAATATACAAATCCAAATGAAACATGTACGAACCTATTAGAGAAAGCTTAAGGGATGTGAAGCCAAGAAATGATCCCTTCTAGAACTCTGCTTGTAATTCTTCTTTGGGACAACAAGGAAAGCAGGTGAAATTGAAAAGGTTTCTGATATTTTACAAAAATCTCTCTGAAGATAAGCAGTTTCACTGATGGATTAAGATTATCTGTTTCCTTCTCTTTCCATTCATTTCTGACTAGAAGACAAGTATTTGACACCATGAACCTTGATTACCCATAAGAAGAAAACAGGTATTGGAGGGATTGAAGAATTAGTGGGAGGTGATCACCTGAACATTTCAAGCTGAACTTGTCCAAAATAGAGCTTGTTATCTCCCCCCTCCCCCAACCCTCTCCCCTCCCTATTACTGTCCAGGGTACCACCATCCTCCCAGTCACCCAGGCTGGCAAACTCAGTGTCATCTCCCACTGCTCACTTTTATTCATCCCACATACCCAAATCCACTGCCAAACCTTGTCATTTGATAACATCTATCCTATATGTTCTCTTTTCTCCGCTCACACAGCCACAACTTTAATTTAATTAATTTAACCTAGACCAGGGGTGTTAAACACCAGGCCCACAGGGGCAATGCTCCCAGTGCAACTGGACAAGATTAAAATATCATTTGGAAATACTTAAAATAAAAATACAATAGAACTTAGACAGTGTTAATATGTGATTCTTAAAGTAATTATTCAGTCCATAGTAATCCTTAGGTATGGTTTAGCAGCCCCATATTTATTGGAGTTTGACACCATTGTCCTAGATTATTGTAATAGCTATCTAACTGGTTTCCAGGCCAACTAGAGACAGATAGGGTGGTGAAGTGAATAGAAGGTTGGAGTGGAGTCAGGAAGATGGGAGTTCAAATGCAGCTTCAGATATGAACTAGCTGTGTGGCCCTGGGCAAGTCACTAAACCACTGCCTGCCTCAGTTTCCTCAACTGTTAAGTGGGGATAATAACATCACCCACCTCCCAGGATTGTTGTGAGGATCGAATGAGATAATATTTGTAAAGGCTTCGCACAGTGCCTGGCACATAGTAGGCGCTTCATAAATGCCACTTTCTTTCCTTCTTTGCATCAAGTCTTTTCTCACTCCAATCCGTCTTCCACTCAGCTGCCCAGGTGATTTTTCTAAAGGGTAAGTCTGACCATGTCATCCCTTCCCCCCTACTCAATGATTTCCAGATTACCTCCAGGATCAAACTGAAGTCACAAACTCTGTGATCTCATTACGTGGGTCTGCTGGCAGTTCCTCAAACATAATTACTCTGTTTCCCGTCTTTTGCCTTTGCTCTGGCTGGGCCCCATGCCTGGGATGCCTGCGCCTTTACCTCTTAGTTCCCCTCACTTCCTTCAAGACTCAACTTGTTAAGTCCCACCTTCTGCAGGAAGTCTTCTTAGGTCCCCCAGCCGCTAATGTTTCTCCTCTCAAATTGTGTTCCCTTTGTACTGTATATATCCTGTACTTGTAATGGTTTGCATGTTGTCTCTGCCATTAGACTGTGATCTCCTTGAGGGCAGGGACTGTCTTTTGCCTTTGCTCCTCAGTGCTTAGCACACAGTAGGCACTTAATACCTGCTGCCTGCCTGCCAGACCAACCCATATCTGAAGTGTATTCTCATTTGCCTGATTTCTTTGCATCCTGGGTTTGGCTGTTTAAGGGCCTTTCCCATTCTTCATCCCAGACAGGATTTTAGAATTAACAAAACCAGCTCAGCCAATCCACTCTTTGTGGCTCCAGAGAGCCAGTAAGTGAATTCTCTCTACTTCCTCAGGGTTAGGAGGGGCAATCCCTTCACCTTCATGCAGCAGGGTGGAAGAGGAGCTACCTCAATGATATCTCAGGATATAGAAAAACAAAAAGATGCCAGCATTGAATGTCAGCTGTGGAATGGTTGGTGATACTGACAAAGTGAGAGCTCTGTGGAGGGGAAGGCAGGGGTCTGCTCTAGGAATGGAAAATGGAAGGAGAAGGAAATCACTGACAAGTCCCAGGGACAGAGAACTGTGTTTCTGACTCATGGGATTCCCTCTAATCAGGGCAGGATGCCAACCCAAGCTGTCTGGAATAAATGTTTACTGGAGTGCCGAGGAAAGGACATGCCCAGCTGGGAGGATGTATCAGTGGGTAAACCAATTCACTAAACAGTTATTAAGCACCTACTATATGCAAACCCTCCATGAGACTTCTTGGGCTTTGTTGCTTCATTCTAGCATGGAGGTGACTCTGGGTTTTTAAAGGGTAGTGGAGCATAAGCTCTGGCAACTCTTATGAAATTGTAAAGGCTTTGAGCATGGGTCCACCAACAGATGGAGTCTTTTGTTTGGGGAACTTAGCTGAGCTTAAGCCCAATAGCAGAGGGGTTCTCTACCACTTGATGGATTTAGCCACAACAACAAAGAAAGGATAATGGTTTAGGAGTCTGAGGACCTGGGTTCAAAACCCACCTCTGCCACTTACTACTTGTGTTATTTTTTGGCAAACCCATTAACCTCCACCAGCTTGGTCTTGTCATCTGTAAGTTAGGAAGTTGGGCTAGCTGGCTTCTGAGGTCCCTTCCAGCTCCATATCTATGGTCATGTGCCTTTGAAGAACAGGGAAGGTGTTTTGATCTGCATCTGTGAATAATCCATGGATCGTTAGTCAATCAGCAAGCATTTTTAAAGTGTTTATTATGGGCCGGAGGTTATGCTAGGGGGTAGGGATACAAAGACAAAAAAATAAAGCCATCTTAGACTTCGAGGCACTAGAGTTCTATGGGGGCAGCTAGGTGGCTCAGTGGATAGAGCACTGGGCTTAGCATCAGGAAGATCTGAGTTCAAATTTAGCCTCAGATACTGTGCGTGACTGTGTGACCCTGGGCATATCACTTAATCCTGTTGGCCTCAGTTTCCTCCTCTGTAAAATAGAGATAGTAACAGGAGTTAACTTCCCAGGGTTGCTGTGAGGGTCAAATGAGATAATAATTGTAAAGTAACCTTAGCAGAGTGCCTGGCACATAGTCAGCTCTTTATAAATGTTAGCTATTATTATCATTGTTAACTTCTGCCTTAGTTTTCTTAACTATAAAATAGGGCTGACAACAGCACCTATCTCCTAGAGATGTTGAGAGGTTCAAAAGAGATAATGTTTATGAAGTGCTTTGCAGCAAGGGGGTTTGTAAACCTTTAAGTGTTAGGTCAACGTCAGTGATGGTGATGATGGTGATGGTGTAGGATTCTGACTGTATGATTGGATCTTTTCAGATTTGCCCAAAGGCTGGGAGTTGGGCTTCACCCAGGAAGGCGTTGTGTACTTCATCAAGTGAGTAAAGTGGTTTACATCCTCATTTTACTGTTCTGTGCCTCTCATGTTTCCTGAAGTGCGGCAATGATGGAGGGGCCGAGATGTCTCAAGCGCAAAGGTGCTGGGGAATAGGAATGAACAGCATGCCCACAGCCAGGCTTCCAAAGTGTTGGTGACCAACCCAGGAGTATTTGGAAGGGTGGGGAGGAAAATGATTTATATTAATCAGATTATATCCCTAAAAGAGGAAGGCAGGTTTGAAAGGTAGGAAGAGGGAAGGTGCCCCTGGTACATGACCCGGCCAAAGGGAGGAAACAGATGGCTGGGATGGAGCTCAGTGCAAATTAGGAAGAGGAATAGGACTGGAGTGAAAGGTTTGGCTTGGGAGAGCAAGGCCAAAGAACTAGTAGCCTGGTGGGGGTAGTGGGAGAAGGGTCAAATGTCCAGCCCTATTTCTATAACCACCTGGCTCCTTTCTAGGGTGAGGGATTCTGGGTGAGGGCAAAAGGCTTTGGTTCTACTAGAGGGTTTAGTCAGGCTATTCTAGGGGCAGGGCTAGGCCTTGTTTCCTTTCTAGGACCCGAGAGTGGGGCTTGTGGAATGGCCCCAGAGTGAGGCCCTGAAAGCAAAAGGCAGAGCTCCTTGGGATTAGAGAAATAAGTAAGCAAATAAATAAATAAATAGGTGTGTATGTATACACACATATACCCTATGTGTGTGTGTATTATATATATACACACACACATACACACACACATATAGACAATATAGGTGAAATGCATGAATGTAATCCATACAGTATGTACACATATAGGCATATAATTCAATTGAGCATTGCATGTGTACATATGTGTATATACATAAACACGCACATATATGCATACATACAAACATACATATGCATATTCCTCCTGTTTTTCCTGTTGTTATTGTTCATCCTTCATTCTCAAAGAAAACCAATGACTCATGAGGGAGATATCTTGATTTGAATTGGATATGAGTGGGGCTGAGTCATCCAAAGTCCGAAGGTCAAGCAAGACACTGGCCATGGCCCAGGATCAGTAGAGCAAAGTCAATTGTTACAGAAACATCCCCCGAACTGGGGATGCATTCTCCCCTCCTATACACAGTGTGTGTGCACAAGCATGTGTGTGTGTATATATGTGTGCACATGTGTGTGTATGTGTGCACATGTGTGCGTGTGTGTGTGGGGGGGGTAGGGAAAGGGTAGGCTCAAATTTAGAGAGTACATGTGACCAAAGGGTGAACTCAGAGCGCTCCTTTCATGGAATCCTTACGAAGTTCGCCTTGCTCTGCTCAGCTCCGATAGTTAGGACCAAGGTCCTGAAGTTGACTTTCTTTAGTGTGTCCAGTTTGTCCGAGGTTTATCTCTCAGCTGGCAGTACATTAATGCTGCCGCCGGTCATTGCTGTTCCAAAGACGCTGTTAACAGTACTGCAGGATAATGCTACAGATGCTGATGGGAACTACAGAACTTCTGACACTGTGAAATTCAAAATGTTATTATCTGGTCAATGCGGAGGGGAGGGCAAGGGAGAGAAAGGTAGAAAATGTTCTCTCCCCATCCCCCTTGGCAATTCCCTTAGGAATCCTTCACCTAGGCACTTACCCATCTCTCAACAGACCTGATGCTGGACTATCTGCCTCCAGATTGACTTATCATGTTATATGTAGACCCAAAGATGTGTTTAATTCTTTCATTTAGTCACAAGGTTATGGTTGTGGTTCGTCCTTTGTTTTCGAAAAGGCCCATGACATCAGGAATATGATGCCATGACTTGCAGGTGAATTGGTTTAAGTGAAGGAGGGCTGTGCAAAGTCACCAGCTTCACTTTCACCTCCAGAGCCACCTGGGTCCAGTGACAAGATATAGATCAGGACAACTGGAGATGGCCCAGAGCAGGGGTGGGGAACCTATGGCCCTCCAGATCCTCAAGTGTGGCCCTTTGACTGAATCCAAATTTCACAGAACAAATCCCCTACTCTAGGTCCTCAAGTGCAGCTCTTTGACCAATCCACACTTCATAGAACAAATCCTCTTAATAAAAGGATTTGTTCTGTAAAACTTGGACTCAGTCAAAAGACCACACCCAAGGACCTAGAAGGCCACATGTGGCCTCAAGGCGCAGATTTCAGAGTCCGGGCCCAGAGTCACAAGACATTTCCCTATGGTGGTGCCTGTTTTAATCCAATTACTCTAAACCTCAGGATCCTTTCAAATGGACTAAGGACTTCTTCACACTCCCACCTAGTTTACTTTTGATTCAATCTCCATATCAGAACTTTCCTGATTACCTCATTTTGGATAGGTGGGTGGGTCAGAGCCTAGCCCCTCCATCCCTGTGCATTATTATGCAGATGATTCCAACATACATTTATCCTGCTATAGTCTCTCTTCTGAGTTCTAGCTCCATGTAACTAAGTATCTGTGGTACAGGACGTCCCATAGGCACCTCAAACTCAACATGTTCAAACTATCTTTCCTCTTAAAACTGCCCCCCCCCACTCTTCTAGATCTCTCTCTCTCTCTCTCTCTCTCTCTCTCTCTCTCTCTTTCTCTCTCTCTCTCCCTCTCTCCCTCCCTCCCCCTCTCTCTCTTCTCTCTCCTCTCAGCTCTCCCTGTTTTACTCTGATCTAGGCTTCATCCAGGCTCAAATCCCAAGGTAGGTAACTAGGTAACACCACTGACTGGCTGCTGGCATGACCATGCCTAGAGAGGCAGGCATTATCTCTGCCCTGCTCAGGAAAGGGGCATTTACTCATCTGGGGGAGGTTGATATAATCTGTGCCCTCACAGAGTTACAATCTGTCTTTGGACTTGAAAACATGGCCAGTGGAAAGATAAGTAATAATAGATATGTGCTGAATGAAGCTATGTGGCAGGGCAGAGAGCTGGACTGCCCAGGCCTCAGTTTCCTACTCTGTAAAATGGGAGGGTTATATTAGATAATTCCTAAGGTCTATTCTAGCTCTGACGTTCTGTGATTCTAAGCAGTTTGGACAATAAATGCTATCGGAGGTGAGGGGAAGGGTTTGAGCTGGACCACAAAGATTAATAAGGTTTGGAGAGGTCAGCCTTCCTGTACAGTCCTATTTCTCACATCCATGCTTTTGCATAAGTGGTCCCCTTGCCTGGCATGCACTTCCATTTTACCTTTATCTCTTAGAAGCCATGGTTTCTTTGGAAGCATAGCCTAGGCATCACTTCCTATGAAGATGAAAAAAATGACATATTCCCTACCCTCAAGAAACTTACATTCTACCAGGGAATGTGACACATACATGGATTAGCATAACATAAAGTAGAGCATTTTGGGAGAGGACCAAAGGGCTCTAGGAAAATATGAGGGAGAGAGAGAGAGACAGAGAGAAGAGGAAAGAGAGAGACAGAGAGCCAGAGAGAAACAGAGACAGAGAGACAGAGAGAAGAGGAAAGAGAGAGACAGAGAGCCAGAGAGAGACAGAGACAGAGAGACAGAGAGAAGAGGAGACAGAGACAGAGAGGAGAGAGAGACAGAGACAGAGGAGAGAGAGACAGAGACAGACAGAGAGAAGAGGAAGGAGAGAGACAGAGAACCACAGAGAGACAGAGACAGAGAGACAGAGAGAAGAGGAGAGAGACAGAGACAGAGAGGAGAGAGAGACAGAGAGAGAGACAGAGAGACAGAGTACAGGAGGAGTAGGGAGGGGCAGGGAGTTAGAGGGAGGAAGGCATTCTGGAAGAGGTGCTGCCTCTGCTGAGTCTAGAATGATGATGGCAGGGATTTAGACAAGGGAGATGCCTGGGGAGGCATTTTTGAGTCTTGTGGCAGCTTATGCAAATACATGGAAATTAGAAGAGAGGGCAGAACAAGGAGGATGGGATCTCTCATCCCTGATCCCCATAGCCACTGATGCTCTTCCCCATCTAGAAGTTAAGATGTCTTCCTTTTGTCAGGTGTTGACTGATTGGATGTCCCGTGTTGTATTTCCTCAGTGGAAGGTGAGCTCCTTAAGGGCAGGACTGTTCTGGTTCTGTCTGCATCTCTAGTACCTCCCCACAGTGCCCAGCACACAGATATCTGTTGAATGAATTCAAGGGGGAGGAGTGTCTCAGTCAATAAGGAGGGGTGTGAACCAGGGTGTGGAATTGAGTGGCTCTGTGGCACCTCTGGGGAACAGTAGTGCAGACCAGCTTAGTTGACACAGCAGGTGCACATCTGGGGAGCAGGGAGAGAGGAAAACGATTTTAGGGCTCAGATTGTTAGTCTGAGGAATCTGAATTTCACCCTGTTGGCAATGAGGGATCCGTGATAGTTTGGATGATGAAACATCATCAAACATGATGAAACAAAGGGGAGTGCTAGCATGTTTTCCTTGGACTATTGCACAGCCCACAATCAATAAACATTTTTAAGCGCTCCCAATGTTCCAGGCACTGTGCTAATCTTGGTCTCCTTGTCCCTATTCTCTTCCCTCTCCAATCCGTCTTCCACACAGCTGCCACATCGACATTCCAAAAAGCACATGACAAATCGTTGCCCCCCTGCTCAAGAAGTTACCGTGGCTCTCTGCTCTCTCTAGGGTATAAACTCAGCCTGGCATTTCTCAGTCTGACTCTAGTTTACCTTTGCAGGATTGTCACATATTACTTTCTATGCACTCAGTGTTCCAACCAAACTGATCTTCCAGCTGGTTCCTGTATACAGGGGTGTGCTGGTAAATGTTTAACAATTGGCTCTCCAAAAAAAAAAAAAAAAAAAAAATATATATATATATATATATATATATATATATTTCAGCTTAATCTGCATTATTAAATTTTTCCCATTAATTTTTTAAGTCTAGGCAGTCAACAAAACAATTAATCAAGCCCCGATTTGCAAGTTTGCCAGTTTCCAAGGTGTGATTGCTTACAATGAAAATTTAATAATGTCTTGAGAGCCGTTTTGAGCCTCTGCCTGTACTTCACATTCCCGCCTTCCTGGCTGTCCGCGTGCCTGGAATGCAATCGCTATAGAGTACTGGAGACCTGAGTCCCAGCTCTGCCACTCACTACTTGGGTGATCTTGGGCGAGTAGCTTTCCCTTTGTCTCCTCAACTTCATCATATGTACAATGCAAGGAGCTTTACGGTCCCTGTGAGCCCCAGCATCCCATGAATATCTGGTGAGACGCAGAAAGGACAAGCGAGGGATCTGATGAAAAGGAGTTGGATTGGAACCCCAACTCTGCTCTTTGTTACTCTGTAGCCTCTTCATTTGCATTGAAAGGAAGAAATAAAGGGTTAAGGGCATCCCAACGTGTATTTACAAATCTACACCACAAGAGGGCACCAAACGCACACATGATGAACCTTGAGGCGTCCTTGCCCATTCTCAGTTGTCTGAGACTCTCCAAGCCTAGGTGGGCAGAACCATTCTTAACACGACCCATCCATAATGGCATTCTTTCCTGTGCTTAAAGAACCCAGGGAAGGAGATGCCACCTGCCCTATCCCTCACCTGATCTAGTGTCTACCACTCCTAAAGGGCACAAAATTCTTTCTTTGGTCTAACCTGTATCCTTCCACTTTTACCTAAGCAAGGTCTTTACTTGGGGAGCTGGTCCATTCTGTACCCAGGGAGTGCCCTGCCCTCCCCTAGTTCCTTAAACAAAACAGAGATAGGGGAGGTGGGTGGCAGGGCCACTCCCCATAGATCCACACCCCTGATCGCTTAGAGGTCCAAGTTTGAGGCCATAGCTGCCCCTCCCAAAGAGGGAAGGAGGAGAGGCTCTTTGCCAGATGCCATATGTCTGTCATGTAATTCTCTTTTTCGCTTTGTTTATTGAATTTTTTTTTGTATTTGTGAAGTTAAGAATAATTTTTTTTAATTGTTGAATTGGTTTCAGCCAGACCCAGGGAGAACCTTACCTCTCTGCCCAATAGGTAATCAAAGCATGTACTTTGTGGCCAGCACTGTGTTAGACACAGTTCTTGCCTTAGTGACGTTCAGTTAAGCGAGGGAAAAAATATTAGTACACATGAAAAAATAACTAATGATACAAAGCAAGACATATTAAAGGTCACAGGAATTCAGGGAGAGAGAGGGCTTACTATGTAGGAAGACTTGAGGTGGGGGGGACAGGATTCAATTTTTAAAAGCATTTGTTAAACACCAGCTGTATACAGGTCACTGTGCTATGTGATATGGATTCAAAGACAAATCCTTCCCCAAGCTTACATCCTTTGGAGACACAGAACATGGAAAAATTGTTCCAGTGATACTGGCCTCTTGGCTGTTCTATGAATGAGACATTCCCTCTCTCCTCTCCAGACGTTTTCTCAGGCTGTCCTCCATGCATGGAACACTCTCCCTCCTCTGCTCTTACTACTGACCTGCCTGGCTTAAGTCCCAACTAAAAATCCCATCTTCTATGGGAAGCCTTCCCCAACCCCTATCTTCCTTCTTTTATCTATCTGTCTATCTATCTATCTATCTATCTATCTATCTATCCATCTATCTATCTATCTATCTATCTATCTATCTATCCATCCATCCATCCATCTATCTGTTTATTCATTCATCCATCCATCCATTCATTCATTTATTTATTTGCCTTCCCTCTTTTAATGATTTCTTATTTATTCTGTATATAACTTGCCTTGGATATACTTGCTTCCGTGTTGTCTCCCCCGTTAGATTATAAGCACCTTGAGGGCAGAGACTGTCTTTTGCTTCCAGTGCCCAGCACAGGCCTTTCTTTCAGTTTCCTCCCTCAATTACATTTGTCTTAAAAAGTTGATTAGAGTTTATCTTTTGTGATACCCTGTTGATCAGACTTGCTAGTTACAGCCCTGGCTTTCCTTATGCCCTCACATATGCCATGGCAGCTAGAATGAAGGAAATCAAGTTGTGATTTTTAAGGATCCATCATTGTGTCTTCTCATGCCCCTGCTCCCTCACTTTGGTCAATCAGTAAATATTTACTGCACATAGAATAATTGCAGTTCTAGGCCCTATGGAAAATACAAAGATAAATCAGATACAGTCCCTTCCCTGAAGTCGCTTACAACAATTCTTGGGGAGAGAACTGTGAAATGGGGGGTGGGGAGGGGATCATAGAGTAATTGCACATAGAGTAATTGCAGTTCTAGGCCCTATGGAAAATACAAAGATAAATCAGATACAGTCCCTTCCCTGAAGTCGCTTACAACAATTCTTGGGGAGAGAACTGTGAAATGGGGGGTGGGGAGGGGATCATGATAAATGACCTCTGAGGTCCTCTCTCACTCTAAAACTCCATAGGTTGCTAGAGGTCCGTCCATGAAAAGATGACCATTAATTCAACATATTATGAAGTTAGAGGTAGAGACAATATATAAGTAACATATAACATAGCAATACATAACATAGTAGGCACTTAATAAATATTGATTGATTGGATTTGGAAGCAGAGGACCTAGGGTCACATACTGGCTCTGACACTTATTACTTGTGTGACCGTAGGCAAGTTAATTAGTTTCTGTGGGTCTCAGTTTCCTTACCTGTAAAATGATGACCTCAACACATTTAAGGAACTTAGGAAATACGAGGCAATTTGAGGAGGGAGACAGTACTAACAGTTAGAGGGTCAGAGTAGGAGACAGTGTAGTAGCGTTATCTTCAAAAAACTGGATATGCCAATATAAGCTGTGTTGGAGAGGCTATTTACAGTTTGATCACGAATGGTCAAGCTCCCTGAGCCTCTATTTCCTCATCTTTTAAAAGGAGGAAGTTGGACTAGATAATGTTCAAGGTCCTTTCCAGCTCCAATTATTTGTGTATGATTCTGTGGTTACCGATGGAATCCATTCGAAATTTCAGTGGTTTTATCCATTGTCCACATATTAATGATAGTCAGGGACATCACAAATTTGAGTGTACCAAAGATTAGTCCCATGTCTTACAGATCTGATTTTTGCGAAGTTAGCTGTCTTCTGCCTTGCCATATTGAATAGTACATTTTTCTAGAACTTTCTTGAAACAAACCAAATCAGATTCCAAATATCCAGAGTTTTCATCAATTCTCTTCTTCCTCATTTCTTTTGTGCCTCTTTCTTCTGTTTGGACTGATGTCTCCTAAGGATAGTTTTTTTTTAAATAAAACTTTGTGGATCTCTTGCTTTTTAAAATAAAATTTGTCAATATAATTTGTTTTTACATTGCCTACATTTTCCAATATATCCTACCCTCTTCTCTAACCCCACTCCCATGACAGTCTTTACAACAAAAATTCAAAAAGAAAAAAAAAAACAGTTCAGCAAAACTAAGCAACATATCCAAAAAAAAAAATCTGACATTATAGACAACCTTCCGCACCCATACTCTTCTATCTTTGCAAATAAGGGTGTGGGGAGGCCTGTGGGGCCGGAGGGAAATGCCTTCTTATATCTCTTCTTCAAGGTCGAGCTTGGACAATATAATTTTGCAGCATTCAGTTTCAATTGTTTTGTTATTCTCCCCACTGATGTAGTCATTGTATATATTGTTTTCCTGTCTTTGCTTACTTCACTTTACGTTAGTTCATGTAATTCTTCTCACACTTCTCTGTATTTATCGTGCTTATCATTTTCTTATGGCATCATAATATTCCTTTACAATCATGTACAAATTTAGCCATTCCCTAACTGATGCACATCTACTTTGTGTCCAATTCTTTGTTACTACAAAATGTACTGCTATGAATATTTTGGATATTATACTCCATGTCATTTTTTGTTTGTTTTGCTAGACCTTGCTTCTTTGCTGTGTTTTTCTTTTGGGGGAGGCAGCTGGATGGCACAGTGGATAGAGCACTGGGCCTCAAGTCCAGAACACTTGTATTCAAATGGCCCGGGCCTTAAGCACTTACTATCTGTGTGACCCTAGACAAGTCACTTCACCCTGTTTGCCTCAGTTTCCTCATCTATAAATTGAGCTGGAGAAGGAAATGGCAAATCTCTCCAGTATCTTTGCCAAGAAAACTCCGAATGGGGTCATAAAGAATCAAACATGAATAAATAACAACAATGAATGCTTTGATTTCACGGGGCTGTTTTGTCCATGACTTTCTTGGAACATACACGTAGCAGTGGAATCTCTGTTTCAAATGGCATGGATATTTTAGTCACTTTCTTTGCATAATTCTAAATTGCTTTCCAGAATGGTTGCACCAATCCATAGCCCAACCAACAGATCATTAATATGCTGCCTTTCTACAACCCTTCCAATACTCATTATTCGCATCTTCTATCATCTTCATAAAATTGCTGGGTAAGAGATAAAATGTCAATGTTTTGATTTGTGTCTCCCTTACTGTTAGTGATTTGGTAGGTTCTCTCGCAGGACTGTTAACATTTTACAATTCTTTAGAAAATTGTTCATGTCCTTTGGCCACTTATTTATTTGTTAATGATTTGGGTAATTATGTATTTCTGATAATTGTCTATATATCTTGGACTTTATTAAGCATTGTTAGAAGTAGAGTTGAAGGAGAAGGACCCCGCCACATGGAGGCTGTACATAGAATCAGGGCTGTATACGTCTAAAGCTATATAAGAGACCTTGGAGGCCATATGGTCCAAATTCTTTCATTTTACAAGATGGGGAAACTGAGGCCCAAGGAGGTTGTGATTTTTCCAAGGTCACACATGTATTGTCAAAAGTAGAATTTGAACCTTCATTCTTTGACCTCAAAGTCAGTGGTCTTTGTACTGTCCCAAGGCGCCTTTACTGCCTCTCCAGCTGCTGGGCCTGCATGGTTGCTCTCCTTTCTGAGATTTTTTAGCTTCAAGACCAGTGTCTTCAGACATCTAAAGGCGATATCACAGGGGTTATGGATTGGTTTTTTTCTACTTGGCTCCAGCGGGCAAAGCTAGAGACCAATGGGTGGAAGTTATGATGAGACTGATTTCTCTTCAATATAATCTGTTAGAAAGAACTTTCTTCTAACAATCAGAGCTGTCCATCAATGAAATGGACTGCCTCGACAGAGGCTGAGCTCCTTGTCACTCTAAGTATTCCAGCAGAAGTTTGATGACTTCATGTCAGTGATGTAATAGAAGGGATTCAGGCATGAAGTGGGCTCCAACTCTGAGATTCTGACTGTTTACAGCTGATGTGTCCCCTGCCCTTCCTCCAGGAAAGTGTCCCCCCAAACCCATGTTAGTTGTTGTTGTTCAGTTGGATAAGACTCTTTGTGACCTCATTTGGGTTTTTCTTGGCAGTTACTGGAGTAGTTTGCCATTTCCTTCTCCCCTTCTCTAGATGGGGAAACTGAAGCAAACAGGGTTAAATGACTTGCTCAGGGTCACACAGCCAGTAAGGTCTAGGCCAAATTTTTACTCGGATCTTCCTGACTCTGGGCCCCATGCCCTATCCACTGTACCACCTAACTGTCCCACTCTAGCAAATACGCTAATATCATACAGTTTTCACTCATTGGGATGGAGAGATTATTTCATTATGCTTTGTTTTGCAATCCTCTAACACACTTATCATGTAATATTCTATCTATCTGTGTTCATGTCTTATCTTCCTGCTTGACTATAAGCTCCCTGAAGGCAGGGCCTCCTTTTGATCTAAACTTCACACCTCCTCTTGTCCTTAGCATGGTGCTCTCAGTCCGTTCAGCATTTGTTAAGCTCTTGCTATGTGCCAGGCATGGTGGTAAGCTCTGGAATTAGGAAGAAAGATAAAAACAATGTCTGCTTTCAAGGAGAAAATACTTAATATGTATCCACTGAATTGTATTATATTGATACAGTTCCCAAGGCATGGCTCGGCCTGGATGATGCTTGAAGGCTTCTCTCTCAGGCCCGAGAGCTCAGGTGCAAGAGTTCTTGAGGAGAGACCCCTGAAGCAGATTGTAACTTCAGTTGTGAGTTGGATACTTGAAGCAGGCTCCCTCCCTCTGTCCTTATCTTTATGATCATGGAATGTGTCTATAATGTTTCCGTTTTTTTTTTCATGCTCTTTCCTACTCCTCCCCAATGTTACCTATCAGTGACAAGGCTGTATGTGCAGTCATGGTGACCTGAATTATTTTACTACCTGACCCCACAACTAGGGTGGGGCAGTCAAGACTTTGCCTCAGGGTGTCAAAATTTAGATGATATTGGCAGCACTACCAAATGTTCTGCTTCTTTCCCATCCACCCTGGTAGCTCCTCTCTTGTGGGTCCTGCTCCACTCCCTTCCCTTGGCAGCTGCCTCATGTATCCCTATATTTAGGTTTCTGTCTCCCTGACTCCAATGCCTAAGTCTCTTCTCCCGCTTTGCCTCGTGTGCTAAGGTCCAAGGCCTTTCCTTCAGTTTCCTCCCTCAATTACATTTATCTTAAAAAGTTGATTAGAATCTTTTGTGATACCCTGTGGATCAGACTTGCTAGTTATAGCCCTGGCTTTCCTTATGCCCTCACATATGCCACGGCAGCTAGAATTAGGAAATCAAGTTGTGATTTTTAAGGATCCATCATTGTGTCTTGTCATGCCCCTGCTCTCTCACTTTGATCGATCAGTAAATATTTATTGAGCACAGACTAATTGCAGAGCACAGTTCTAGGCCCTATGGAAAAGACAAAGATAAATCAGATACAGTCCCTTCCCTGAAGTCACTTACAACAATTCGTGGGGAGAGAACTGTGAAATGGGGGAGGGGAGGGGATCATGATAAATGACCTCTGAGGTCCTCTCTCACTTTAAAACTTCATAGATTGCTAGAGGTCCATCCATGAAAAGATGACCATTAATTCAACATACTATGAAGTTAGGGGTAGAGACTATATATGCCAAGAGGTTCACAGGCTGTCAGAGTTGGAAGAGACCTCAGGAGGCATTTGGACTGACCTGAATGAGGCCACCATGTCCACGCTAGAACAAGAATCCCCTCTCTAACACAGCCAACCAGTGGACACCCAGCCTTTCCACTCTATCCAGGGGAAACCCACTCCCTCCCCAGGAACCCATTGAATTTTTTTTTGGATAGCTGTATTTGTGAGGAAGTTTTTCCTTACATTAAGCCAAAGTCTACATCTCTGAAACATCCACCTACTGATTCCAGTTCTGCCCTCTGGGGCCAAGTGAATCCAGCTTGATTCTTCTTCTACAAAACAGCCCTTCAGATACTTGCTGACAGCTACCAGGTTTGGAGTGAAATCTTTTATCCAGGATAAACATCTCCAGCTCACAGAATCAGAGACAGACATAGAATCTCAGAATGAGAAGAAACCTCAGAGGCCATTTAGTTCAACCCATACCTGGAACAATCACAATAAGCAGGTCATTGCCACTAGACATGACAGACAGATTATCTTTAAGGAGGCCGGATTTATGGGTCGATGCAGATTATGCAAGGAAATGGTGGTTCCTGAGCAACACATCACTTCAAGCTATACAAATTAAGGGCCTTCCAAATACCTGCCAAGGCACAACCTGGTGGTCAGGATTATCCATCAGAAGTGTGCTCTCTTTCATAAACTAACAGAAGACAAATCCATGCATGATAAATACAGACTTCAAAACACTCTTACCTATTCAACAAATAAACTGTTTGAGCCTGGGAACATCATCATAGACATAATTGTTGTCTGCAGTTGCTCAGATCTGACATTGATCTGTAAACATTTAAGGACAACACTTTTAACAGATGTCACCACACCAGATTCTCATAATTTCCGAGTTACGTGGAATAAAATGGTTTCAAAATAGGAAGACCTAGCAGAAAGAAGCAAAATCATGTGGAAATAGGATGAGGTATACCGACCATCCCTGTCATCCTGTCACCAGAGCTATCCTAAGGATGCTTCTGGTAAGCCTATAAAAAATGAGCTGGCATCCCAATATTTTAATTACAAAAACAGTTATTTTATTCACACGTATTAAATGTAATATTAAATGTATTATCAAATTAATGTAAATGTATTAAGTATTAATATTAAATGTATTATTAAATTAATGTAAATGTATTAAGTATTAATATTAATAGTAAATGTAAACAATATAAAATATTAAATGTAAAATAATAACAGCAGGATGAACCAGGAGTCAGGAAAACCTGAGGTCAAATCCAGCCTCAGCCACTTTTATCCGCGGTAAGTAATTTAACCTGTTTGCCTCGGTTTCTTCAAACTGTAAAATAGGGATAATAATTGCACCTGCTTCCCAGGGTTGTTGTGAGGATCAAATGAGACAATATGTGTAAAGCAGTTAGCACAGTGCCTGGAACACAGTAAGCGCTATATAAATGCTCAGCTAAAATTATTAGTGGTATTAACTCCTCCCAGTACCATTCCTATCTGAACTCTATGGAAAAGGGTAAGAATGAGAAAAAAAAAACAGTAATAAAGACAACAACAGTAATATATTCACCTAGCACTTTAAGTTTTATTAAGCACTTTCCCCTCTACGTCCCTGACAAATGGTCACTCAGTCTTCCACTGCTAGGTGGCGCCATAGTGCACAGAGTGCTGGACCTGGAGTCTGGAAGACTCATCTTCCTGAGTTCAAATCTGGCCTCAGATGCTTACTAGCTGTGGGACCCTGAGTAAGTCACTTAAACCCTGTTTGCCTCAGTTTCCTCATCTGTCAAACGAGCTGGAGAAGGAAATGGCAAACGACTCCAGTATCTCTGCCGAGGAAACCTCAGATGAGATCACCAAGCGTTGGGCATGACTGAAAAACCACTTAATAAGAAGAACAACACATAGGATGGGTAACTCACTACCCCCTGAAGTAGCCCACTTTGTCGTTGGACAGTTCTCATTGTCTTCCCCCAAACTGAACTGAATATCTGCTTCCTTTCAGATTCTCCCCACTGTCCCCTCATTCTAAGAAATCTAATTCTTCTTATCCATGACTTTAAATACTTAAGGTCCTTTAAATACGTAAAGACAGCTCTCATCTTACCTTCTCCATCCCCACTTCCTTTAACCAAGTTTCCCATGACGTAATCCAACCTCTTAACATCCTGGTTGCCCTATTCTGGACATCCTGTAAGTTGTCAGTATTTCGCCCCAAAGTAGCATAGAGAATGCACCAGATGTGGTCTTACCAGGACAGGGGAAGAGCAGGACTCTCACCTTCATTTTTCCTGGAAGCTGTGACTCTGTTAATGCAGTCTGCGTTCTCTATTCTGGGAACAGTGACCCATTGTGGACTCAGTGCAGGCTACTAAAATGCTTTTTTCTTTTTTGAATAAACACGTATGATTGCTTTTTTGGAGCACTGTTGGACTTTACATTTAGAATGTTAGTTTCTTGTGTGTAGGGACTCATTTTCATTTGTCGTACCTGTATCCCCAGTGCCTAGCGTGGTGCTTGGCACATAGCAGGTCCTTAATAAATACTTATTTATTGAATTTTTCCTATTAAAATTTCCTTTTAAAAATCAGGACACCTAGGTGGTGCAGTAGATAGAGTTCTGGGCCTGGAGTCAGGAGGACCTGAGTTCAAATCTGGCCTCAAATACTTACTAGCTGTGTGACCCTGGACAAACTATTTAAGTTTTGTTTGTCTCAGTTTCCTTATCTGTAAAATGGATAAAATGATAGTACCTACCTTATAGTAAGGGTTGTTATAAGGATCAAATAATTGTAAAGCATTTAGTACAGTGTCTGGCACATAGTAGGTCCTTTATAAATGTTAGGAATATTATTATTTATTAAGTGTCAAAATATGAGATTTGGTTTTTCGTTTCAGGAATTCTTTTGTAATTTGATCCTGTCATCCAGGGAGTTAGGTATCCTGCCCAGCTTCATGTCATCTGAAAATTTGATCCTGGTATGAAGGCATACCGCTGTAATCTCTGCTGGCAGACTTTCACAGGTGGATCTCTTGGGCTTTCAAGTTCTGATTTGTAGTAGGATAAGCCGAACTATTATGTACACTAAGTATAGCACTAATATGGTAACCCTGGGGAGGGATGGGGCTACCAGGCTACTTAAGGAGGGGTGAATTTGCCCCGAGCAAAAATGGAACAGGTCAAAAGATTCTGTGCCAGTCAGCAGTGAGATCGGGCCTGTGAGGGACACAGCGCTCGAAGCCTGGGTAACGTAGGGAGACCCCATCTCCATTTTATATATTTTTTCCTTCTGAGAATTAGAGAAGTCATTTTGGGTGACCAGGGAGGTCTTAATGGAACACACGGGACTTGAGCTGAGGCTTCAAAGATGGGTAGGATTTGGATGGAGGGAAAGAAGGGAGGTGGCATTTCAGGTGTGCGGATGGTGGGGTGGGAGTGGGAAGAATCTGGCTAACGGTGCGGAGTTTGGAATTCAGCATGGAGTTGGGAGATGGTGCCGAGAGCAGTTGTTGAGAGTGGAAATTAAGTCTGGAAAGGTTGGTTGCAGTCAAGATGAACCTGACAGACTTGTATGTCAGGTTTAGGAGTGTGACCTTTGTATCATGGGCAATGGGGAGCCAGAGAAATGTTTGGAGTGGGTGTGATGTGATCAAAGCACCTTTGGGTGACTGATTTCATTTACTGGACCCTTCCCCCTCCAAGATTTCCCTGCCTGGATGAGTTGTTTATATCATAATATATATAACTTTTCCATGTTAGTGATATGGGAGCCAGTAATAGAAAAAGAATGTGATTAGTTCATTTTGCTGGGGCTGTAAGAACTCTTAAGGGTTATCTGGTTTTACCTTTTGGTTTTTTTATAGTTGACAAAAGTGAGGGCAAGTGACTTATCTAAGATCACACAAGGAATGAGAAGCAAATTTAGGTCCTCCGTATCCAAAATCTACCTTCTTTAGACAGGCCACGTGGCTTCTTCTTGTCTAAATCTCCAGATGCAAGGTCTTTACTGTTCCTCTCTTGGCCTCTTCATTTCCCAGTAAAGGCCTTCTACCTCCTGGCAACTCCACAGCCACACTGGCTTTCCCATTTGGCTTCTTATGCTTTCCAATACAAACCAAATTCCCCGGAAGTATTAACAAGTGTGGCTCTGCTTTCTCCTTTGGAGCTCAGACACTTGTTCAGAAACCTTACCCTTTCCTTGTCTGCCAGAGAGGAAACCCTCTCTCTCAGCAGGGCCGTCTGTCAGATCTTCTCAAGCTGCCTGGGAAATATGTATTCAAGCCTAGGAGACTCTGGGGCATTGGATTCTCTCCTCTATCCCTGCCACTGTCCTATTGAGTGATTTCATTTCTTACTCTCACATTCTTCCTGCTTCTTCTCCACAAAGATGCCGGACCCCTCTTTGTGGATGTGAATCTGTGGGTGCCTCCGTGATCTCTCTCTGGAGACCTGGACTAAGCAGTATCTGCCAGCTCCTGGAGGAGACAGAGCAGGCAGGCTGGGCTTCAATGGCTGTCTCTGGCCCATCTCTTGCCCCTAGGACTCTGCTTTCTCTTCAGTGGAGGCCTGGCTCTTTAGGCAGCTGGTGAGGTTCCTGGCTGGAATCTCCACTGCGCTTCGGGCTAAGGGCTGGACTTGGGGAGGGTGAATGAGAGACATCTCACTGCAGCCCTCCCATGCAGCAGGGTGTGCAGCATATGCTGCCCTTAATCCAAGACCTAAGACCCACCAGCATCAAGCCAGTTCTAGAACCAGCAGGGCACCTTCCTTTCTAAGGATCATTTCTATAATTCCTCACTCATTCCTGGGATGGTTCTTTGGAGGGAAATGAATCATAGGACGTTTGGGAAAGGACCTGAGAAATCATTGTCTCCCTTATTTTGCAGATAAGGAAACAGGCCCGGAAAGGTGAAGTAATTTATCCAGAGATATATAGATGGTACGTAGCAGAGCAGAGAATTTAACCTAGACCTTAGGTTCCAGATTCTGCTCTTGTTTCCTCCCCGCCCCCTCTTCTCATCATGCCCTCATCCCAATGCACCAAGGCTAATCAGAACCCTTCCCTGTGCCAGCCATAGCTAGATCTGGGGAGTGAAGCCCAGGAGGCTTCTATTGTATACAACTCTTAAAAGGTGAAATATTCCTTAGGTACCCTTAGGTGGTGAGGGTCCTTCATTTAGCCTTCTCTCTCTGTGAAGAGTGTTAGAATTAGAGTCAGGAGATGTGGGCTGAACCCCGGGGTTTCCTATATGATTTTTGGGAAATAATCTCACCTTCCTGAATATCAGTTTCCTCATCTGTAAAATAGAGATAAAAATACCTACCCTGCCTCTCTCACAGGGCTGTGCTTCAGATCAAATGAGAAAATGGGTATAAATCATTATATAGATGTCAGTTGTTATAATGTTAAACATGACTATTTTGAAGGTGCTTTCATAATTTGACTCCCAATGATCCCAAGAGGTGCTCTGGTCCATCCCTCTGCCTCCAGCTCAGTCATTGGTGTTAAACTCAAATAGAAATATGAACCACAAATCCATATATAAGGATCCCTGTGGGATGCATATTGACTTAGTTTTAAAATGTCATGTTATTTATGTTTTATCATATTTTTATTTATTTTGTTAAATATTTCTCAAGTACATTTTATTCTAGTTTGGCTGTGCTCGAGAATGTTGTAGGCGACATGTTTGACGCTTCTGGTCTAAAGCACAGATTGGGACAAGAGCTTAATCAGCTTACCCAGAAATTTTGTTAGGAACCTTCTTTTTTATTTTTGGTAAACAGAGTCACAAAGCTAGGCCAACATCTTTCCTTTGGATGATGAAGTCTTACAAGGACTTGGGAGTTATAGGATCACAGATTTAAAGCTGAAAGGACCTTAGAGGTCATCTCATCCTAACCTCTCTTTTTACATATGAGGAAACTGAGGCCTAAAGAGTCAATTGTGTTAAGTTCACACAGAGCAGAACCAAGATTTTAACAAATGCAGCAATCTTTCCATTGCATCTTGCTACCTCCAGAATATGGGGGCAGCAGAGCTTTTGGGGGAATTCACTAGAGATTCAAATGCTTGGTATCAAGCTTTGCTGGCATCTGATATAGTGCCTTTATCTGAGGTGGGCAGTAACAGGCTTATATGACTGCCACAGCAGACTGGGTCCATTCCCATGATGCCAGACTTGGCAATTTTCAGATTCCTGTTTTCTCTCACCAGAAAATGCAAAAATGCAGCTGATTCTATCGGCCACTCAGATAATGCCCAAATTTACTAGCTGTGTGACACTAGGCAAGTCATTTAATCTCTGTTTGCTTCAGTTTCCTCGATAATAGCACCTGCCTCCCAGGGTTGTTGTCAGCATCAAATGAGATAATATTTGTGAAGCGCTTAGAACAGTGCCTGGCACATAGTAGGTGTTATATAAATGCTGGGTATTACTATTAATTATTAGCCCTCTGCGGTCAGAGGGCCAATTTCCTGGCCATCCAGGCCACTCTGACCTTGCTGCTGGTGAAGATGAGCGGATCCGCCCCATTCTCTCCCTAGGCAACATGGGTGGTAATCAGCTTGTGGCCGGGCTGGACAGAGTTAAACATTTTCGGGGGACTATTTACTCCTGATCCTAAGTGACAGCTCAGGGAGGGAGAATCACGTGGCTCTCAAATCCCCGCTGGGGGCCCATGAGCATGCCCAGCTGCCTCAGCCTGGGAAAGATGCTGGATCCTGCAGCAGCCACAACAGCATCCTCTCGCCGCGCCAGGGACCCGCCAGGAGACAGAGATGACTGATTAGCCAGTCCTCTGAGCCCGAGTTCTGCTCTTCAGAGGGGAGGGGACTCCGGGGGGCGGGGGGTGGGGGGAGGAGGACCCTGGCTGGAGCTGAGCTGAAGCTGGAGCGAGCTTGGGGGAGGGGGTGCTGGGATGCTTGGAAAGCTATAAAGATTCATTCAGCGCGGGCTCCCATCTCAGAACCGGTAAGTCCGAGTCTGTTTTGATGCATCGAAGAGGAGGTGGTGTGTGTGTGCGTGTGTGTCTGTCGGGAGAAGGGGGGGCGAGGGTTGAGCTCTGAGCTGGGTTGGCAGTTCCCTGGCATAGAGAGAGCTGGACTGTTTGCACTGCGGTACATGCCACTTTGCCGGGTTCTCATCCCTGGCAGCTTTTCTTGGGGATCATGGAGGCTGGAGATGCTAATTATAGCCCCCCTGGGGGAAGACACGATAAATATAGAAAGCTCTGAGGTGGAGGCGGCTTTCAGGCTGTGAGGTTCCTGGGTCCTCAGCTGGGCCCTCCAGGCTGGCACAGGTGTCCATCTGATTTGGGCTGGGCCCAGTGCCCAGGGACCATCTCAGGAATAACTGGAGGTAACCCCCTCCAGCATTCGAGAGAGGGATGCCCCTCCTGTGAGTTAATGCCAGGACCCAGGTCTCAGGAATAGCTGGAGGTGACCCCCTCCAGCATTCGAGGGAGGGATGCCCCACCTGTGAGTTAATGCCAGGACCCAGGTCTCATGAATTCCCTCAATCTGCCCTGATTCTTGCGGTCTGGGGGTGGCCCTTGAAGGATCTGAGCAACTATCAGGGCTGGGGCTGGGGGGGGGGGCTAAGTAAAAAGATAGAGTTGACCATGATGAAGTCATGGGGGTTCTGGTTGGAGCCTTGGGGTTCATTGGGTGGGGAAGCTGGAAGTGAAGGACTATAAGGTAACAAGAGGAGGGATCTAGGGGGAGGGGAGAGGAGCCAAGATAGGAAAGGGAAAGAGAAAAAGGATAGTGGGGGTAGTGGGGGAGGAGAGGCTGCCAGGGGCTTTTTATCCAGGGATCAGGAGGCCTGGAGAAAGGGAGAAAGAAAAAAAAGGCTTATGAGAGCAGGGGTAAAAAAAAAAAAAACCCAGAGTGCAAGAATAGTGAGGTGAGCTTTGGTAGAACAGAGGGCAGGTAGAAGGGAAGATAGAAAAGGTCTAGACTACGTGTCATTAGAGGGACTCAGTCATAGGGCTTCCAGCCCTTCCTAAAGCTCCAGTGACCCTCTTTACTCTCATTGTCGATGGAAGGGGGGATGCTAGGCTTGGTTGGTGTGGGGGATGGGAAATTTGGTTGACATGTGGATAGCAGGCAGGACTCTGGGGGTCGTTAGCAGCTTGAATAGACTCTTTCCCTTGTGGGCTACCATGTATGACCTGCCCTAGAAAATTTGAGATTTGCACCTGTTCTAGAAATCCCTAGGCTATAGGATTTGGTGGCAAAACTTATGTTTTCTAGAGGCTTTGAGACATCTCAGATAGGTAAGGGGAGGAGGGAAGGAAGAGAAGGATTTCTACTTTGTGTTACATAATCATCAGAGCTGCTGTGTTCCACCCCAGAGGCAACTGCATTTCAGTAACCACAGAGGCTCTGATGCCATTGGAGGGGGAATGAGGAGGTACCACTGAAATACAGTGAAGCTCTTTGGCAGAAGCTGGGACAGACGAGAGCCAATTGGGGGCAGGGGGAGGGGAAGGGGAATCCAATCACCCCAGCCAGTATCTCTAAACGAAACCTGCGTCCTGAGCTGCTTTTTCCTTCTCATCTCAGCAGCACGTAATGCTGAACTGTGAATATGAATTACTGAAAGTCCCGGGCTTTCCAGTCAGCAGAGATGTGATAAGCGAGTTATTACTGAGGTGTAATTAATCCTGGCTGGTTATTACTCGAGTGCAAGACAATAGGGGCTTTGCTGCCAGGTTCTGCTTTTGCCTTTCTCCAATTGTAAGACGATGGAGCGAGCTCTGATTTTCTCTGCGTGTCTGTCTGGCTTATTGAATCGGATCCATCCCTCTCAGTGTGAATGAAATAATTACAAAAGATGCTCATGTGTGAGAGCAGGGCTGCCAGCTGAGAAGCCAGCCTCTCTGCTCCCCATAGTATGGCTCCATCTCTTACAAGACAGAGAGCCCATCCCTCTGATTGACTATTTCAGGTGAACCATTGAGCTTTGGGGCCCTGGAGGAGGAGAGTGAGAAGGGGGAAGAGGTGGGAATCTGTTCAGAGCTGGTGCTGAGCCTACCGTGAAGGACCCTGGCCCAGGGAACAGACTGAGGCTGCAGCAGGATAGTCTGAGGTTAGACCATAGAAAGCAGCTCCCAACTTCCAGGGCTGTGAGCCTCTGGAACTCGTCATGAAAGGAGGTTGTACATGATTTCTCTCTAGAGGTTTTTCAAGATAGGGTGTTCTCTGTCTGTATCGGGTAAGGGGTAATTCTGCCTCTAGTTAGGGGGATGCAGGAGCTACCCTTCGCAGGGATCTTCTAAAAAGACTAACAAACATTTGGACAGAAAGCTAGGGAGAAAAGACAGACAGGGCTGCTAACCCTAGGAGCAGCTAAAAAGTATCGCATAAGGCTGTTTAGTAGTTCTTGCTTCATTCCCTGTTTCTAAGTTCTTTACCTGGTTACTTAGGGGTCGCTAGGTAGGACAGAGAGAGCCCTGGGCCTGGAGTCAGGAAGACCCAAGTTCAAATCCAGCCTGAGATATTTACTAGCGGTGTGACCCTGGGCAAGTCACTTAACTCTGCCTCAGTTTCTTCATCTTTAAAATGAGCTGGAGAAGGAGATGGCAAACCACTCCAGTTTCTTTACCAAGAAAACCCCAAATGGGGTCATAGAGAGTTGGACACAAATGAAAAACACCTGAGCAACAAATGAAAACTTCATAATCTTATTTGTTTCTGGTTTTGCCCTCTTTATTCCAAGGTGACAGCTAATCTTACTAATTAATCTGGGCTCATGTGGTGACATGGATAGAGTCAGAAAGATTGAGGTTCAAGTCCCAGCTCTGAAACATACTGGCTGTATGACCCTGGCCAAATCTTTGAAATTCTTAGTAACTTAGACACTCAGCTGTGTGCTGGTAAAAATTTAACAACCGGCTCTTTGGGGGCGGGGGAATGGGAAATGTATACAGGCCATACTTTCGAGTTTAATCTGCATTATTTACATTTTTTCTATCCTTTCTTAAATCTAGACAATCAACACAACAATAAATCAGTTTGAGTTATAGTGTTTGATGATTTCTGAGATATAAATGCTCACACTGAAAATTTAACAATTGGCTCTAGGGAGCTACCAGTTTGAACTGGGTCCAGCATAACCCTGTCCGGCACACCCCTGTGAGGCCACTTTCTAAGACTGTAAGTTGCTGAACAGGTACCAATCTGCATTGGCAGAGAGTGTTTCCTCACTGGGAATTCTTTATATCACTAAAATCATAGATCTGGTTTTTAAAAAAGTGCATATAAGAAAAGGCTATATTAGTACTTTCTTACTATGTCTTACTTCACAGAACTCTTCTTTGTTTAAAAGAAACACAAAAAAACAGCTTTAAGCAAAACCAACTCATAGATCAACTACTTTTGACATTATATACACTGTGACAAACCTGTGGCCCCCCACCTCTACCACAAAAGAAGGAAGCCAATTTTAGCCTTTATTCTCTGAGACCAAGACTGGTCAAGAAGCATGTATTATTTTGGTACTATACCTGTGGAATCAAAGTTTTAATTGAAGGGAGGGTCACATCATAAAATACCACACAGTCCTGGGAGCCAGAAGACTTCCATTCCAGCCTTACCTCCAAGAACAGTCTATGTGACCTTGGGCAGATCACACACACAACCTCTCAGAGTCTCAGCCTTTTCATCTGTAAGATGGTAGTAATCATACCTGTCTTGTCTGCCTCACAGGGTACGTGCAAGGACCGCCTGAAATAACGTATTTAAAAGTGATTGAAAATTGTAAAGCAATCCCTGAACGTGAGGGTCTATTTTTAAAGGGGTGACTAATGATGGGAATTTCAGATACGGTGGCTGATCAGCAGGGAAGGTATATTTTTGGGCAGGCAGCTTCCTACTCTGTCTGTGAACCAAGGCAGCTCTGATGTGACGATAACAGAGGGTGTCCTCAAAGTCTTAGCATTTTCATAGTGAAAGCTTACACCTGCACCTAGACTTTGGGGACGCCCTTAGTTCCTCTGTAGCTGGAGCACTCACTTTATGGGTTACAAAGTGCTTTTTGCACGACCGCTCCATGAGCGAGAGAAGGCAAGTCTCCGTGTTATGGGTGAAGAGACCCCACTGCTACATGACTAACAATTGGTCCACCTGGGACTCGAACCCTCTTCTTCTGACCCTGGCTACAATCCTCTTTTTGTGACAGAATTGTATCAATCACAGGAGCAGGAGATTTAGAACCAGAAGGGGCTTCAGAGGTCATTGAGTCCTGCCTCTTTATTCTGGAGGCAGCTGGGTAGCGCAGTTGGACTCGGAGTTAGGGAGACAAGTTCAAATCTTGCTTCAGACATTTACTAGCTGTGTGTGACCCTGAGCAAATAAGTCTTAACCTCTCTCAGCTTTGGTTTCCTCCTTTGAAAAGTGGGGTTCATAATAGAGCCTATCTTAGGGGGCTGTGATGAGGATTAATATTTAATAATTGTTGTGAGGTAATATTTGTAAAGCTTTATGCACATCTTAAAGGGCATCTAAGTGGTGCAGTGGATAGAGCACGGGGCCTGGTATCAGGAAGACCTGAGTTCAAATCCAGCCTCAGATATTTACCAGCCGTGTGACCCTGGGCAAGTCACTTCACCCTGTTTGCCTCAGTTTCCTCAGCTGTAAAATGACCTGGAGAAGGAAATGGCAAATCACTCCAGTATCTCTGCCAAGAAAACCCCAAATGAAGAGTCAGACACAACGGAACAACAAACAGCAGCATGTACATTTTCAAGTGCTGTATAAATGCTGGCCACTATTGTTATCATTTTTATTATTAATTGGCTTGGTCCTACCATTTTGTCAGTTTAGTATTTGCAAGATTCCTGGCAGTGGGGATGCTTTTCTGATTTCACTTGGTACCAGTCCCTTAATTAGTGTTGGTGAGATTGGCCAGGGGCAGCTTGTATTCCTGATTAGCCCCAATGAGAAGCAATAGGGTATGGTGGGGACAGTGCTGGTCTCTGATTCAGGAGACCTGGGTTCAAGCTCTGGTACAGGCACGTATCGAATTCATTTCCAAATCTTGTTACTTCTACTTCTGTCACATCTGATTCCTCTTTTTTCATGCAGCTCCCACCTTAGTCCAGGCACTCATCACCTCTCACCTCCATTACTAAAACAGCCTTCTGACTGACCTCCCTTCCTCAGGTCCCTCCAGCCCATCCTACATACTGCTGCTGAAGGGATTTTCCTGAAGTGCAGATCTTTCCTTGGTGCAGGTATTCCCATACTCAAGAACCTACAATGACTCCCCTTTGCCTCTAGGATCAAATATAAACTCTCCTGTTCAGCTTTTACAGCCAAATAAAAACCTGGTCACAAAATATATTTTTCATTTTTGTGGTATATTAATCTGACTGCCAACCTGTGTGATCCAGCTAAACCGGCTCCCTGTCTGTTTCTCAGATGCGACACCTCATCTCCCATCTCTGCACATTTGCACTGGCTATGCCCCATGCCTGATGTACACCTCCTCTTCACCTCTGTCTCATAGAATCCTTCTCTTCCTTCAGGACACAGCTCAAGAGTCACATGCAGCCTTCTCTGCGCTCTGTCAGTGTGCTCCCTCTCTATCTACCTTGGATTGAACTGTTTTGTGTTTATTCTCTTTGTATTTATTCTGTATATGCTTATCTAATGGACTTGTTTTCTCTCTCATTAAAGTATATGCTCCTTGTGAGAAAGAATTGTCTCATTCTTTGTTTTCATATGCCCAGTGCTGCTGCTGCTACTGCTACTACAACTGTTACTACTACTACTACTACTACTACTACTACATATATATATATATATATATATATATATATATATACAGAGAGAGAGAGAGAGCGCTTTAAGGCTTCACAAGACAAATATTTCATTTTCACTACTATATATATATGTGTGTATATACATATCTTTAAGGTTTCACAAAACAAATATTTCATTTTATCCTCATTACAACCTTTGGGAAGTAGGTGCTATCATCATCCCCATTTTACAGATACAGAAATAGAGGCAAGCAGAGATTAAGCAACTTGCCTCAGGTCACTCTGCTAGTAAGTGTCTGAGGCTGGATTTGAACCAAGGTTTCTCTGACCCCAGGCCTAGCACTGTAGTCACTCTGCCACATGGTTGCCCAGGTGCTTAATAAATGCTTGTTGATTAGTTAATTAATTTTCACCCCATAGGTGAAAACTTTGGGAATCCCATTGACTCCCTGTTTCCTCTAAGATCAAATATAAAATCCTGTTTGGTATCTAAAGAGTCTTTCCATCCTATCCCTTTCCTAACTTTCCAGTCTTTTTGTACTTTCCTTCTCTCTGCGTGCCCTACAGACCAGTGACACCAGCCATCAAACTGCTTCTCCTACACAGTGGGCCATCTCTGGACTCTACCTTTTCACTGGCCGTCCCTCCTTGCTTAGAACATTCTCCTTGCTCACCTCAGCCTCCTGAGAACTTACCCTGAGCACTTGTTTATGACACTTTCTCCTTAAGCACTTCTCATAATAAAGGATAAACTGACCAGGGAGGGGGAGGGAGGGGGGAAGGAAAGGGAGGGGGGATGAAGGACAAGGGGTAGAGAGGAAAAGGGGTAGAGAGTAAAGTAGGCAGGGACCAGGGAATCACAGCTGGGAAGGGGGGTAAACTGTATTCTCATGGGACCAGCCAACTCTGCCAGTGTGATGGAGCTGGGGTAGAACCCCAGGGAAACTGCCTTCCTCTGATTCCGTCTCATTCTCAGTTCATGAGGCTTTAACAGGGGGCAACTGAGCAAGCAATCAAGCCATCAACAGACATTTATTAAGTTTCTATGATGTGCACTTGAGGACCTAGTGGGCCACATGAGGCCTCAAGGCTGCAGGTTCCTCACCCCTGGCCTAGGCACTCTACTAGGTGCCATGGAGTACAAAGATCAAAATCAAGGGGTCTCTGATGCCATAGGGCTTATATTCTACAGGGAACACTATATCTATCTAGATATATACATACATGTGTGTATATATATATGTATCTGTATGCATATGTACATGTTTGCAAGATATTTGCAAAATAATTATTAATTTTATTTTTGAGGAGGGCAGCAACCCCAGTGTCCATGAGTCCTCTGTTAGAGTGTGGTGATGGGGCAATGGAAAGTGCATTGACTGTGGATTCAGAATTCTGGTGTGGCCTGAGCCTCAGTTTCCTCTTCTGTACAGTGAGAAAGCTATCTCTAAAATTCTGTGGTCCTATGACCTAGGGAAGGCGGCCCAGATGAAAACATCACCAGAGATAATCCGCAAAGGAGGTGCTTGTGTGCGTGTGTGTGTGTGTGTGTGTGTGTGTGTGTGTGTGTGTGTGTGTGTGTACTGGGAGAGGGCTCAAGAGGAATGTGGTCTGTTTATGCCTGAGCAGGCCGAGTTACATGGATAAGTTCCTCAATTTCTTTGGATCTCAGGACTTCTGTAAAATGAAGGTTCAGGACTATTCTCTTGTAAGCACGTTCATTAGACGATAAGCTCCTTGAGGGCAAGAACTGTCTTTTGCCTTTTTTGTATCCCCAGTGCTTGGCACAGTGCCCGGCACATAGTAGGCATTTAATAAATATTTATTAGTTGATTGGTTGATTATCTTGCATGTTTTCTTCCCCCGTTAGATTGTAAGCACCTTGAGGGCAGGGACTGTCTTTTGCCTTTTTTTGTATTCCCAGTGCTTGGCACAGTGCCTGGCACATAGTAGGCATTTAATAAATATCAGTTGATTGATTGATTGACTAGACATCTCTAAAGTCCCTTCTAGTTCCGACATTCTGTGGTTCTGTGAGTGTATTCATCCTTACTCAGATACATGGATTAAGCATGCATGTGTGTAATGATAATAGCTGTTTAAATCTTGCTTTGAAGTTTACAAAGCAATATCTGTGTAATTATTTATATACGTAATTTGTATACATCATTTCATTTGGAAGGATCGGGGTTCAGATCCAGCCTCTGCCACTCACTACCTGGGTCACATTGGACAAATCTCTTCACCTCTTGAGTCTGATCAAATATAAAATGAGGGGTTTGGACTCGGTCCCCTCTAAGGCTCTGTATTTATGATCCTATGACCTTCCTAACAGCCCTTTGAGGTAAGGTGCTAGAGGTACTATCATCCCCATTTTCCAGATGAGGACCCTGAGGCTTAGAGTGCTTACCCAGCTACTAAAGTATCTGAGATACGATTTGAACCCGGATCTTTGAAACTACGTGTTCAGCACAAGATGCACTTTTTTTTTAAGCACAACAAAACACGGATGCTTAGGAGGCAAACAGAAGGAGAGTGAGGGTAAAGATGGAGTGTTATTTTGTCCAGAAAGGCTTTCTAGAGGATGGATGTTTGGTGCAGTGCTGGAAAGACTTGAAAGACCAGGACAGGCAGGGAGAAGTAGGAAGAGCCGGCTGCTTGCTTCTCTTTTCTCCAGGCCAGGCTTGGAGGGTCTGTCTCACAGGAAGCTAGCATCTTAAGAGGTGGTCCGCTGACAGCGGGGAATTTAGTTCTCTCATTCATGTAGACCCCCAGGCTGGGCCAATCCTGCCGGCAACTTCCCAGCTGCTCGGTAGCCTGTCTGGTCCCCTGACCTTCCTTAAGCAAGGCAGCCTGGCGGCCATGCTGGGTTGCCATAGTAACTGGCAGCCACCCAGCTGAGTTGCCATGGTAACCAAAGAGAAGATGTGGAAGGGGGGGGGTCAGCTAGGGGAATCAGCCTTAGAATTAAAAGAACCAAGGAAGGATTAAGGAGGGGGAAGAGGGGATTGGGGGAAGGGGAGAACAGAGAGGCCCCTGATGTTCTGAGCACCCCCTGTGTCCCCTCCCTTCCCTTCCCTTCCCTCTTCAGGGATGATCAGGAGAGCCAGGGAGATAGGTAGGGAAGAATTCATTTTTGGGTTCCTTCTGGTAAGAGTATTTATGGTCCAAGGGGGTTGGCTGGGGTTTAGGAGCACAGTCCAGGATGGAGCATCTCAGACACAGTAAAAGTAACACTTACGGACCAGTCTTTCGGGGCTCTATTTTCAGGCACCTGCAGCCCTGCCTCATGTTGTGCATGGTCCTAGGTGGTAGAAGGCAAGTGGGACAGATGGAAGCCATTCAAGAGGAGAAAGCTGCTCACTACCTTCAGAGAGTTTGCAATTTCAATTCAGTTGGGGAAGGAAGGGGCAAAGCTGTGCCCACAATGGCAGAGTGGATAGGGGAGCAGACACATAGCTGGGAAGACCTGAGTTCAAATCCTGCCCACCTCACACACCTGCTAGCTGCGTGACTCAGTCTCTTCACCCTGAAAATGAAGAGTTGAAGTTAGTGGTCTCTCTTTAGAGCCTTCTGCCTCTAAATCCCTGATCCTATTAGCCAAGAATAGAGGACAGAGGAGCTCATAAGCAGCTTCCGCGGCTATCTCCCACCTCAAAGTCAAGGGTGACAGTCATAGAGACAAACATGGGATTGCCCCCAATAGAATGAAAACTCCTCAAGATCAGGGAGTGTTTCCCAGGTGTTCTCTTTGTCTCCTCAGCACTTACACAGTGGCTGGCATACAGTAGATGTTTAATTAATGGTTATTGACTTAGAGCTGAAAGGGACTTTAGCAATCATGTGGTCTGACCACTTCAGTTTTACAGACAAGGAAACTGAAGGCTGGAAGGGAGTAGAAGGGGTAGAGAAGTGTCTCGGTTAAGGCCACACAGCGGCTAGCAGGTGAGCTGAGATTGGAACCTAGGTCCTTTCCTACCAAAGCCACCATTTTTATGATACTGCCTTCTTTATATCACATTACACTGTACACTGTACATTGTTTCCAAACAGCATCCAATACATGTTATGCAAAGGGTAAGCTCTGAATAATTACATGTTGAGTGAAAGATGAATTAATGTATTCATCGGTCTTATTTCCATCAGAGAGAAGGGCGGATCTGATTGTCCTTACGTTAATAGGGGAAGGTTTGAAGTCCGAGATGCTGAATGATTGGTCCGTAGCCGCATAAAGGCACATGTTAGGGAGAGACCTGAGTGTCTAGCCCAGTTCTCCCGACTCTCATCCCTAGGAAGGATTAGCAGGCTGGGGTGATAAGGGAAGTTGATCAAATGGGAACGTAAATGTTAAGTGTATATAAATTGTGTGTGTGTGTGTGTGTGTGTGTGTGTGTGTGTGTGTGTATGGGGCTGGCTGTCTTGGCTCAACCATCCATCAGAACAGGTTTTTCTGGTTATCGGGGAGGGGGGGACATAGAGGAAGGTTAGCTGGAATAGGCACTCAGTGTAGATTATGTATGGAGATCCTAAGGCCTTGCCTGAGGGCGCCAGGCCCTTGGGAGAAGCTCCTGTTTTAGAAACCTTAAATCCTGGTCCCCTGGGCAACCAGTACTTGATCATATGAATATTATCATGGAGATGACAATCAGAGCTGTGCAGAGGGTACAGCAAATGCGGACATGGCCATTCCCTTTGCGGGGAGGAGAGTGGAATGGTTAGTGGTAGTTAGAGCTGAGACTGAGAAGCTGGAAGCCCTGCTGATGGGGAGGGTGAGATAAATGAGCATACCTTCTTCCGTAGGCTAAGTAATATCTAGCCAATCCCAGAGGGAAGGCACCAGAAGTGGGGGGGTGGGGGCTGGGAAAAGCCTCTTGCGGAAGGTGACATTTGAGCTGGGTCTTGAAGAAGGCAGAGGAGGGAGAACATTCCAGACGTGGGGGAAGAGCAGGGAAAAGGCACAGACTCAGGAGATGGAGTGGGCGCCATGTTTGGAGAGCAGCAAAGAGGCTTGGTGTAGCTGGAGTCCATGGAAGGGAATAAAATGTAGTGAGAATAGAAGGGTGGGAAAGGGCCACCTTGGAGCCAAATCTTTAAAATGATGCCGAATACATGTAAGGAAGAGCTTTTACAGTGGAAGAGAAAATGATGGTGGGCTGTGCCATGCATCTAAATTGGTTCAAAGAGAGAAAAATATACGTACACATTTGATTGGATATAGAAATATCTTACCCAACTGGGAAAGAGGAGGGGAAGGGAATAAGAGAAAGAAAGAAGGGAATAAGAGTGATAAAAGGGAAGGCAGATGAAGAAAGGCGGTGGTCAGAAGCGACAGACTTTTGAGGAGGGACGGGATAAAAAGAGAGAGAGAAGGATAAACAGAAGAAAATAGGATAGAGGGAAACACACAGTTAGTGATCATAACCGTGAATGTGAATGAGATGAACTCACCCATTTAAAAAATAAAATAATGCCAAATGGGATTTTGTATTTGATCTTGAAGGTAATAGAGAACCACTAAGAATTTACTCTTTAGGAAAATATCTTTGGCAGTTGAGTGGAGGATAGATTGGAGTGGAGAGAGACAACCCAGAGAGCAATTTCAATAGTTGAGGCATGAGGGGATGAAGGCCTGCATTAGGGGGAGGCAGCATGATGTAGAGAGAAGGAAGAAGGCTAAACTTGACAATAGATTAGAGGTGAGAGATGAGTACGAGTGCAAAGTCAGGGATGACACTGAAGTTGTGGGCCTGGGAGACTTGGAGGTCGGGAATGGGTGTGGGAAAATTTAGGAAGAGGAGATAATTCAGAGGCAAAATAATAAGTTTTGTTTTGGACACGTAGGGTTTGAGATGCCTATGGGATACCCAGTCCAAGATGGCCAGAAGGCAGTTGGTGATGTGGGATTTTAAATCAAAAAAGGGATTGGGTTGGATATGATGATCTGGGAATGATTTGTGTAGAGATGATCATTTGGAGCTGATGAGATTACCAAGAGAGATAAGATAGAGGGAGAAGAAAAGAGGGCCCAGGTCCCCCCTAGAACGCTGGGGAACGAACTTGCTTAGGGGGTATGATCAGGATGTAGTTCCAGCAAAGGAGACCGAGAAGAATGGTCAGACAGGTAAGAGGAGAAGCAGGAGAGAGCAGTGTCATGAAAGCCTGGAAAGGAGAGAGTATCCATCCAGTTAAAGATGGTGATTGACAGAAGTCAAAGATGAGCAATGAGAAAAGGACATTAGATTAGGCAGCTAAGATATTATTGGCAATTTTGGAGAGGTCAGTTTCGGTTGAATGATGCAATTAAAAGCTAGATTGAAGAGAATTTGGAAGAGAGTGAAAATAGAGGAAGTGAAGGTACCCCATTTAGACAACCTTCTCAAAGAGTTTAGCTGAGAAGAGGAAGAGAGATATAAATTGGTAGCTAGCAGGGAGAGTTGGATCAAGTAAGGTTTTTTGTTTTTTAAGGATGGGGGAGAAATGATGTGTTAGTAGTCAATAGCAGAGAGAGACTGAAGATCAGAGAATGAAGATGAATGAGGAATCTTCTGGAATTGGATCAAGGGTGCATATAGTGAGATTGATCTTGGCAAAAAGAAAGGTTATCTTTTCATGTGAGACAAGGATAAGGGAGGAGACTATGGGAGAAGATTTCTGAGTGATGGAAGATTAGGAGGAAGGGAGAAGAGGGAGCTCTTGGTGTGTGTGTGTGTGTGTGTGTGTGTGTGTGTGTGTGTGTGTGTGTGAAGTCTGAAATGAGGTGCTCAGCTGAGAGGGTAGGGGGAAGGTGTGTTGAGAGAGACTTCAGGAGGATGGAAAGATTTGGAAAGACAACTGTGGAGATTGGGATAGTAGTGAATTAATTGGGGAGGCATAGAATGATTTCCAGATACAGTCAGGGCCTAGTTGAGATTAGAATCTAATCTACTACAAATGCAAATTTGTAGTAGATTAAGTCAATGATATGACTCCAGGTCCTTTTAGCTGCACCTAAATAGGAGTGAAGGAGGTAGGGAGTGGGAGTAATGCCGGGTTGGGTTTTGACAAGTCAGGATCAGTGATACAGCAAAGGATTGGAGGACAGAGGAGCGTGTAGAGTAGAATTGATTCTCCAGGGGGCTGAGGTGGAGATGGGAGGAGAGCATAGCCAGCATAGAGGTGGGGATGTGGGAAAGAATGGAGACAGGAAAGAATGGTGCTTATGGTGAGGATGAAGGATGGGATTAGAAGACAAGGGTTAAGGGTCATAAGGTTTAGGGAAAAAAAATGATAAAAGATTACAATCAGGTAAAGCATAGACCCTATTATTATCTTCTCCCCCAGCACATCATAGGCTCTTAAGGTATCCCTCCTGAGACAGTGAGTTAGAAGGATAAATTAAATTAATAATAGAAACTGATAAATAGTACTGTAAGGTTTACAAAGTATTTTCCTCACAACAAACCCATGAGGTAGGTAGTACTAAGGTCCATGTTGAATAAATCCCCATTGTAGAGATGAGGAGACGTGGCCCTCGGGATGCTGTTGGTCATCTTGGAGAACAGAGGCCTGAACAATGAGGATGATACCTAGGTAGGGAACAAAGGACAAAGGCCGAGGAATTCAGACTCCTAGATTACGCTGGGTTTGCGTTAAAGGAGCTAATTTTGCTTCTCGTTCTATGTGTGACCTTGGGTAAGTCCCATTTCTCTGGGCCTCAGTTTCCTCGTTTGTAAAATGTAAGAGTTTGACTAGGTTATGTCTGAGATCCTTCCCATCTCATCTTCTGTGATCAAAGTCTTGCTCTGTGATTTTTGCCCATTTCTTCACCTCTCTGAGCTTGTTTTCTTCCCTCTGACCAGTTCAGGATGACTCTTTCCCTCCCCTAAACTTGCCCTTGACTTTGCCCTTCCTACTTGGAGGAGCTGGGCAAGATGTTTTATGGCCAATAGGTACTTCCTATCGGGTTGGGCGTGTTACCTAGTCATTGACTTATTATTCTAATCCTGGCCTTGAAAAGCTGCTGCTCATTACACACATATATATAGTTTATGTCAAATTGCTTACCGTCTTAGGGAGGGGCAGGGGAGGGAGGGAAGAAAAAAATTTGGAACTCAAAATTTTAAAAAAATGTTAAAAATTGTCTTTACATGTAAGTGGAAAAAATAAAATTCTATTAAAAAAAGAAAAAGAAAACCTACTGCTACAGTATGGCTCTCATTATCACACTCTAAAGGACTGTATCACCAATGAGAATGTCTCAGCCAATTAACATTGCAATACACACCAGTAGGAACTTAGTGCTTTGTTGAATGAATGAATAAATTAGTACTTTAATGGAGGTGGGGGAATGGGTTTGTATGGGAGGTCATGGCATTTCAGGCTATAAATGTAGGCACTCTGAGTTCTAATCCCGACCCTCCCTGATGCTGACTAGCTCTGTAGGACTTTGTGTATGTTTCTTGTGCCTCAGTTTCATCATCTGTAAAGGATAGAGGTGTTGGACAATATGGTCTCCCAGTGTTGGAGCTGGGCCTCAAACCCAAAACTCTTTCACTCCAGAACCATTGTTCTTTCCATCGCATGACAAGGTAGATTCAATTGTAAAGGATGAAAAAGAAGGTAGTTTGGAGAGACTGGCAGGAAGATGAGTGTTGGGGCCCATTGGGATGTAAAGAAATGACTGCTCAGCAGGACTGCTTACCATCACTCACACCCCCGACCCAGTCTAACGCCACAGAGCGCTGGACTTGGAAGACAGGAAGACCTGAGTTCACATCCAGCTTTAGGCAATTAATTACTAGCTATGTCACCCTGGGTAAGTCACTTGACCTCTGCACGTCTCAGTTTCCTCCTCTGTAAAGCGGGAATGATAATAGCTCCTGCCTCACAGGATAATTGTAAAGATTAAATGAGATAATATTTGTAAAGCACTTTGCAAGCCTTGAACTGCTCCATCAATGTTAGCTGTCGTATATATATCCTAACTATTAGACACACGCTTCGTCTTATTGTGTAATCCAGCACAGAAGCAGGGCGTGACAGCCCTCTCTTCCTCCCTATTGCTGCAGCTGGATCCTTGACCAGCCTCTGGACCAGCAGGATTCCTCCAGCTCCTCCGCCCCCCCCAGACACACATTATATGATGGTTTAAGGTGTGTAAAGCACTTACCCTCACGGCAACCCTGTGAAAAAGGTAACACAATGTTTATTATCCCTGCTTTATGGGCAAGGAAACCGAAACTCAGGGAATTTAAACAAGCTGATTTTATGGGCCCCAGAGTACTTGGGCTTTGCTGGGACAATACTAAAACTAGCTCATGTTTATAACATACTTAGGACAACCTTGTGCAGGAGTGCAAGAAGTATTAGTTCTATTTTATAGGGGGGAACACTGAGACACAGGGGCATCGGGTAATTTTCACAGTGTCAGCCAGCTAGTAAGTGGGGGCAGATGGCATTTTAACCACACACCTCCAAAGTCTAATGCTTTTCTGCTACCATGATGTCTTGCCACGACCCCTTCTCTCAATTCTAGGATCGAGGCCAGATTTTCCAAACCAGGCTGTATTTACAAATGGACTTTATTAGGAAAGTAGACAGTAAAATGGAAAGAGTGTCAGACTTAAATTCTGAAAAATCTGAATTTGATTTCTAGCCCTGGCACTTAGGAGTGTGTATAGGGGTAAGTCCCCTAACTTCCAGTACTTACTCTATAGCTGTGTGACCCTCAGCAAATCACTTAATCTTTCTGGGCTTCAACATCCTTTTCTATCCAATGGGGAGGGTTGAACTTATTTGTCTCTAAGGACCCTTCCAGCTCTCAATCTATGACCTTATGAAAACCTAAACCTCAGTTTCTTTATCTGTAAAATGAGACTATAATACCTGCACTGCCTACCTCACAGAATTGTAATCCATCAGTCCTCAGATCAGTGAGCATTTATCAAGCTCCTCCTGTATTCCAGGCTCTGTGCTAAATGCAGGGGATACAAAAAGAAGCAAAAGACAATCCCTGCCCTCAAGGAACTTACAATCTAATGGGAGTCATTAATGAGAATTAAATGAAAATATATGTGCATCTCATAGCAATAACTAAATGTCAGCTATCCTTAAGTCTTTCCTCCTCAGATATGGGAAAAGGTGAAATAGAATAAGGAAGACAGCATAGAATTTAACTCTAAAATGTTCCTAACCTAACTGTAGATATCTGGTCCAACTTTCTGGGGCTAAGGTGACTCATATTTCCATCTAGGCTGTAGCAACCTGGCTCATGCTTTCTCCTGGGAACATAAAGTTTTGCTTATTTGTTTGGACCAGATCTGTGATTCCATTGGCATAGGAACCTCTCCAATGAGAAACTCTCTCTCTCAATGCGACTGCCACTCGTTCTGTAATGTATAGGTTTATGTATGCGGTCATTCTTTTCCTGAACTTATTCCTTACTTTCTGGACTTCAAAACTATGTCGCCTTTACTGCTGACTGATACTGGAACTTCCCTTCGTACTTGGGGCCTCCTTGTTGGAACAGCCAGCCACTTCCGTGGCCACTCACTGGCAACAGCCTTCCATGAGGCCTGCTTCTCTTTGTCCCATTGGTGAGTTCCTCTTGGAGCCTCCATTTTGTGAAGCCCAGCCGGCCTTCATTCCCTTCCCAGCCCTGATTTAATGGAGTACAAAACTGTGCCCTTGGTGCTGGGCACATCCATTCTCTATTCTCCCCTTCCCTCATTTTCAGTTCCTTTTTGCAGGTTGTCTTCCCCCATTGAAATGTAAGCCCCTTGTGGGCAGGGACTACCTTTCTTTTTGCTTGTATTTCTATTACTCCCCTCTCCCTTTCTGCCTTTAGCTCCCCACCTGGCACCTATTAAGCGCTTCATAGAGAGTTGTTGATTGGGGGCACTGAGAGGTTAAATCCTTTGCCCAGGTTTACACAGGTAGGATGTAGCAGAGGGAAGCCCAAGCCTTCCTGACTCTGAGGGTGGTTCTTTATCCACTATTGCACTTGACTGTGCTTGTGGAGGTAAACTTGACTTGAGAGGATCCACGATGGCCCTCCCCTGTGCCTCCTACCCCTCCCCTTTTCTGCTGTGCTTCAGAACTGACAGCCTGACTGACTGGTTCTGAGCTTCTGGCTTCAGGGTGCCTCTGGCTCTTTGCCCATTGACAGGCCTGGGTGAATCAAACCCTTGGGGTCCAATTAAATATTTCACACCTGTCCTAGCTGCAAGGAAATGAGTCAGTTTCCCTCAGGGAAGTGCTTTATACAAAGCCCACCTAAACAGCTTTAAAAAAAGTAATCTCACTATGTAATAATATATATGGTCTCTATATACATATATAAATACATGTATATCATACATGTATATTATATGACATATACATATTCACACACATATATATTATATAGTCTATAAATATAGATATATTATATAATATAAATATATAAACACAAGTGTGTTATAGAATATAGATATATACATATGTGTATATTGTATGACATATATGTATAATATATAGTATAGATATATCATATAATATACATGTATAAATATATTTATATTATGCACACACATATAAACATATTATATAATGTATATATTATATATGTATATATAAAGGAAGGAATAACCCCCCCCCAATAACAAGAGAAAGATCATTTTGTTGCATAGTATATCTGGATGTTATTGGGTATGTTTTTACATTAATGTCATACAGTTATAGATTTAGGGCTGGAAGGGACCTTAGCCCCAACCCCTCATTTTTATGGATGAGGTAGCTATAGAGAGTTAAGTGACTTGCCCAAGGTTACACAGGTATGTGGCCAATCCAGGATTTGAATGAAGGACTTCGAAGTATTAGTTCACTGCTCAAAATTAAGTCTAAGGCATCAGAAGCCTTTCCATGAGAGCAGAGTCTTAGGATATAATATAATGTATTTCCTTTAGGGAAGGTTGGTGTTAGGAAGAAGGGAAGTGATGAGTGAGAATGGAGGACAGTGAGGAAGGAAATGAGATTTGGTCCACTTTCTCCGATGTCTCTGGCTGTCTTATCCTTTCTTGGTACTTGTATCTCTATGACCTAGCACAGTGTCTGGCTCTTGGTAGGCACTTAATAAATACCTGTTGATTGATTATCACTGGCCCTCTGTGTATTGCGGTTTGCTAGGGTAAGGCATTGGGTTTTGTGGAGGATCTTTGGTAGGTGGGTATATGGGGGGCAGAAGAGGGGAAAGGGAGGGATCATTGATACAGATAGTGATCTCTCTGATCTGTACAGGATTCTATTGGACTCACCCCTCCTTGGCTTGAGAGGAGCAGGGTGGGGTGGTCCTCAGTGGTGTGGAAGAGGATTGAAGCCAAGAAAAGAGGTCTGAGCTAAGATGTAGAGGTCTTAAAACCAGTTAAGGGTCTTTTATCATCTAAATTAGGAAAGCCTAACTGAAGGGAACCAGAGCACAGAACTATGATAAAGGATGGAGAAAATTTGGCTTAATAATAATTACTGTGTTGGGGTGGGGCTGGAAATCTTGGAGAGAAGCACTCAGCAAACAAAGTAGGTACTCGAAAATTGAGGAATGGATGAAGAAACAGTAGCTTATGGATGTAATGGAATATTATTGTAAGGTATGAGATGACGAACACAAAAAATTCAGAAAAACATGGGAAGATGCATATGAACTGACAAGGAATGAAATTAACAGAACCAAAAGACTAATATACATGTAGTGGTCCCCTCTCATATGCAACATAAATGAAAAGGTTTCTCAAAAGGTAGCCAAAATAAGAGTAACTGAAAAACCAGTGATGTTCCACAGATAATGAAGCATATATACCTTTCTTACAGCAGAAGGTCTTTCTAGGCAGAATGTTGTATATATACAGTCATCATATCTGGGATTTTTTTTTGCTTAATTTTTTTCTTGGTTATGAGAGTAGGATTAAATCTGCAGGTTGGGGGCAGATTTTTCTATCTAACCCCAAAGAAATGACTGGTATAAAGCTAAAAGCTATCTATAAAACACTTTTTTAAAAAAGCCTTGGAAGAAAGTATAGTTGGCCCAACAAAATGATGTGGTTACCGAAAAAGTTAATGTAATTTTAGGTTGTTTTCATAGCACATCAAGCCCCAAACTAGGAAGGTGGTAATCCCACTGTGCTGTGTAATGGTAAAAGCTCTGGTTCTGGGATCAGAGAACCCTGATTCAGCCTTAGCTCTTCTACTCTCTGCTTTCATGAAGTGACCTTTGGTGATTTCCTTTGCTGCTCTGGGTCTCATCTGTAAATTGATGCGATTGGACTAGGTATCTCCAAGATTCCTTCCAGCTCTAAATATGGGATCCTGTTCAGATTCCATCATGATCACTGTGTTTAATCCTGGGAATGTTCTCCTCTGAGGGTCACCGGATAGGATCTCAGGAGAACTGGCACCAGGTTAGACTAAATCTCACCTGATATCGTCAGGACCCATGTCAGGGTACATGCTTCTTTTTGCTGCTTCCTACGTATTCTGCAGGTAGGGAACTAGAAAGAGAAATTGCCCCGCTAGATTTTCATCTGTGTATGCCTTGTCTTCCCACCTGGATCAGCCTTTTAAGGGCAGGGACCACACTTTCAGTGGCTTTATCACTCCCGGTATCTGGCACAGAGATTTGGCAGAGGCTCGTTCCTTGCTTTGTGAACTGATCTGTGGCTGCTTCCCAAGGGCGCCAGGCTGAGGGTCGGATAACCCCCAAGGCAGGGGCTCTGCTGCTCAGGAGAGCCACCCTTACAGGGCTCAGCTTTCTCCCTTTGAATGAGAATTGAGATGGCTTATTTGCTGTTCTCCCCTGAAGCAGAATGGACTAGATCCTCTCCATTGTTCTGCAGCCTTTCTGTGGTTCTCTCCTATACATTTTTAATATTTCTTTGACAGGCAGAGATATTAATCTGAAGCAAGCAGAGGAGGTTTCCACTCTGACTCTATCAGAAACTCATTAAGTATAAAGTCTTGGGAAAGTACTGGGTCAATTAAGATGGGGAGGGGGAAGGTGGTGATAGAAAATCATTTGCATATTCCCCACAATTCCTTTTTTTTTTTTTTTGGCTCGGTTTAGAGCAGCGACAGCCAAGTTTTTGTCTGGGCATCGATGTCACTTTCTCCCCATCACCCACGCCCAAGATCAGCAGGCAAGTCTAGGCCAAACTTGGCTCATTGTAAACATTCTGCTCCATGTGTTTTCCAGAGAGAATGAGACAGAAGGGACTTAGACTCATAGACTCAGACTTGGGTGGAACTTTAGAAGACATCAAATCGACCTCTCCTTCATCCCTCGGGGTCTCTCCCATCCCCCCAAAAGCAGAATCTTCTCTCTATGTAATTATTTGACTGTGAGCTCCTTGAGGTCAGGGACTGTTTTTGCTTTTCTTTGTATTTCCTGCACTTGATACAGTGCCTGGCACATTGTTGTCATGACTTGCTCACCTCTTCTGCCAAGTGGTCAATTGGCTTTTACTCCAACACATCCAGTAATGTGGAAGGAGCTCGTTAATCTGTGAGGCATTAATTTGTAATAGCCCAATCTATTTATAGCCAGCCCTGTCTATTGGACAGTTCTTTCCTATACTTAGCTAAAATCTGTTAAGCTGTAATGTCGGTTCTCTGGAGCTCCACAGAATGAGTGGGATCCTGTTTCCATGTGTCAGTCCTTCAGATATTTAAAGGCAGCTTCCTCACCTCCACTTAACTCTTCTCTTCCCCAAGCTGAACAAATATTTTCAATTTCTTTGGGTTTTTCTTTCCATGCCATGGTTTTCAGACCCCTCATTTTGGTCTCTTTTCTCCGGATATCTTTCAGTTTGTGGATGATTACGTGTTAAAATATATTGTTTAAAATTGGACACATCTTCCAGATGTGATCCATCAGTGGGACTACCACCTTCCTTGGTCCGGACATTATATTCCTATTATATTTTTTTTAGCTGCTGCCTCAACATTGTTAGATCATATTTGTTGTTGTTCAGTTGTTTTCAGTTGTGTCCGACTTTTTGCAATCACATTGGGGTTTTCTTGGAAAACGTACTAGAGTGCTTTGTCATGTCCTTCTCCAGCTCATTTTATAGATGAGAAAGCTGAGGCAAACATGGTTAAGTGACTTGCCCTGGGTCACACAACTAGGAAGTGTCTGAGGCCAGATTTTCTCATCTATAAAATGTCTGAGGCCAAGATGAGTCTTCCTCCCTTCAAGCCTGGCTCCCTATCCACTTCACTACCTAATTGCCCTTAGCTCCTATTTAGTTGAGGTCAACTAAAATCCTCTAAATCTTTGTCATATGAACTGCTGCCACTTGCTACCCTTATATCCTTGGGCAAGTCACCTAACCACCTCAGGACATTTTCTTCCTTTGTCAGTGAGGAGGTTGGATTAAATTACCTCTAAGGTCCCTTTGAGATCTGGAGCCAAGGTGCTATTTGTTTGCCCAACTGTCTATCCTAGCCTTTCATTCCTTCATGTGGCAGACTCTTGCTATTGAAACTTCCTCTCCTTAGAGACCTAGAGAGTTGTTCAGAGCCCTTGGAGGTTAAGAGGCTTGCCCATTGTTAAATAGTTGGTATTTATCACAGGTAGAACTGGAACCCAGACCTTCCCAGCTCCAAACCTGACTCGCTATAAACAATGCTACAGTGCTTTTTGGTTTATTTATTTACATAAATGCAAGACTTTAGGGTTTTTTTTCTCTCATTAAACTTGTTGGTTCCACCTCAATTTTCCAACTTTTCAGATCTCTTCCAATCTTGATTCTGTTATTTAGCATGCTTTCCAGTTTTGTGCCACCTGCGGATTTTATAAACATGCTTCTTGTGTCATCATCTAAGTCCATGGAAAGAACACTGGACTTGGAGCCAAAGGAGCTGTGGCTGGAAGCCAGGCTCTGATAGTTCATACCTGTGTGATCTTGGTAAAGTCATTAAACTTCTCTGTGCCTCATTTTCTTCATTTGTAAAATGAGAGGGTTTAACTGGTTATTCTTTAAGGTCCCTTCCAGAACCAAGGACAATGCCTTCCAGTCTTCATTTCTCTCTGACCCATCAGTCAATGAGCACTTATTGTTGCTCAGTCATGTCTGACTCTTTGTGACCCCATTTTTGGGGGTTTTCTTGACAAATATAGAGCAGTGGTTTGCTGTTTCCTTCTCCAACTTATTTTACAGTTGAGGAAACTAAGGCAAACAGGGTGACATTACTTGCTCAGGGTCACACAGCTAGTAAGTGTCTGAGGCCAGATTTGAACTTGCGAAGATGAGTTTTTCTGATTCCAAGCCCAGGGCTCTATCCACTGTACTACCTAGCTGTTCTAAGCCTTTATTAGGTACCTAATGTGTGCTAGGCACTGTGCTAAGTGCTAGGGACACAAAGACAAAAAGGAAGACCACTTCTGACTTTTGAAAATTAATTAATTAATTTATTATTTTGGGAGGCAATTGTGGTCAAGTGACTTGCCTGAGGTCACACGGCTTGTAAATGTCTGAGGTCAGATTTGAATTCAGGTTTTCCTGACTCCAGGGCCGGTGTTCTATCCATTGTGCCACCTAGCTGCCCCGCCCCTGACCTTTAAAGACAAAGCACATTAATCCTAGGAAGAGAACACCCACTTCTGATCATCACTTAGCTCTGTTCTTTAGGTCGGGGTTCAATCTTACTTTGGTCAGTTTTCCCATGTTAGGGTGACCTAGTAAGAAGAGTGATCTAAAAACGATTGCTATGATATGAATCAAAAGAACAAAAAAAGAAACCAAGAAGAGATGAGAAAATATACCTGTAAATGTTTCCCAGTTCTTTGCTGAGGTGGGGGACTGTGGCTGAGGAACACTGCATGTACTGTCAGTCAGTTAAGGTGTTGGTTAATATTGTAGAATTGCTTTCTTTTCTTTTTTTTAAGTTGTTTTCTTGGCTTTATCGTATATACAGACATACATACCACATACAAAGTATATATACATATATACAAGGTATATATCATTCGATCAGTAAAGATTTATTAAGCAACTACTATGTGCCAGGCACTGTGCTCAGTACTGAGGATATATATTAAAAAAAAAAAAAGGAAAAAGACTGTTCCTGCCCTCAAGGAGTTTACAATCTAATGGAGGAGAGAACATGCAAAAAAATAAATATATACAAAGCAAGGAGAAGTGGAAAATAATGAACAGAGAGAAGGCGCTAGAATTAAGAGGGATTGGAGAAGGTTTTCTGTAGAAGGGAGAGAGGTGAGGCCTAAAGGAAGCCAAGAAGTCAGCAGTACGCCTTTCTTTTCTACTTCTCTTCTCTTTTGGTACATGGGATGACTTGCTAGGTATGAGAAGGGGAAGGGCTATATTCAGAAATAAAGATGATATAAAACCAAAATATATCCATAAAATTAAAAATAACAATAGCATGGTAAGGTGGAAAGAACATTGGAGTAGGGTCCTAGGGTTCTATTAGGGTTCTAGTCCTGGCTCTGTGATGAATTTTGGGGCAAGTCACTTTATCTCTATGGGCTCCATTTTTCTCATGTGTAAAATGATTTTTTTGAAAAACTCTCAGATTTTTTTTAGCTTTAAAATATTATGATTTGATGTCCCCAATATGAAAGTCTCTCTGCCAGCCATGAGTCCCTTTCATCATAGACTATCCAGAATCACTTGCTATGCAGGCTGGGTATCCCTTTTTGCAGTCTGTGGCCAGGAGGGAAAGGGTCTGGTTGGCTTCCGTGCAAGTCCCCAGGGTTTGGATTTGGAGTTGAAAGACTGTCAGACACTTCCTCCTTTCTTCCTCCTTGGGGCAGGAGCTTGGGTGGCTCCTGTTGGCTGTTTACCAGCCTCTCTGGTGGGGGGACAGTTATATTTGCTATCTCTGGCACTGGCTCCTCTCCCAGAGCTGTGATCTGCCGCTGGAGAAAAGCATTCAGTTCTGCAGCCTGACTAGCCCTTGCCCTTGCCTTTCTATTCCTCCTCGGTGCTCCTCTTACTCATGTTCACCTCCTGCCCTTCTGGATCCTGCTGTTTCTTTCTCCCTCCATCTCTAAAGGTGGCAGGGCTCTGAAGGCATCACTCCTCCCTCTCACTTGACATCTCTTAATCCCCCACAGAGGCACAGGGCTGCCCTCACCCATGATCCCAAGGAATTTTTCCCTTCCCACTCTGTATATATGTATATATGTGTGTAAATATGTATATGTATATACACACATGCAGATATACATAGATATACGTATAGAATATGTTATATACAGTTTATATTATATACTGTATATTTTATATAATATAATATAACACAATACAATACAATATAACATATTACATTACATTATATTATATTAATAGGATATATATATGTATAGGATGTGTGTCTATATATATAGACACACACATATATCTATATATTAAACATCCCACTCTGCTTTGGCACTAGAAAGAGAAAAAAATGGCTTGTTCTTGGGTCCCCTGTCCTTCCCCATTCTCAGTTCCACTTATTGTGGGCTGGTCCTCGGAGCACCGCTGTCCTCTGTTCCAGGGATATGTCTGTCCTGGCCCTCCCTCCTGGCTGCCAGCTGGGCCCCAAAGAGCCTCTCCGCAGTGGGCATGTTTATTGGTGCTTCAGCTGGCTGATTGACTCTAATGCCTGCGAAAATTATTTACCCCAACAGCCGCCTCTCAGACAGGCGTTAATTGCAGGCAGAAGAGAGACAATAATTACAGGATAATGGGTGGCTTTTGTGTTAGTCTATCTCCCCCCTACCATGTCAGCAAACACTGTGGGTTTGTTTCCTAACATCCTTCTCCCTGCTGGGTGGATGCTGTGCCCCCCTTCCCCCACTCCCCACAGTCCTCAGCCTGGTCCCTTTCCCCCCAGCGGGGAACTTTTCATTCCTCCTGCCCTCACTTGGGATCTTGCCTGCATTCCCTAGGGGACAATAGATTATGGTAAAATCCTGGGGGATGCTGCCTCCCTCCAGTCCCCTTGAGTTCAGGACTCCTGTGGGTTCAAGGGGGTGTCTGGATCATGAGTGTTTTAATTTCACGCTTAATCATCTTTGCCTACGAAGAAGGCAAGTAAAAGGAGATTGTTATTTTTATACCTCCATATTTCTCGCCATCTTTTTGCTCCAGCTGTCATGGAGGTGTTTTTACAGAGTTGTGATGAGTGCGTCCATGATGTCTGCTTTGCTTTTTTCACCGTGTTGTTTCTGGTGTCCAATCCCATTCTGCCCAGCACTGAGAAACATTTGCTAAGCGTAGTCCATGTACTTGTCATTTTCATAGGTATTTTGTATGGAAAATTGTCAACATGCTATATATTGTTTAGCTGTTTCTCTACCGTTGGACGTTTGGATGATTTCCAGCTTTTCGGTCTTATGAGTCATACTGCTGGCTATAGGCATCTTTGTGTAAATTGCCTTTTTTTCCCCTTTGGTTGGTTATTTCCTTGTGCTAACAATTCAGTCTAGGCTACTTTGACCCTATATCCTGTTGGGTGAGGAGAAAGTGTATTGAAGCTTGTAGGTTGGAAGCTTGGGAAGCTTGGGAGACTTCTAACTGATAATCTTGTTCTCCTGTCCCCTCCCTACCTCCCACCCCGAGGCTCATGCACATACCTTTGGCACTTTCCAGATTGGGGAGGAGATTTGCAGATTAAAATTGCCAGTGGGTACTTCTTGGATATTACCAGAGCTAGTTTTAAGGGAGACCAGGTCCTGCCGTTTCCCTCCCCCTGTCAGGAAAATAAAAAAACAAAAACTAAAAACCTGTTCTTACACAATGTTTTAGACGTGTCTGGAGGGTCAGGTTAAGGACTGGAACAAAATGAGACATCCATAGACCATCCCATATTTAACAAAAAACAAGTTTACTTAACAATAGCATGGGAAGGATACAGCCTGGTTCAAGTAGATGCAATCTTCCTTGGCTCTAGATGGAGAGTGGCCAGAAGGACATGTTTACCCACTTAGTAATGGGACAGCCAGAAAGTCTGAAGGGGACACTGGCTCCTTGTGGGCTGGCCTCTTATATACTGAATCCCTGGGAAGCTGTGTCTACAACTCGAGTCCTAGTCCTTGGGACCAACTGAGTCTCAGGGGCAGCTTCCCTGCCTTTTTAGGGAAAAGCTACATGTCGGGGGCCCTAGTTCCTACCGTATGCATCTCCATCTGCCCATGCCTCAGAGCCCAGCTCAGGTGCCACCTCTTCCTTGAAGCCTTCCTTGATTCTCCTTAACCAGCAGGAAGGTCCATTCTCTATGTTCACATAGAAGTTGGTGATGCCAAATATATTCCTCTTTGTCTTATAGTTATCTGTTTATTCATCTTATTTCCCCTTCTAGGCGTTTAAGTCAGAAGGCAGAACTCCGCTCTTACTTTCTGTATAAAACATGAATTCAGTCTTAGGCTGCCTTCATAGAGGCACTGGGTTCAGAACAAAGGAAGTCCTGCTTCTTTTTGTCTTGGTGTGAACACATTAGGATTATTGTGGCCAGTTCTGGGAATCGAGTTTTTAGGAGGGAATATTGACTATGCAGAGAATATCCAGAACTAGGCAATTAGGAGTGGGAAGAAACCTGAAATCCGGTCACGGGACAAATAATTGAAGAAGCTGGGGCTGCTCAGTCCCTAAGAAGAGCAGACTTGGAAGAAATGTTGGAGTATATGTGTGTATGTGTGGGAGTGCAGTGGCGGAGGAAGGTGTGAGTTCTGTCTTCAAGTATTGGGAGAGTCTTGTACAAAGGAGGGATTAGACTTAATCTGTTCGACTCCCAGAGGGTAGAATTAGGACCATTGGACAGAAACCACAAAGAAGTAGGCTTTAGTTTGATGTCAGAAAGAGTTTTCTACCAATTGATGTGATCCCGGAGTGGGATGGGCTGCCCCTGCCTCTGAAGGTAGTGAGTTGCCTGATCCTGGGGGTGTTTAGGTAGAACCTTTTTGTTGTTGTTTGCTCAATTTTCAGTTGTATCCAACTCTTCTTCTGACCCCATTTGAGGTTTTCATGGCAAAGATACTGGAGTGATTTGCCATTTCCTTCTCCATCTTATTTTTCAGAAGAGGAAACTGAGATAAACAGGGTTAAGTGACTTGCCCAGGGTCACATAAACAGTAAGTATCTGAGGCTAAGTTTGAACTCAAGTCTTCCTGACTCCAGGCCTGGTGTTGTATCCACTGCACCCCCAGCTGCCCCGTAGATAGAGCCTAGATGCCCACTTTTGGGGTTTACTGTAGGAGAGATTCATGCTTTCTATAAGGGATTAGAAAATCCCTTTGTAATCCTTTCCACTTGAGATTCTATCATTCTGTATCTCTCCAAGGCTTAGCAGGGTTTCTAGTACATTCAATGTACTTAATAAATGTTTGAAATAGTAATAATGATAATATTACCAAGTATTTATAGAGCCTAAGGCAGCTAGGTGGTGTAGCAGATGCGGCGCCAGGCCTGCAGTCAGGATGACTTGAGACACCTGAGTCAAATCAGGCCTCAGACACATACTGGCTATGTGACCCTGGGCAAGTCACTTAACCCTATCTGCCTCAGTTTCTTCATCTATAAAATGATCTGGAGAAGGAAATGGCAAACCACTCCAGTATCTCTGCCAAGAAAACCTCAAATGGGGTCATGAAGAGTTGGACATGACCGAAAGAATTGACAACAAGAAGTCATTCATTACCTTGCTTAGTCAACACGTCTTTATTAAGCATTTACTCCGGGCCAGGTACTGTGTGTGCTAAGCCAGTCTGTCTTACCCAGCACAGAGACCCCATCTTCCCCTCCAGTCTGGGCTCAGCCAGGTAGCTCTCTACCTAGAGTGAGTGGACCAGGAGATTCCAGCTCCCCACGTTAAACACTTTGGTGTGTTTCTTTTTAAATTAATTCTGATAGCTGATGAGCGTTCTTTCTTCCTTGGCTGTCCCCTTCTTTTTCCTCTCTGAACCCTTCCTTTCTACCTCGACACACTCCAGCTTTCTTGACCTGCCTGGAGAAGTCCAGAGTCTCTCAATTAGATCTAGGCCTCTTTTCCCCTTATGCGAACATCCTCCCAAGGCTGCTTTTGCATGAAGTCCCCTCCCATTCCCCCCTCGGAGGAAGCCTCCATCCTTGCCTGGCTACCGATTTATGGCGCTGAGCTGCCAGCTTCAAAGGAGGTAGGAGTTCTCATGAATGCTTGCCTTTCTCCAGACTGAAAAGCTTGAGAGGCTGAAGAGAGATGAGCTTCTTATGACCCTTTTAGGCCCACTCGGCCCCTCCCCACCTTTCTCCTCTCCTCTTTCTCCTCACTTTTCTGGTCCTGCAGAGGAGGACCGCAGATCACCGGCCTGTAAAACAGAAAGCCTCCCACCAGGCCTGCTTTGTCAAAGGGTCTTAAAGGGAGCTCAGTCTGGCCCAGTTCTCATCTGTCACCCCCAGCACGGTGCCTGCTGGAACAATAGATTCGTTTTTGTTTTTCTCATCTCAGATGATGGCCAGCATTTGTCATCTTGCTCCTGGGCATAGACTGGGATGCCTGTTTTTTGTGAAGTTCTCTAGGATGGGAAGAAAATCCTATCAGGCACCTGTGGGGATTGACACATACATGGTACATATGTGCATGTACCCCATCATACAGACCCACTGATATGGGATACCTACTAAAAAGAGACAGCTGGGTTCTAGTCCTGACAATTATTGTATTAAGTTCCCTGGGCCTGGGGACTGGACATGTGGTTTTTTTGATCTAGGGAACTCCAAATTCTCTCTACCAGACACAAATTAGCACCTTCTATGCACCTTACATAGAGTTAGTGACTTGTCTAGAGCAGAGATGTTAAACATACCAGGCATGTGCCATAACCAGACTAAAATGAAATTGGGAAGTATTTAACAAAATAAATAAAAGTATAATAAAACAAAGATAACGTTATATTTTAAAACTAAGTCAGTATGTGGCCCGTAAAGGTTCCTTATGTACAGATTAATGGACCCCTTTTCTATTTGAGTTTGAGCCTACTGGTCTAGGGCCCTGAGAAGTTAAATAACCTCTCTTAAAAAAAAAAAAGAAACTGAGTAAAAAGGCAGATAAAGGTTAAGTGACTTGCCCAGAGTCACACAACTGATAAACATCTGATGCCAGAATTGAACTTGAGTCTTCCTGACTTCAGTTTCAGAACTCTATCATCTGTACCTGGGCATCTAGGTAGCACAGTGGATAGAGAACTACAGAAAGACATGAGTTCAAATGCTGCCTCAGACACTAGCTATGTGACCCTGGGCAAGTCACTTAAACTTGTTTGTCTCAGTGTCCTCATCTGTAAAATGAGCTGAAGAAGGAAATGGCAAACCACTCCGGTATCTTTGCCTAGAAAACCCCAAATGGGGTCCCAGGGAGTTGGACACGACTGAAATGACTGAACAAAAAATCCAGGATCTATTGAAGGAGGAAAAAGCCATGTGATATAGTGAAAAGAGCACTGAACTGTGGAGTCAGGAGCTGGAATTCTAGTCCTGGTACTGCCGCTAATTAGCTGTGCGACTTTGCCATAGGTGATTTACTTCTCTGGGCCTCAGTTTCCTCGTCTGTAAAATGAGGGGATGGGACTGAGTGACCTCTAAAGATCCTTCAGATTTTCTATGATTTTAAAGCCAGAGAAGTTGACTTATTTATGTCTCTCTCCTGCTCCTACCCCACTCTTTGTCCTGCCCTTGATCATCTGGCGTCCTTTCTGCATTCCAGGGAACTCGGTCTGTCATCATGAAATGAGAAGGGTAGGGGGAAATGACATATCTCTTTGTGTATCTGCCTTCTCCCAGGGCCACCTTTGTCTCTGCTGGGAAAGACTGGCGTCCTGTCTCTGGCACTGCAAGCCCCAGAGCAGGGGGCTGCCTGGTTTTCCCCAGTCTTCTCCAGTTCCCTCAATCCAGTTGCCTTGGAAAATAGCAGGGAGCCCAAGGCAGGGAACCAGCTGCCTAGTGTGACCTCAGCCATCTGTGTTTCATTGAAGTGGGAGCTGGAGAGTTTTTTAGGTTCTCCAGGATGTCCATTCCCCCAACCCGGAGCTCTATTAGCAAGGACTTTCTCCAGATCTACCCTCTTCTGGGGAAGAGAACAGGGCACTCAGTTCAAGGGACCTGTCCTGGGCAGCTGTAGATTTACTGAGTTTGACCATCCAGATGGGCTGAGTCCCAAACTAAACATTCTCTTCCTGGGCCTCCCTGTCTCCTATACCCTCTCAGCCTGGGTTGGAATGAGTTTTACAGAGACAGATGATTAACCTCAGGGAAGCTGAGAAAAGAGAACAGAGAATAGAGGAAAGGGTCTGATCTTGTCAAGGCTGCCTCTTATGGATCCATTCTCAGTGGTGATATATTAGAGGCCTGGCTCCCAGCTTTCATTGCTCCTTCGCTGGGCTGTCTGTGTTTTGGGGATGTGAGTGCCAAGGGTCAGATGTAACCACATGCCCTGTTCTCTCTTTCTAAAGCATCCCTCTCTATAATTTTCAATTTCTATCTATCTACTGGTATTTTCACCACTGCCTACAAACACCCCCAAGTCTCCTCTATCCTTGGAAAAAACCTTCCCTAGACTCTACCACCCGCTCAATGCATCTCTCCTCAACGAGACACATGTGACACCTCACCTGTCTCTGTGCCTTGACATGGTCTATCCTCCATGTTTGGAATGCCCTCCCTCCTCATCTCCATTTCTTAGAATCCCCTCTCTCCTTTGAAGCTCAGCTCATCCTGATCCCCTAAACTGCTGCTGCCTTCACCCCAATTACTTAATTTTACATATTTATAGATGGGCATGATTGTTTTTCATCGCATAGCCAGGATGTGTGTGAGGCAGGTCTTGAACCCAGGTTTTCCTGACTCTTTTCCACCATACCACACTCTCTTCTAAACATTAAATTTCCAAATTATTAATCAGCACTGTGGCCATTCCTTAGTTCTCATTCTCCTTCACTTCCTGCAGTAGTTGACACTGGTGACCATCCCCTTGGATCCTCCTGATATTGTCTCCTTTGCCTGGACCGCCACTGCTCTTGCATCTTGCTGTTTTGATGGTCTTTCTCAGGTGCCTTTGCTGGTACAGAAGATCAGAACACCATAGGACTGACTTTTTTTATTAATTGGATTTTATTAGGACATAAGGGACTTTCAGACAACCCCCCTTACAAAGCACATACCCTGACGTGGGGGGAACAAACATCTAGTGCATTGTACACAGAAAGGAGGGATGTCTCCTTTAGCGTAGACAGATAGATGCTCTTAACATTGACCTCAGCATTTGAAGAGCTTTGTGGTCTCTGTTTACATCGTATTGTCGCTGTGTATATTGTTTTTTTGGCTCTGTTTTCTTCACTCGGTAGCATTTCACCCCAGGCTTTCCATGTTTCTCTGAATTCTTCATATTTGCCATTCCTTAAGGAGAAGTAATATTCCATTGCATGCATATGCCATAATTTCTTTAACCAACTCCCCAGTCATTGGGTGGAGGGTTTGTTTCCAGCTTTTTGTTGTCATGAATAATGTTGCTGTGATTGCTTTTGTCCAGATGGGTCTGTTTCTGTTCATAACCTCCTTGGGATAGAGCCCTAATCGTGGAATTTCTAGGTTGAAGGTCATGAACAGCCCAGTAGTTTTTCTTGCCTCATTCTCAATTGTTTCCCAGAAGAATTGAACGGCTTTGCTGCTTCACCTGCAGTGAATGTGGGTCTGCCTTCTCATACTTCTTTCAACAATGAGTTTTCCTAGCTTTTAAAATCTTTAGTGGCTTTACCTTTGATACTTTAGGGTTGTTTTAACCCCCTGATTATCAGTGATTTTGAAATGTTTTCAAAGGGTTACTGATAGAGTTTTTATTTCTTTATTTTGGTCATGGATTTAAAAAATAAACTTTTTTTTGTTTTCTTGGCAAGGACACTAGAGTGGTTTGTCATTTCCTTCTCCAGCCCATTTTACAGATAAGGAACTGAGGCAAACAGGGTGAAGTGACTTGCCCAGGGTCACTCAGCTAGTAAGTGTCTGAGGCCAGATTTGAACTCATGAAGATGAGTCTTCCTGATTTGGGGCCCATTGCTCTCTTAAGTGCCTCCTATGTGTCAGGCACTGTGCTAAGCAATTTAAATATTGACTCGTTTGATTCTCAGAGCAACCCTGTAATGCTCATTTTACAGGTGAGGAAACTGAGTCAAGCAGAGCTTGGAAGGGACCTTAAAAGTCATCTAGTCCAGAATATTTTACAGAGGAGAAAACAGGCTCAGAGACATGATGCAGACCCAGGTCCTGTGGTTCCATAGCCACAGCTAGGTTCACTCCACTAATTCATATTCTTCCTCTTGCCCTCAAGAAGGGCAAGCTCTGGAGAGAGTGCTGCACCTGGAAGCAGGAAGACAAATGGGCTTGAATCCTGCCTCAGACACTTACTAGCTATGTGACTGGGCAAGTCACTTAACCTCAAAGGCCTTGGTTTGCTCATCTGTAAAATGGGGATAATCATGGCACTTTTCTCAGAAGGTTGTTGTGTGACTCAAATGAGATAACGTATGCAAAGTGCTCTGCAAACTTTAAAGGTCTATATAAATGGTAGCTGCTATTATTATTATAAAGTATCATTTTTGGATTTGTAGTCAAAGGACGTGGGTTTCTATCTCAGCTGTGCCAATTACCCCCTGTGTGACTCCGGATAGTCACTTTATTGCTCTGGGACACAGGTTCCTTATCTGTAAAATTAGGTTGGACCTGGATGACCTCTAAGGTTCCTTCTAGCTCAGTATTTATTAGGCTTTTCTTATCTCTAGGTACTGTGCCAGGCAGTGGGGTACACACAGACAAAGAAAAGAAAGAATGCTTTATCCTAATGAAACTTTTATAATTCTATTTTCATTTAAAAAAGAATTTTTAAAAGTATTTACTATGCGCAAGTTCAGGGATTCAAAAACAAAATTCTCCATATACTTTCCTCCTTGGTGATCTTAGCCCCTTTCATGGTTTCAGCTATTACTTCAATCCAGACAACTCTCAAGTTGAATTATCAGCACCACTTTACAGATAGGGAAACTGAGGTTCAGATTGTTTTCCCCAGTTGGTAAATACTAGAGTGGAGACTTGAACTAAGGTCTTCTAAACTCCAAGCTCTTTCAATATATCTGGCTGACAATTTGGAACTATGCCCAAAGGGCTATAAAACTGTGCATGTCCTTTGATCCAACAATTCCACTGCTAGGTCTGTATCTCAATGAGATCAAAGAAAAAGGAAAAGACCTATATGTACAAAAATATATGTATGACAGCTCTTTTTGTGGTGGCCAAGAATTGGAAACTGAGGGGATGCACACCAACTGGGGAATGACTGAACAAGTTGTGCTATATGAATATAATAGAATGCTATTGTGCTATAAGAAATGATGAGCAGGCAGACTTCAGAAAAACCTGAGAAGATTTACATGAACTGATGTGAATTGAAGTGAGCAAAATCAGGAGAACATTGTACACAGTAACAGCAACATTGTAAGATGATTAGCTATGAATGATAGCTATTCTCAGCAGATAACATTCTAAAGGACTCATGATGAAAAATGCTATCCACATCCTGAGAAAGAACTGACGGAGTCTGGAAGCAGATCAAAGCATACTATTTTCACTTTGTATATGTGTGTGTGTGGGGAGGGTTGTCTATGTCTTCTTTCACAATATGACTAATATGCAAATAGGATTTGCATGATTACACATGTATAACTTATATCAAATTACTATCTCAGGGAGGGGAAAGGGAAAGCAAGGAGAGAACTTGAAACTAAAATTTTTTTTCAAATGGTGTTAAAATTGTTTTTACGTGTAATTGGGAAAAAATAAAATATTATTTAAATATATATGTATGTATATATCTTCTGCTGAGTCTAATGGAGTCCTTATACTACTAATCAATATTTTTGTTGTTGTTGAGTCATTTTTCAGTTGTGTTTGACTCTTCATAGCCCATTTGGGATTTTCTTGGCAAAGATACTGGAGTGGTTTGCCATTTCCTTCCCCAGTTCATTTTACAGATGAGGAAACTGAGGTAAACAGGGTTAAGTGACTTTCCTTAGGACCACACAGTTAGGCTGGATTTGAACTCAGGAAAATGAGTCTCACTGATTCTAGTTCCAGTATCCTAGCCACCGCTCCACCCAGCTGCCCCCTAATCTACTATATTTAGTTCAATTTCTCCCTTGAGCTTAAGTCCCAGATTTCTACCTGCTTGCTGGACATATTCTCTAGGATGTCTCCAACACCTCGAACATAACTTCTAACTGAGATTCTCTCACACATTTGCCATTCCTTTCAGTTTCTCTATTTCTGTTGGTGGCACTACAATTCTACCAGTTGGCCAGATTAGAAACCTCAGTGCCACCTTTGAGTTTTCTTTCTCCCTTAATCTCACTCTCTCTCATATCTCAACATCTAATTAATACAGATTTTTTCTAATCTTTCCATTAACTGAATCTCAGTTTCCACATCTGTCAAATGGGGATGATTAAATGAAAAGCATTTATTAGGTACCAATCATATACCAAGAGAGACAGCTATGATATGGGGGATAGAAAGCTGGTCTTGGATCCAAGAGGACATGGGTTTAAGCCTTCCTTTTGACCCAACCTGGTTGTATGATCACTTAACCTCTCAGTGTCCTAGGCAACCCTCTAAGATGATAAATTGCAAAGGAAAGTGTCAACCCAGTTGTTAGCAGGAATTTCCTCACCAGGGAGTTCCCTTTAATGAATGAAATCACAGATTCTGTTCCTATCCTTTTGCACTAAGCACTAGGGATACAAATATAAAAGCCAAGGAAGGATGTTTTGGTTTGGAGAGGCCTGGCGATTGCTGTAGGATGTCTTCTTTTCTATAAGTGACTGTTGTAGTGGATTATGGTGACTATTTCCTTAACATGAGGTAGAACCTGGGATAGAAGGTACTAGTGTGGTAGCATGGGTGAATGACAAGGAAATGATCAGCTGGGTAGGATGTGAAGCATGGTGTGGGGACTGGGACTGGCTACATATAGTGAGTGCTGTGCACTTAAATTGTCTCACTCAGAGATCTAGAAGGTACATCCAAGGCCTTGGGGTAGTGGTTTCAAAGCTGAGTGGATTAAGTCACCCAGGGCACGGTCTTAGGACTTGGAGGGAGCAGCAATATATACTATGTCTAGCCCAGGGGGTTGTTGATGTTGTTTTTTAGGAAGGAAGGAAGGAAGGAAGGAAGGAAGGGAGGGAGGGAGGGAGGAAGGAAGGGAAGGAGGAAGGAAGGAAGGAAGGAAGGAGAGAAGGAGGGAGAGAAGGAAGGAAGGAGGGAGAGAAGAAAGGAAGGAGGGAAGGAAGGAAGAAAGGGAGGGAGGGAGGGAGGGAAGGAAGGAAGTAAGGGAAGGAGGGAAGGAAGGGAGGGAAGGATGGAAGGAAGGAAGGAAGGAAAGAAGAGAGGGAAGGAGGGAGGGAAGGAAGGGAGGAAGGAAGGAAGAAAAGAAGGGAGGGAGGGAAGGAGGGAGGGAAGGAAGGAAGGTGATGCCATGACATGCAATTGAATTGGACTTAAGTGAGGCAGAGCTGTGCAAAGTCACCAGCCTCACTTTCTCCTCTGGAGCCATCTGGGTCCAGTGGCAAGACAGAGATCAGAACGACTGGAGTTGGCCCCGGATGCAGTGGGAGACCTTTTTTTGAGCTAAGGTCTTTCCCAGATACTATTAGGATTAGAATTAAGGATGACTTAGCCACTAGGCAGAACTCCAGGGACTGGATCCCTCTGTTCTAGTCCTCATTCCATGGAGAAATCATAGAAGAGGTGGTCATGGTGTAGTGGAATGGATACTCCAGAAGATCTGAGTCCAACGCCAATCTCTGCTATTTCCCACCTTTGTAACCTTGAGCAGATCACTTGATGTCTTTGAGGCCTTAACTTCCTCTTCTGTAACATGAAGGAACTGGGTTCAGTGGTCTCCAATCCTAGGACTCCTTTTGTGCTAATTTCTTCTGGGAGAAAGGAAAGGGAAAGGAGAGAAGAGGAGGAGCAGTGGAGGTGGGGCCTGCAAGGCCAGGGTGGGAGGTGGGGAATGTGCCATGGCAGCCCTTGTCTCTCTCACCCTTGCTGAGCCTGAGGGTTGGAGAAACTAGAGTTGATACATAAAGGCCTGGACCCAGAGCCAGACCTCCCCTCCTCATAGGACGGTCTTTGACCCTAAGCCTGCTTCTGTTTACGCAGCCGGTTTGAATTTTCCTCCAGCGTTAGATGATTGAGGGGGAGGAACTCAGGGAGACCTCTGGCTGTCCTGGGCGTGGTGCCCAGGTCCTGGGGGCTTGTGTGGTTCATTCTTTGAGTTGGTGTGTGGCTCACATATCCTGGCACTTCAGAGCTTAACAGAAACCTCTCCTAGGTGTGGCCTGTAGCCCCTATTTACTGTAATGACATCTCTGGTTTTATGGGGGTGGTGCTTTTTTTTTATTCCCAGAGAACTCAAAGCCTTTTTATTGCCACAGATGGGTCCATCATTCTGGTGAGGTAGAGAGGGATAGTCAAACTGTTTCTCTTTATTTTATTGGTGGGGGGCTTGTAGAGGTGCCAGAAATCATTCTCATCAGAAGATTCTCATCAACCTTTTCATTTTATAGATGAGAAACTGAGGCCAAGAGAGGTTAAAAAGAACAACTTGCCCCAAATCTGAAAGGTAGTAAACTTCAGAGGGAGGATTTAAACCCAGGTCCCCTGACTTCAGAGGCCAGGCTCTGTTGCGCCATACTTTTAAACGGAGAATAGCACGCGGGTTTACTGCTCTAAGGTAACATTACACAGTACCTCTCTTACTTTGTTCTCAGGAAGCCCCCATTTCATGTTGCTGGCCTTCTAATGTCCCCAAGCTTGTGGGCCACTTCCTCTCCCAACTCCCCCAATTTCTTCCCCTCCTTTTATTTCTGTCTTCGCCTCTTTGATTTCTGTCTCTTCCTCCTTTGTTTTCCTCCCATTTTCTTTGGTCTCTTCCAGCTGGACGGGATGTCACGTTATCTGGTCCAAACCCCTCTCTTGATAGATAACAACAATCTTGGGATGACAGAAGTAAACCCTGAAGGGGATCTCAGAGGTCGTGGAGTTCAGTCCCCTCATTTTACAGATTAAGGAGGCCCAGGGAGATGAAGTTACTAAAGTCATACACACAGCAAGGAGCAGAGTTGGGACTTCCAGGTCTTCAGTCTCCAGACCCAACAGTTTGCCTGCTATACCACACTTAATAACTTGCATTTCGGTAGCACTGTAAAGTTTACAAGGCATTTTCCTTGTAACAATCCTGCAAGGTAGGTAACATCAGCATTGGTATTCCCATTGCACAGAGGCGAGACCTGTAACCTGGCTCGGGAATCACTTGGGTCCTGCCGGTCCTAGGGAGCGGAAGCAGGTAGGGCTCGAGGGGCAGAAATGCTTTTACCATCCTTGTGACTGCCCAGCATGGACATGAATATGGAACAAGCTCTTATGACTTTTTAACAGAGCATTAACCCTCTTTCTCCTACACCAGACTCGGGAGAGGGGTGGCCTGGGGCTGGGATACTCCTGGCTTCTCTGATTGGTTGCTTGGTGCCAAAGTCGAGCCCCACCCTGCCTGCTCCCGGGCACACCATCCCTCAGTAGCCAGGTGGATTATTACACTTGTCTCTTCCTGGAGCAGGCTGCCGGGCTGAGGGAAGGGGATTAAGTCGAATGTGAGGTGTGTCTGCCAAGCGGTAATACCTGGCAGGTAAGGAAACACTCTGGAGGCTGGCAGAGCTCTGACTGTCTGGAGGTCCCTGGAGGCTCAGGAACAGTTGTGGGCTGTGGGGGAGGGTAGGAGGAGAGGAGACCTCGTGGAATGATGAGTTAATACCATTCATGTGTTGCTGGCCTTCCAATGTCACCAAGCTTGTGGGCCACTTCCTCTCCCAACTCCCTCAACTTCTTCTGCTCCTTTTATTTCTGTCTTCTCTTCTTTGATTTCTGTCTCTTCCTCTTTTATTTCTGTCTTTTTGATTTCTCTCTTTCTCCTTTATTTCTGTCTTCTGTTTGATTTCTGTCTCTTGCTCCTTTATTTGTTTTCTCTTTGATTTCTGTCTCTTCCTCCTTTACTTGTCTTCTGTTTGATTTCTGTCTCTTCCTCCTTTATTTCTGTCTTCTGTTTGATTTCTATCTCTTCCTCCTTTATTTCAGTCTTTGATTTCTGTCTCTTCCTCCTTTATTTTTGTTTTCTCTTTAATTTCTGTCTCTTTCTCCTTTGTTTCTGTTTGATTTCTGTCTCTTCCTCCTTTATTTCTGTTTTCTGATTGATTTCTGTCTCTTCCTCCTTTATTTCTGTTCTCTCTTTGTCTCTTTCTTTATTTCTGTTTGATTTCTGTCTCTTCCTCCTTTTTTTCTGCCTTCTCTTTGATTCCTGTCTCTTCTTCCCTTTCTGCTTCTCTCCCTTTGATTCTCATTTCCACTTTTTTCTCTTTTCTCATGTTCTTTTTTTTTCTTTCTTTTTCATTTTGTTTTCTCTTCTTTCACCACACCTCTCCCCTCTCTTTGCGCTTTTCTTCTGTCTCTCCCTCAACATTTTTCTTGCCCTCCTTATCACCATTCCCAAATCTCCGTGGTGTCCCTTTCTTCCTTACCTCACTGCACTCCTCCATCCCCTCCTTCAGAGCCCTCTGGTCCCCCTGGCACTTTGCCTGGCCTTCTCTCCTCTCCCACGCGGCTCGGTGATCGGGAGCACCAGGAAGCACTAGGGTGAGGAGCGTCCGGGGATGGAGCCAGAGTGACTGGAGCTGTTTGCCCAAGGTGGAGCTGGATTCTGTGTGAGTCCCTGGCCAGGGGACTGAGGCGTTTAGACCAGACCTCCTGACGCCCTTTAGTGGCTCTGCTTCCATCTCTCTTTGCCTAATGGGGCAGAAAAACAGCAGGGTTCCTAGGTCCAGAGACTGCTTTTTGGAAATTAGCTGCTCTTTCCCACAGCCCTGATTTGTCAAACATCAGGTCCAATATCTGTCTGATTGGTGGGCAAGTACTGGGAAGCGAGATGTTGTAGTGGAAAACCTGAGGTTCTAGACCAGATCTGCCAATAATTATCTGTATGAAAATAGTACTAATAACAGCTAACCTTTATATAGTAGCACTTACTGGGTGCCAGGACTCTGCTAAGTGCTTTACAATTATTATCTTACTTGATCCTCACAATAATCATGGGAGGTAGGTGCTATTGTTATCCCCATTCTACAGATGGGGAAACTGAGGCAGAGGTTGAGTGACTTGCCCAAGGTCACACAACTAGTAAGTGTCTGAGGCTAGATTTGAACTCACGTCCTCCCAGCTTCAGGTCCTCAATGCTCTTCCCACCGTGCCAAACTATTTGACCTTTTTTTTGCTTCAGTTCTCTTATCTGTCAAATGAGAATACCACAATATTTGCTCTATCTACCTCATACAGATAATATAGAGATCAATGTATGAGAGGGAGATAACGTAAGAGTGAACGTTATGTCAATTTATCATTCCAGTGGAAGGGGCTAAGCAGCCTTGGGTATGGTCAGATTTTCTGCGGGGGTCCCTCAAGATGAAGAAGCAAGTCATCTCAGCCCCCCAAACCCCAACTCCCTCACCAACGTGGGTACTTTGTAAGGGAGAGAGGGAGTCAGGAAAACTTGAGTTTGACTCCTGTCTCAGACACTTACTACCCGTGTGATCCTGGGCAAGTCACACCGACCACTCTCAGCCTTAGTTTCTCATCTGTAAGATGGAAGGTCATTGTGAGAATTAAATGAAATTATATATACATGTGTTATGTATGTATGTGTATGTATGTATGCGCACGTATATTTATATACACACATATTAGATGCAAACACATCTATCCCTTTGCAAACCTTAAAGCATTGTGTAAATATTCTCTATTTTTATTCTGGGTACATTAATACACTTCAGCCCCGTTCCTTTTCATCTGGGGTATAGTTAGTCAGACGCCAGAAACTCTGTGATTCTGTAAGGGACTGCCTTAGCCTGAGGCCTGAAAGGGGAGGAAACCAGCTTCTTCTCCGAACTGACCCAGGGACCCTTGCCTTGGCCTTGGAGATTCCTCTACCCTGAAATCTTTAAATCAGGCCAATGAAAAACTGCTTTCTCTGTCTTGATGCAGCCAAGCCCCAAATTCTACTCCCAGTGATGGTGGTGCCTTCAGCCTCCATACCTAGATACCAGGACATTGATGTCCAATTCCTCTCTTCCTCCTTTGTCCTTTACTACACACACTCTAAGCCACAAGTGGGGTTCTCCTAGGGATTTTTTTATACAGAGGAAAAGCTTTGTATTAGGGCTCCCGGGCATCTTTCCCTGTTTGATGGAGAATGACAATTTTCTCTTCAGAACACTCACCACCAATTGGGCATTGGCTTTGGTTCTGGATGAAAGATTAAAGGCTCACTCTCAGCCAATCAGGAAGTCCCCTGGTCAATGTAGGCTGTTCTTTCCATGCCTTCCAACATAATCAACATCTAAACAACTGCCCACCCAGTCTTGTATAAGCACAGGCCAACTAGGTAATTGCTATAACCTAGAAACAGAGGCTTTAGAGGACCTGAGACATCTATCTAGTCTAGGGGTTTTTAACCTGGGGGAGATTTCAGGAGGTCTGTGAACTTGGATAGGACATTAAAAAAATTATATCTTTATTTTCACTCATTTTTTTGTTTCCTTTCTAGCCCCATATATTTTATTTTATGCATTGAAAAATGAAGGGGAGTCCATAGGCTTTACCCAATCCAGTTGCCAAAGAGGCCTCGATACAAAAAAATTTAACACTGTCCCCCCCCCCCCCCCCCCCCCCCCCCCGCCCCTGGCCTCCTCCTCCATTTTACAGATGAGGAGCCTGAGACCTAGAGAGAAGAAGTGATTTTCCTCAGGTCCCATCTGTAGTAAGCAGCAGAGCCCGGGGTTCCCCTGACTTAAAATCCAATGTTTTTTCCACTCCACTACAGTCTAACATTGTCGGTAGCAGACAACGAGGGAAAGGAAAGGGACAGGCATTTATGTGACACCTACTCTAAGCCAGGCACTGAGTTTAGTGCTTTTCATTTGATCCTCAATACAACCCTGTGAAGTAGGTGCTATTATAATCCGCATTTTACAGATGAAGAAACTGAGGCTGAGGGTAGTTGAGTGATTTGCCCAGGGTCACACAGATGGTAAATGTCTGAGGCAGGATTAGAAGGAAGATCTTTCTGACTTCAGGCTTAGGGCTCTTTTCACTTCACCACCAGCTGCTCTCCCGCAGACAGATGTATAACCCCAAAGGGAGAATAGGGCCCTACTGCGTAGATGAGAAATACCTCTCATTTTCATCCCACTTGCCTAGAGGGCGGTTGAGTTCATACCCAATGACCCCGGGGGACCCTGCATTTGTATATGTATGTGTATGTGTGTGCGTGAGTGTGAGTATGAGTGTGTGTGTGTGTTTGTGTGTATGTGTTTGTGTGTGTGTGTGTGTGACATCTTTTAGTAGGGAAGAGGGAGGACAGATTCCTGACTATTTGTCTGACCTGCCCTGGTGAAGTCATTTCCCTCTGCCCCTCCTCCTCATATAGTAATAATTACCAGGATCTAATTGTCCAATTACGATGTGCTATAATTGGGACCCTGTTCCTTTCATCTTGGAGTCAATGAGCCTTATTACTCTGGAGGAGCTGTTTGCTCTGGGTGGGGTTCCCCCCCCACCATTGCACTTTGGTGTGGTTTCTGAGCCCACCGAATAATAGAGTCGATACTTTTCTCGTCCAGTCCCTTTCCTTGCTGGACCTCCTCTTTGAGCTCGTTACAGTGGCTTCGTGCAGCTTGTGGGAAGGAGCTTTCTGAATATCAATCTAGTCGATTTTTAATTATCCGTGTTAATGGTAGGCAAACACTCCAAGATGAAATGACAGTCAGTTGGTCAACAAACGTTAAGAGCCTACTAATGTACCAGGCATTGTGCTAAGCACTGGGGGAGATAAAAAAAGAAAAAGACAGGCCCTGCTCTGAGAGAGCTCATGGTCTAATGGGGAAAACAATCTACAATCAACTTTGTACATACAGGACGACTGGCTTATCTGCATCGATGGAGGGAGTCTCCACACTGGGAGTTCCACACTGGTAAAATCACAGATCCAGCTATTCTGTTTCCCTTTCCCTGCCCTTTCCTCCCCTCAGCAAATATACAGATGATCCCTTTCTATTTACTTTTGGAGAGTCAATTCAATTCATATTTGTTTTAAGTGTACAGACCACTGTGTTGAACCCTTAGAGGGGGTAAAAAATTTAAATATGAGAGTCCTTGACCTCATGGACCTTCTAGCATGACCAGGGAACAGGACACATACAGATGATTATAATATAAAAATGCGCTTAATTGCCTATTTTCATTATAAGTGCATTAGAGTGATACATATGATGTACTATATGACGTTGGTGAGACAAAAGGATGCCTAGTTGGGGTTAATTATTCATTCATTTAACAAGTAAGTGTAGAGGTCTTCCAGTGTGCCATGCCCTGTTCTAGGGGCACTAAAAGATGAAATAAGATCCGCCATTGAGGAGCTTCTATTTTATCTGAGGAAAATAGTCTGTACATGGAAAATTAAACATAAAGTTGATGTGATGGGATTTCTGGGGGGAGGCTACTAGCAGCTAGGCTGGGGGATTCAAGATAGACTCCTTTTAGGCTGAGCCTCGAAAGAAGTCAAGGAGCCCACAAGGCGTGGGGGACAGGAGCTGGAATATGATCAGGGAAGCCTTCATGGAGGGGGTAGTATTGAATTGAGTTTCACAGAATGGAGAAGGAAATGACAAACCACTCCAGCATCTTTGCCAAAAAAACCCCAAAAGGGGTCACAAATGGTCTGATATTACTGAAAAATGACTGAACAACAAGAGATCTGGCATTACAGGCAGCCAGGTGGCACAGTGGGTAGAGCACTGGGCATAGAGGCAGGAAGACTTCTCTTCATGAGTTCAAATCCAGCCTCAGATACTTAGGAGCTATGTGATCCTGGGCAAGTAACTCAACCCTGTTGGCCTCAGTTTCCTCATCTGTAAAATGAGCTGGCAAAGGAAATGGCAAACCACTTCAGTATCTCTATTAAGAAAACCCCAAATGGGGTAACAAAGAATCAGACGTGACCAAATAACTCTACGACAACAATCAACAATAATTCAACAGGCAAAGTGGACTAAGGGAGGAAGAACATTCTAGTCATAGGGAATGGCATTTGCAAAGATTCAGGCAAAGAAATATAGTGCTTATTAGGGAGGCAAAGAGTTGGGCCAGACTGTAAAATGGAGATGGCTGGGACAAGTAGTGTCCTTCAGACACATGCACAGCTCGCCAGGCTAGCTCCCACACAAGCTTGCCCATCTCCTTTCTTACTTGCTCTCAACCTACTCCAGTTTTAATCTGCTGTTGTTAGGGACCCACCCACACCCAGTCAGGTGCTGCAGGGAAAGAGTCTGCTCATCACCAAAGGGAATGGCCTTGTTTCTGAGCCTTAGTCAGTAAAGGTTCCCAGCCAACAATCCTCATTCATGATCTCCTTCCTTCTCACCCCTGACCTGGGGCATTTTATAGATGGAGATGTTTGGTCCAGAAAGGACTTGTTTGAGGTTATCGTGGGAGTTTCAGGCCCAGCAAAGAAGAGGAAAATAGGACAGGGCACTGAGTCGTCCTGGTTTTTTGACATCTGTTCTTTCCCCTAATCCAGTGCTGGCTTTCTTAAGAATCGGGCTCAAATTGGCTTTGAGTTACTTTTCTTGTATTTTTCCATCCTGGATGCTCTAGACTGCCTGTGCCCTTGAGGAGGCTCCATGAAGTCTCAGGTCCACAGAGCCAGGTGGACTCTGGTCCTTGGGAGCCTTAGGTGTCTTGGGGCCTGGCCCAGCTGCTGGCCCCATCTGTCCCTGCAGATCAGAGATAGGAATCTGCAATTAGGCAATTAGGCTTAACAACCTGCCACCCTAGAGGAGGAGGCGTGCTCAGGACCTGCCAGTAAAGTGTGGGACTCAGAGTGCTTCTATTTGGGAAAACATCTCATTCTAGCTCTGCTAAATGGAGCCTGGAATTTCAAGGGCAGAATGGAAGCCCAGGATCGAGAAATTCTTTACTGTGTGTGTGTGTGTGTGTGTGTGTGTGTGTGTGTGCTACAGACTCCTTTGGCAGCCTGGTGAAGCTTATTCAGAATAATAACCCTTCTCAGAGTAATGTTATTAAATAATTGGAGGAAATACTAAATTTCAGTTAGACGTTAGTGGAAAATAAAGGTGATTTTTTTCCCATTCAGATTCACAGGTGACAGGTTAAGAACCCCTGCCGTGGAGGAGAAAAGCCCCTGGAGAAAGAGGGGAGGTTGGCAGGGACTCTGTATGAATCTTTAATCCTCCCTTCTTGCTATAATTTTTCACATGTGGAGTTCTGTAGCAACCAGACATAACCCCAGGCTTCTTAAGGGCCAAGGACCTCGTCTGACTGATAAAGGGAGATCCAGAATTAGTTGAGATAAGGGGGATGATGGGGTTTGCTGTTGGAGACATAGGGAGCCAGGGACACTTGGTCTTCCTTCCCTGTTGAGAAGCCATCAGAGAGGGAGAGGTGTGTGAGGGAGTATGACTGCTTCATTCATTCATCTGCTACCTTCCCTGCCTGCCCTAGAGCTACCTCTTTGTCTTTGGACCCTGAGGGTAGGACTCTGGACTGAGATCACAGAAGTGGTTTGCTGTGACTTTAGGTTGAGGTAGAACCAACTCTCAATTATCCATTGGAGGGGAAGAGCCTCTGCTATGGTGGATCATCCAGACCTTGGCTTCTTGCCCACCTCTCCTCACAAGTCTTCTATGCTTTCCCCTGGGTAGGTAAAGGAGAGCAGCTGGGAAGGGAAGAGGGAGAGGACACCATTTTTGTTTAAAATTTGATTTGAGGCATATCTGTGTATTTCAGTTCTCCATGTTTCCCGCCTTTCAGTCCTTAGGGGGCATTGATCATCTCTTGTAAATCTTAGTACCTGCTCTGCTCCCCTTAGAGTTATTGTGAAGACCTACTATGAAAGTGCTTTGGAAATTGGGAAGGACTCTAGAAATGCAAGGAGTTGTTATTATGTATGGATCCTCCTAGAACCTTGTACTTAGTGGTCACTCAGTAAATATTTGTTTTTTCCTTCCTTGAAAGCCTAAAGCCCAGGGTTTGTGCTTTCCCCGCTGGCCCTTGGCTGTTCAATCATACACTCTAGTTAGGTACTATACTATAATCCAGCAGGGTATAACCCATGAGGTCAGAGATCATGCCTTCCTTCTCTTTGTATCCTTCACAGGGCCCAGCTTAGTCCTTTACCCTGTAGTCCTCAATACATGTTTGTTAAATGAATGTATAAATGAATGAATGTAGCATTAATTTTCCCTTGGCAGACCAAGAGGGAATGATCTCCCCAGTCTTGAGCTTTTTCTTTGGTTCCATTCTTTCCCTGGTGGCTCTGAGATGTGGAGGGTCTCTATGTAGAAGCAGAGAAGGGTCTACTGAGGCTCTCCAGGCTCAAGGACATGGGTCAAGACTGGACTGTGGGGGAGCAGGGAGCTATAGACTTATGTTGCACAGGGCCCTGGAAGAAGTCAGCCACAGCAGGACTGGACACGTTGGGAACTCAGCAGCTTATTGGGCAAAGCAGCTTAGGAGAAAATTAAGTGGATTCTAGCCAGGGGAACCACGGCTGGCTGCCCCGGATTGCTAGGAGGGGGCCGTGCTGGGTTCCCAGATGGGGAGGCCTGGTGGGTCACGTGACTTACTCTTTTCAATAGGAATGGGGGTGCTGCCTTCTTTTATGCTCAGCCCTATTTGAAAGCTGCTCAGGGCCCAGTTGGCTTTGGCAACTTGGGGAAAAGACCAATATTGTTCCCCTGCTTCGGAGAGACCCACATTCAGAATGAATCGACCTCTGGGGAGAGCCAGGAACCTGTTTGATTTCTTCCTCGCAGACTTACAGCAGGCCAATGGAACTGTTTAAATAAAGGTCCCTTCACCTGGAGGCTGAAGAAGCCAAGGTCCCTGCTATGGAGTCGGGTCTTAAGCTGATTTAGATACTGACTTAAAGATCTGTCATTTCATCCTGTTATTCAAAAGTGCTTTGTTAGGGTGGAGTAAGGAAATCAGTTCTCCGGGCCTAGAGAGACTGTACTTAAGGTACAGTACCATGTCAGGGACTACCTGAGGTTTGGATCTCCATCTTTTGCTTCTCTGCCCCTGCTCCCTAAGGTTTTCAACACTTCGGAGGACAGAGATCTCATTCTGTACTAGCCAGGTTCTCTGAAGGCAAAGCAGAGCCCTGATGATATTTGAGTCCCTGGGGGCAGCTTTCCCTTTGCCTGCCCTTCAAACCCAGTTTGCTTTTCTCTGTTACATAAAATAAAGTGACGACTTCTCTCTGCCATTCATTTTCTCTGGGGGTGGGTGGTGGGTGGGAATCCCTCAGAGATCCATTGCCATCTGAACAGCAGAAAAGCCAGTAGGTAGAGAATACAAGCTGGCCAAATACCCCCAGGTCACTTCTCCTCGCGCCAATGAGAGAGTCTCTCCTTCTCTTTCCATTAGAGGAGCTGAGTCTTCTGACCGGGAGATAGGGCAACAGAGGAACAGTGTGTGTGTGTGTGTGTGTGTGTGTGTGTGACGGGGGTGGGGGGTGGGGTGGGGTGGGGGGGAGATACCTGCCTATTGAGTAGAGCCCTAATTAGACTTTAAATGTTGTAACCTTCTTCCAATTAACTTAAAGCAACGTTTCATCTCTGACTTCACTTAGACCCTGGCAGGGGAGAGATATTGGAAAGGCTATTACACTCATTTGACAGATTCTCATTTGACCACTAGCTGGCCAAGGTCACTTAGCATTTTAAGGGCAAAGCTAACTCTCAGCCTAGCCCTTTAGCCACATAACGTCCAGCTTTCATGATTCTAACACTCTCCACTAGCCCTCAATGCTTTTCTCTGGCTCCCCTTCGCTTCCAAGGTTGTTGATCTAAACCTGGACAGGACCTCAGAGGCCATTTATTCTAAGCTTATTTTACAGTTGAGAAAAGAGACTTATGAGTTTAAGTGACTTATCCAAGGTCACACAGGTTATAGACATGAGAGACGGGGATTTGAACCTAGATCCTGTGACTTCAGGGGCAATATTTTTCCACTGTGACATGGGTGTGTCCCATCCTTTAGCTCTTGCTGAGCCCCAGGGAGGAATGTTCCCATTCTCCATTTGCTGTGTTTTTCCTCTTCTTCCCGCTTCCCACTGGATTTCTCTTCCTGAGATAGGGCTTAAACAAATAGCTAGAGATTGAGAAACTTTCTACTGGCCTCTCCCCACCCCACCCTAACCCCATGAAGGCTGTAGTCCCTCAGCCTTACTTCCTTTATCTTCATTAGAGCTCCTTTCCATCATGTCTTTGTCACTAATTATAAACATTTTCCTTGTTACCCAGTCTCTTTTCCCATTCCCAAGCCATGGACTTGGTGGGGGTGGGTGGTGGTGGTGGTGGAAACATCCCCCATATCTTGCTCCAAAGAACCCTAAACTGACATCAGAACCAAGGAGGGGGAAAGGATGCCTTTGGGGACACCCCCACAGGGTAGAGATGGTAGGATGGGGGGAGAGGGGAATGGGAAGCTATAAAACCCTTTCGTAACTGGAATATATACTCACTGACTGGCTTATTGAGTCTTGTAATGACTTCTGTTGACTCATCCAAACCACAGTCCTTGGGAGAACTTCAAGACTGGGTCATGCCTGTGACCTAATAACTCACTCAATAACACTCAGAGAATGCATTCAGTGAGTCCAAAGAGGAGTTTCAAGGTTAGATCTTAATAGCCGTCAGTTCCGGAGAAACTTAGACATCTGAACTGGTCTTGGCTAATTATACCTTCCTATATTCTGCCCTCCTATGGAAAGCTATTAAAATTTCAAGTTGCATAGTAATAATTCATATTTATTTATGTAGTACCCTACAGTTTATAGTATGGTGTGTGTGTAGTAGATAGAGTTTTGGGCTGGGAGTCAGAGAGACCTTGGTTTAAATCCAGCCTCACACTGCTGTGTGACCCGGGGCAAGTCACTTAACCTCTGTATGCTTCCAACTACTTTGAAGGACATACTGACTATAGACAGGTTGTGATCTGCGCTGGTGGAATGAGTTCCCACACTGGGAGTTCTCTAAGCTAATGAAATCATAGATTGTTGTTGTGTTACAGCTCACAAAATGTTTTCTTCATCTTAATATCACTGGGTCAGTAGTACAAGATTGTTACTGCCATTTGATCGATGAGAGAACTCCATATCAGGTATGTCACAATAACAATAATAGCTAACATTTATACAGCGCTTTAAGGTTTACAAAGTGCTTTATAGACATTAGCTCATTTGAGGTAAGGGCTATTATCACGCCCATTTTACTGAAAATTGAGGTCAAGGGAGGTAAAGCAACTGATGCAAGGTCTTACAGCTAGTCATTGTTTGAGGAAGGATTCGAACTCAGGTCTTCTAGAGTTAACCCTCTCTCCGCTCTGCTCTCTAGATGCCTGTTGCTGTCGAATAGTTTTTCAGTCATGTCTGACTCTTTGTGACCCCCTTTGGGGTTTTCTTGGCAAAGATAAGAGTGGTTAGCCATTTTCTTCTTCAACTTATTTGACAGATGAGGAAACTGAGGCAAACGGGGTTAAGTGACTTGCCCAGGGTCACACAGCTAGTACACGTCTGAGGCCAGATTTGAGCTCAAGAAGATGAATCTCCAGATCCAGTGTGCTATCCACTGAGCCACTCAGCTGCCCATCATCTAGCTGCCTTAGAGAGATTAAATGGCTTGCCCAAGGCTACAGAACGAGTAAATCACAAAATCAGCATATGAACCCAAGTTTTCTGTCTTTCTGCCTAGTGCTTTTTCTAACTCTTTCACTGTCTCTATAAAGTACAGAGATGCTTTATTAGACACTCTGTTGATGCTTCAGCCTTCTTCCCCCCAGCAACTATGCCCTGAAATTACCTTATGTTTATTTGGAATATATTTATAAGTGTTCATGTTGTCTTCCCCAAGTAAGTCATAAGCTCTTTTGTATCTTTAGCCCTTAACATAGCATCTAGTACATGCTAGACAAATAATAAATGCTTGTCAGTCAACAAGCATTTATTAAGTACCTACTATATGCCAGGCACTGTGCTAAGAATTGTTGATTAATTGATTGGTTCCTCCAACCGTGGTAGTCAATAATGTTGGTTGAAGTAACTAGCTCTTGAATAGTTTGAATCTGGGACTTGAACCCAGGTCTTGTGACCCAAAAGTTCCATGCTCTTTCTGCTATACTACCTTACCTCTCATCACTAGCTTCTCTCTAAGCTTCCTTCCCCCTCTAAAATTTTATGATTCCGATTAGTCTGGTATAGCGTAGATGACACTGGACCAAGAGCTGTGGGGCATTGGGTCCAGTTATGATTTATTTGGCAAGTGATTCAATCTTGGTGCCTCAGTTTCTCCCTTTTTAAAACAAGGGACTTGGACTGAGACGATCTTTCATATCCCTTCCAATTCTATGATTCCTTCTTCTTTGTTGCGGTGTTCAACATTGTGGTTCAGAGTTCTAATTCAGTGTGATGTTTCTTTGCCATTCTGAATTCCAAGGGCCATTTGATAGAGGCCAGCTACTCTTCTGGACAAGATCAATAACCTTTCTGGGTACCAGGGTATTGATCTGCCATACAGAATAACAATATTTGCCTTGCTTATCTCAGAGGAATGTTGTAGGCGTTGATTGAAATAATGGATGCTTTTAAAGGTTAAAAACTCTATCTAAGTGTCAGGTGCTATGATGATTAATGAGGATGTTAATGCTGAAGAAGGAAGAGATAGTCCATGGAGAAACTCCCCATCTAATGAATGAGATAGAACAAACATATGAAAACAACTTAAGTTATTTTATAAGGTTATATCTAAATGAATTAAACTTAATTGTAGCAGAAGGAATGGGGATATGGAGGAAAGAAATGATCAGAGTTGTTTGGGTAGGGTTCATCCTAGAGGTCAGATGTTCAGATGTGGATTTTGAAAGAAGAAATAGACATGGAATAAGAGAGGGGGAGATGTGATACAATAAACATTGCTTAAGTGCTTACTATGTGCCAAGCACTATACTAAGCACTGGGGATACAAATAAGAAAAAGAAAGACAGCCCCTGCCTTCAAGGAGCTTATAATCTAATGGGGGAAGGCTGAAAGGAGGGGGTGCCAAAGGGTAGTACCCAGTGAGGGGGAGTGATGATGATGAGGATGGTGGAGTCAGAACCAAGCCGAGTGCTGGGTGGCAAATTTAAGAGATGGCTGGGATTCGGGGCCCTCTTTATCTGGTTGTTGTCCTTCGTGCTCGAAGAGGACCAAAATGACATCACTATCTCCAAGTCGAGGTACAGTGTCTGACTGTGGCTGATCAGACCAATATGAGTGTGGAAGCCTCTACCACAAGTCAGGCACAAATAGTCCTTGTGAACATTTGGGGTGGAGATGTCTCTGAATTTGCACATCTCATGTTTCTTTTGAGCTACTGCAATTCTGCTTTGCTCATAGAGCACAGCCATGCTGGGAGGTCCTGTGTCCGTGTCTTCCATGTCTCACAATTGATTCCAAAGTTCTTCAGAGAGACCTTGAGAGCATCCTTGTATTGCTTCTTCTGACTTCCATGGGAGCGCTTGCCTTGTGTAAGTTCTCTGTAAAATAGTCTTTTAGGCAAATGTACATTTGACATTTGAACAATGTTGGCCAGGCACCGCTAGACAGAGGCCACAGAGACTGGCAAACCCCTGCCGATCCCTGTCCCGTACCTGCCCTCTTGGTTTAACTTGGGTTCATTGTTCTGAGATTGCCCTTCTCCTCCATAGGGGAACTCTAGGCTCTAGGCTTCAATTTCCCCCAATTCTGTTTCAGTTCTGTTTTGGGTTCTATTTTAAGGGTCTTTCCCAGCAGAGAAGGTTGGGGATGGGGTGGCCATTTGAGGAAACAAAAACGGTATCCAAAGTACATAAATGATTCAAGTATGGAATAGGCAGTTTTAATCCCACACAGAAAGGGAAAGCTAAGCAATAAAGAATCATAAGATGATCATAATCAGTTCTGAGAGGCTGGCGCACAAGCCTCATTGGCACATTTGCAGCAGGGCTGATCATTAGCTCTTTTAGGTTTCATTTTGACTGAATATAGCAAGTGAGCCCTTTTCTTCCTGGTGGGTAACTCTTTCCTTCTCTGCTGCTGTTTTGACCACCATAATTGCTTTTCTAATCAATATCCTGGAAAGGAGACACAAAGAAGAGGAGGCCTGGTCCCAGATACACCAGATACAGGGTGGCCTAGGTGGTCATGTGCCCTTGGACTTGTCTGATAGGGGAAAGGTAATCTCCTGTCCCCCACCCCCCGGCTGCCAGAGCTCCAGAATCCTCCTTAGACCTACAGGCCAGCAGGAAGGACAGAGATGAAGTTGTCTGTCAGGGCCTTTTGTATATCCTACCCTGGCCATCCCCCAGCTCCTGCTTAGTAGCCAACCTATAGGCCTTTCTTTACCAGGTAGTAAGTAGACAGGAAACGGTCACAAAATATTTTCATGTGCTCTGAAGTGGAGAGCTGGGCCCCTCTATTCCACGCTATTGTGAACCTCTAGAACCAAGCTAACCCAATGAGCCTACTCCTAGGATTGGGCTCTCGTTAGCGCATGAGATTATCTCTCTCTCTCTGTGTCTCTCTCTCTCTGTCTCTCTCTCTCTCTCTATCAATCATCTATCTATCTGTCTATCTGTGTGTATTATATAATACACACACATACATATATAAAATACAAGATTATATAATACATATGCACATACGTATGTATGTTTATGCATATTTAATTATATATACTACATACATGCACACACTATATATACTTACATATGTATATCCATACGTATGCATGCATGGATATATGTATATACACATATATGCTTACATATATATATAATCTCTCATATATATATATGTAATTGTGGTAAAAGCATAGAGTATTATAACAGTTCTGCCTAGAGGCACCTAGATGGCACAGTGTATACAATGCTGGGCCTGGAGACAGGAAGGCTTAGCTCAAATCTGCCCTCGGATACTTAGTAGTTTGTGACCCCCGGCAGGTCACTTAACCTCTGTTTTCCTCAGTTTCCTCAACTGGAAAATGGGGATAATACTAGCAGTTACCTCCTCGGGTCATTGTGAGGATCAGATGAGTTAATGATTGTAAAGGGCTCAGCTCATTGCCTGGCACTTAATAAAGTCTTGTTTCCTTCCTTCTTTTACATCACTTTATATGTCTTTCCATATCGCTTAATTCAATGTAACAAACATTTATTGGCAGATGCTAAAGGTTATTTTGGCAGTGGTGAGCAGCAGGAGCAGGTGAGGGGAAAGGCTGAGGAGTGGGTGGGTGGGTCTCCAGTCTGCCACTCAGTGAAGGGTTAAGCTCTGTGCTTCCTTTCCTTGACAGTTTCTGCCTACTGTCAGGCTTTGCACTATCTCGAGCACTTTCCTCCCTGCCTGTGAAGTTGGTAGTCAAAATGTTACTAGGCCCACGTTGTAGAGGATGAAGCAGAGTTCCAAGGTGAAGTGACCTGCCCAGGGTCACCCAGTGTCAGATACAATGTCTCAAATAAGATGTGAATTTAGTTCTCCCGATTCCAAGTCAAGGACACTTTCCGTCCCGTCACCATTTGCTGCCACCCAAAAGAAATGGTTGGTTGGTTGAGGCATTGAGGTTCCATTCTTTAGCTTACATTCCTTCCTCTCTGAGGGTCCTGCTTCCTCCCTCTCCCACTTCTAAGCCCAGCTGTGCTCCTGGGAGAGAGCAGGCAGAAGGTCCAGCCTGGGGGACCATGTTCTGTTCCATGGAGGAGGTGGCTGATTGCTGAGCATGTGAGAGAGTGTTGGGAACCAGCCTTGTCCTGGGACAAGGGAGGGTCTGATGAACTTCAGAAGGCCATAGGTGGACAGGTCTGACAAGGGCCATATAACTGAGGGCTGGAAGATTGGAAGGTGAGGATAAACCTCAGCCTAACTACTTGGAAGGGTCATTCTCCTTGTCTTAAAAAAGCAAACATCACATCCTTGTGTTCAATAAATGCCTGTAGTCACCATCATCTCCTTGGATAATAGGTTCCAATGTCTCCTACTCCTTAATGTCAGGGATTTCTTCCTGAGGTCTGTCCTGCTACAGCCAAACTAACACCACCACCACTCTCTTATTCTCTCTCCTGTAGCTTGTGGATCTCTTGTCCGGCCCTGACTCCAAAGCTTCATTTGATTTTTCCAACTCTGAATGGGAGGAGGTAGAGTAGGGATGGGTAAGCTGCAGTCACTCCAGCTTCCTTTGAGCCCAGGCTCCTCAGGCCATTCTTAGTGGGAACCTTTCACTAGCCTGGTTTCCTGGCTTGAATTTTCCCGTCTTCTTTTCCTCCATTCATATGGAGAAGTTCAAGGCAGAAAAAAGTCTTCCCATTGTACAGATGCTGTATGTCAAGTTAACTGCTATCTATTAAGTACTTACTACGTGTCAGGCATTTCTCTAAGTGCCATAGAAGCAAAAAGAATGATAGTTCCTGCCCTTAAGGAGCTTATATTTTAATGGGAGAAGACAATCAAAGGAAGCTGAAAAGGGGGCCCAGAGAGGAAGGAAGGAGTGAACCTGGATAGCCTAGAGGCCCTTCCTTAAAATGGAGGTTCTAGAGGGAAATGTCTAATCAGAGGAAGGGGACCCCTTCCACAGGAGTGGAGAAATCTCCCAGAGTGAGAAAGCTGCAGGGGTGGAGGGATTTTCCAGGATAAGAAGGCTGCTGGAATATGGTGGAGAAAGAAGTTTGGAGAGTGAGGAGAGGGGACCAGAGAGGAGAGTATGTATGTAAAGTGCTTTGCAAACCTTAAATAATTTTATTAATGTCAGTTCTCACAAATGAGAAAGCTGAAGTGTAGAATAATTAGGTGGCTTGCTCAAACAGTGTGCCTGAAAAGCCTCCATGAGAACACAGGTCTTGACTGTCTAATCTGGTGCTTTAGACGTTGGACTATCTTGTCATTCATTGCTTGGCTCCTTCCTTTTTGGGTGTTTCCAGTGGCCAAAGGTATAACATCATACCTGACCAACACTGTCCTTTCTCTGCTTTGTAGTGATGGCCCTGCCCACTCAGGATCCGAGGTGACTGGGCTCTGGGCTTCCCTGCTCTAAGCCTCAGAGCTATTAAAATTGTTTCCCTGCCTCCTCTCCAGCTGCCTGGCATGCACCAAGCCTGGTGTTTCTTTTCAGAAGAGATCAGACAGGATTTACAGAGTGTAAAGTCATCATTCTGGGTTCTCTGGGCAAACTGTATAGTCCAAAAGTTTTGATGGAATGTGTTTCTCTCTCTTATCCCAGGTTCCAAGGCATATCCAATGTAGGCAGGACTTTGCTTAATGAGTACTAATTGACTCATTCCATGGGAAGTGATCCATGTATATGTCAAAGGAGGAGGGGACCTGCCCTGATTGCACCTTTTCCAGGGAGGGAGTGGCCTGGACTCTTGAGGATGTGCCCAGACTGCTTTGGGGAGGTCATCCCATCCTTGGTATAAACAACAAAAGCCTCAGCCTTGGGGAAATTCCAGAGGAAAAGCCAAGTTGAGGGACTGCTGATTGGCTTCCAGGATAAATGCCGGCAAGGAGCCTTCCAACCTGTCCAAGGGCTCATAGCTAGCATTTCAGACATCTCATTTTCTTGTGAACAGCCAGGCTGTTCTAAGCTGGATCTGTCCAGTAGTACTGTAAAGTGCCTGGGCTATGTTATGGGCCCCATTGGCTGAATCTAGGCTTCAACTCCTTTTTAGAAATGATGAACAAAATGACGTGATAATAACATTTATAAGCTTTTCACTTCATGAAGTTCTTTCTCCATTTCCATTACAAGGAGATAGGGAGGAGAAAGGAGACTCCTCCTCTCTTTGGGTCTAAGACCCCCTCCTTAATAAATGTCTATGTCTTAATGGGGCAGCTAGGTAGTTAAGTAGTTAAAGCACGAGGCTTGGAGTCTGGAAGACCTGAGTTAAAATATAGCCTCAGACACTTACTAGCTGTGTGACCCTGGGGAGGTCACTTAACTTCATTTGCCTCAGTTTCCTCCTCTGTAAAATGAGCTGGAGAAGGAAATGGCAAACCCCTCCAGTATCTTTGCCAAGAAAACCCCAGTGGGTTCATGAAGAGTCAGAAATGACCAAAATGACCGTATAACAATAACAATGTCTTAGTGACCTCTGACCCCTGGCTTGAGGTATCATGCTCTTGACCTTCTTGGTCCCTGAGCCAGTCTGCCTCTTTAACACATTTGAAACATATACGGGCTTAGGCAAATTACATTACATTACATCTCAGTTTCCTTTCTTGCAAAATGAGGGAGTTAGACAAGGTCATTTCACTCTAAAATCCTCTACACATCTCTAATTACTGATCGCCGCATTTTTCTTCTCTTCTGCTGCTGTCACCAACCCGGGCTGTCCTCATTCTATCAGTTATCCCCCCTTCCCCATTTCCTTCACTGCCAACTCATAATTCACATTTCTTTTGAGCCCTAAGGGACACAAAGTGTTCTATTCACAACGACCCTATGAGGTAGGCAGTGTAATTACCACTATTACAGATGAGGAAACCAAAGCTCAGATAACTACATGACTTGCTGAGGGTCTGTAAGTGTCAGAGCCAGGACTATGTATGAATCTAGATTTTTTTCTGACTCCAAGGTCAGTGTTCTTTCCTCTATGAACACCACCAACGTTTAAGATATCTTTTTTTCTAACTGTCTTATTTATAAGGGAGAAGAGTAGTTATTGAAATATTAAGAATAGGATTACAGGTAATTAAAACAGGTCTGTAAAATTAAACTGTCAGCCCAGGCTGAGCATCCCCTAAACTTGCTAAACTATTTATTTTCCAGATAAAGCTCCATCTGCAATATTCCCTAGGGCTAGAACTGGACACTCCAGCATGTTGCTTCTGCCTGGGCCCAGTTTGAGAACACTGGCTTACCCTTAACCCAGACCCAAATTGAATCACCGTGGACAGAGCTCATTCTACAAAGCCCAGGCTCACTCCTGGTCATTCTGGAAGCTTCCTGGCTGATGGCAAAGATTTTTGTATGCTGTCTGTACCTTTCTATATAATCATGACTAAGTAGGACCCCTGCTATTCCTAGAGGCAATATAGAGCCATTGAAGTATGTTGAGCTGGTAGAGTGGTCAGATCTGGGCTTTAGGGAAAATAACTTTGGCAGCTGTGTGTAGGATGACTTGGGGTAGGGAGCTAGTTGAGGCAGAGAAACTCAATGCTACTGCAGTAGTTTGGGAAGCAATGAGGACATGAGCTAGGGTGGTAGCTGTGTGAGTGAAGAGAAGATATATGTGAGAGATGTTGAAGAGAGGTTACAAGATTTGGCAAGTGATTGGATACATGGGATGGAGAGAGTGGAGCTGAAGATGACGCTGAGGCTGTGAGTTTGGGTGACTTGGGAAGATGGCACTGCCCTTGAGGGGAATAGGGAAATTCAGAAGAGGAGGTAGGTGGTGGGAGTTGATGGGGATAGTAATGAATCCCTTTTGGGGCATGTTGAGTTTAAGATGCCTACAAATCAGCAAACCCATTAAAAAGCATTTATTAAGCAACTGCTGTGTACCAGGCACTGGGCTAAGTGCCAGAGAGACCAAGAAAGGCAAAAATCATAAAACTTGTCCTGCCCTCAAGGAGTTCATCATCTCATAGAGGAGACAACATGCAAATAACTATGTACAAACAATATATACCAGGATAAATTTGACATAACCACAGAAGGAAGGTACTAACATTAAGAGACATCCAGTCTGAGATGTCTAATGGACAGTTGGTGATTTGGGACCAGAGCTCAGAGAGAAGCTAGGACTAGAAAGAAACCCCATAAAATTTATAAAGGATCTTCCTTTCCTTATAAGATTGTATATTTTTCTTTTATTTCCTGTAGATACTGAACTCCCCTCTTAAAGGTTATGTGCTCCTACCACATGGACAGAAGGCAGCCTTTTGGTCTGCTGCAGAGATATATTTCCCATCAGAGGAACAAATAGCAGGGGTCTTGGAGGAACTCATTTCTTCCTTTGTTCATTCTATAATTTAAAAAAAAAAAGTTTTCTTTTCTGAATCTTATTTCCCCCTCCCCAACTCGTTGAGAAGGCAAGAAAAATAAAACCTATTACAAATATGCATAGTCATGCAAAACAAATTGCTGCATTAGCTATGCAAAGACAATGAAGAAGAAGTTGGAAGAGAAGAAAGAGAAGAAAATATGCTTAAATATGTAATCTGAGTCCATCGGCAATCTGTCTGGAGGTGGATAGCATGTTTCATCAAGAGTCCTTTGGAATTGTGGTTGGTCATTGACCAATTACTACATCTTTCAAAGTTGATTATCTTTATAATATTGGTGTTAATGTTCTGCTTACCTTAGTCAATCCATTCATGTAATTCTTCCTAGGTTTTTTTTTTCTGAAATCATGCCCTTCATCACTTCTTAAAGCACAATAGTGTTCCATCACATTCATATGTACCACAACTTGTTTAGCCATTCACCATTTGATGGGCACCTTCTTACCAGTTCTTTGATCTCTTTGACGTATAGATCTAATAGTGTCATTGCCGGGTCCCAGGGTATACACAATTTAATAGCTTTTGGGCATTCTTCCAAATTGCTTTCCAGAATGGTTAGACTAATTCACAGCACATTACTAGTGTACCTGTTTTCCTATAACCGCTTTAACATTTGTCATTTTCTTCTTTTGTCACCTTAGCTAATCTGATGGGTGAGGGGTGGCATCAGAATTGTTTTAATTTGCATTTCTGTAATTAGTAGTGATTTAGAATCTTTTTTTCATAACTTTTGTTTTTTCATATAGAGCTTAGATTTCTCCCCCTGAAAACTGCTTAGTCATATCCTTTGACCATTTATCAGCTGGCAAATGGTTCTTATTTTTGTAAATTTAATTCAGGTCCCTATATATCTTAGAAATGAGACCATTGTCAAAGAAACTTGCTGCAAAGATTTTCCCCAGTGTTTCTTGCTTTTCTTCTAATTTTAGCTGCATTGGTTTGTTTGTATGAAATTATTTTTTATAATCAAAATTATTCATTTTACCTCCTGTGAATCTCTATCTCTTTTTGGTCATGGATCCTTCTCTTATCTGTAGATCTGATATGCAATTTCCTTCATGATTCACTAACTTGCTTATGATACCATGCTTTATGTCTAAATCGTGTACCCATTTTGAGCTTGTCTTGGTATACAGTGTGAGATATTTGTCTGTATCGTGTTTCTACCATACTTCTTTCCAGTTTTCTAAACAATTTTTGTTGAATAGTAAGTTCTTGCCCTAATAGCTGGAATCTTTGGGTTTATCAAATCCTAGTTTACTGTTTGTTTGCTTCTATATATTATGTACCTAATCTGTTCCACTGATCCACCTCTCTGTTTCTCAACCTAGTAACAAACTATTTTCAATGATTACAGCTTCATAGTATAGTTTGAGATCTGAGACTGCTAGGTCCCCTTCTTTCCCATTTATTTTCATGGATCCCCTTGATATTCTTGAGCTTTTGTTCCTCTAAATGAACTTTGTTATATTTTCTAGCTCTATAAGATAATTCTTAGGTAGTCTGATTGGTATGGCAAGGAATAAGTAGATTGACTTAGGTAGTAGGTCATTTTTGTTATGTTGGCTCATCCTACCTGTGCCTTACATATTCCATCTTGAGGGTGCCTTTTGTAACTCAGGGGTGAAAGGTTATTGGTGGAGGGGAGGAGCCTGCCTGGCTGTTTCAGTTCACGGTAGACAGTGGTTCAGGGTTTTAGAATCTAAGGGCATTTTGTGTCTGGATACCCATAGGGAAAACAGAACATATTCTCAAGGGAGTTTGGGCAGAACCTGCTCTGGGTGCACTTTTGAGGGGAGAAGGGAAACGGAAGGGAGCAGGGGCTTGAATCCTTCCAAATCAGTCAGAGACCTGGACTTTTATATGGATTTGTCCAGCTGGTTTGATGGAAGTGATTCCACTCTGCCACAAGTCTATTTATGTCCAAGGAAAGGCCCTGGAGGTCCAACCTGTTTCCACTTGTCCCAACTAAAGCCAGTATAGAGGGAGGGTCATTTGCCATGGCTCGCTCGACTCATACAGATTGAGAACATTCCTATGAACTGGTCCATAGTCAGTAAGCATTTATTTGTCATTCAGGGATGACTCCAACCGTCCCCTAGACCCACCCCCACTCTGGTTACCATCCTCCTTGTCTCTCCCTACTTCGTGTTCCTTGAGGCAATTCCATGTGGAAAATCTCACTAGACTCAGGAGGGAGTTAGAACTCAGTGGAGTAGTTTGGGGAAGCAGATACTAAAAATTCTCATTCTGATATGCTTTGTGATTGCAAGGAATGAATACGTCTGGATACCAATTTCCAATCTGTAAAATGGGTTCATTCAAGACCCATCACAGGGCAAGGGGTACACACAAAACTTTGTCCACTATTAACCATCTGTGTATGTGGCAGCATTCATGCTTTTGATCAAATCCTATTCTTGCTTTCTGTTGTGAAATCTTCCGTAGCTTGATGGGGACTGTGGGTGGCTGCGAGAATGAACAGTTGCATCTGGTCTATTCTATTGTTTACTTTTTTTTTGTCTCTCTCTTCCTGTCAAGACAGTCACCAGCTGGGTTTGGTTTGCGTTGATTGTGAATTAAAAGCCTTGTCTTATGGGGAAACTGTCAGCTGTTGAGTTAGGAATAGAATGAGTCCTGAAAATCAGGGGGAAATAGGAAGTGGGGAAGCTTTGGCCCAGATAAGGACGTGGGGCAGAGATTTTTAAAAACCTTATCTTCTCCCACTCCTCTGAGATCTTCTTCCCCTTCGCCTTAGCCTGGTGCCCCCTTCACACTTTGTGAACTTCAAGCACATCACAGAACCTTTTTGAGCCTCAGTTTCCGAATCTGGAATATTAAAGAAAATTCCCCATGCTCCCTAGTGTAGTCTAGTGTGAATATTTAAGTGTAGTAAAAAACATGGAAGGACTTTGAGCTTTTAGGAGGAAAGGTATAATAAACTCAACGTACTCTATTTATTATTACTGTTTTAATTGCTCTGATGAATCTTGTCACTAAAGCGTTGTGAAAACAGATTATAACAATCAATTACTGGGATAGAACTCTACTATCATTTCTTACAACACCCTGCTGGTGTATGTGAAATTATTCCCAGCTTGAGGTTGAATCATTATTAGTGCTGAGGCCACCCCACCCATAAACCTTGCTCTTCTCTGCTGCTTTTGAAGGGAAACTGGAGCAGATCCCTCTGGCCTTCACCTTCCACCCATTTGTTTGTTTCTCACCCACACTGGTGGTACTCTTTCGACAGCTAGATATGCAAACAGTCTGTAAAATGGTCTTATTTGAAGCCCACTACACGTGATCTTTGCAAAGGAAGACCACTTCCAACATTCCCTCCTGACTCAGAGCCAAGATGAATGAATGAATAAGTGAATGAATGAGTGAATGAAAAAAAAAAGCATTTCTTAAGTGCTTACTATGTACTGGACACTGCTAAGAGCTGGGAAAAGCAAAAACTGAAAGGGAGACAGTCCTTACCCTCAAGGAGCTTATACTCACAAAGGTGAAGACTATGAATAAAGGAGAATGGTGGTCATGGAAAGGATTTTCCCTGAATCTGGGGAGTCAAGAGGATGTTAAATCCATTGACAGGCAGGCGGGGTGGGGGGGATGGTGGTGCTGGAAAATCCCACGGTTAAATTCTCAGTGGGAGCATTTACATCTCAGAAATCAGCAAACCAAATCAGGGCTTGGTTTATTGTTTTGTTGATTGTCTAGACCAGGGGTGGGGAACCTGTGATTTCTAGGTCCTCAAGTGTGGCCCCTTGACTGAATCCAGGCTTTGCAGAACAAATCCCCTTAATAAAAGGATTCTTTCTGTAAAACTTCGACTCAGTCGAAGGGCTGTACTTGTGGACTAGAGGGCCACATGTGGCCTCAAGGCTGTAGGTTCCTCACCTCTGGTTCGGATTTCAGAAAGCAATGGATAAAATGTTGACAATGCAGAATGAGCTTAAAAGTATGCCCTTTGTACATTTTTCAGAGAGCCGATAGTTGACAATTTACTGGCACATTCCTGTTCATAGGACAGTCCACTGATATATTCTTTCCATAGACAACAGTACTGTTGAAGTAATACTGCGTCTAGAGCAAGAGATGGGAAGGAGGGTTCAGGAGGGCAGATGGCAAGGTGACCTAGGTGGATGACTGGATGAGATGTGAACAGAAGACTGGCCTACTCTGGTCTCAGCAGACTATGTAATGGGCTAAGAAAGTTTAAAATCTCTTAGTCACTGACCAAGAAAGATTAGCTCCAGGGCAGGAGTCCAAACTGGATAGGAAGAGACCGCTTTCTAAAGGGCCTGGGTAGGGAGGGACTGGCACTTATCTATCCTGTACAAATGGGGTAGAATTGCATTTGGTTGGAATGGGTGAGATTTGGTCTGGAACTCAGGGGGACTTGGTCCCTCCCAGTGCTTGAGATTGTTGGCTCAAATACGGAGAGAATAATGGAGTGGGGCAAAGGATCCACCATGTGTGCAGTCAAGGGTTAGCACCTGCACTGGTAGCTTCCATCTTGGGATAGTTTCTTCAGATAACCTCCAGGAGGGAGGAAGCCTGACTATGGGACCTTGCCAGGCCTTACTTAGCTTAGCCCTTCCCAGACTCAACATGGGAAGGATATTCCTGAGGTAAGTCCTATTTTTTGACATACTGTTTATCGGTGTGATGTTGCATTGTTACCAATACTTATGTTTATATCATGCCTTTTACTTTCCTACACTCTTTCCCAGCTTTTAAATAAAGTGGTTGTTAAGCACCTACTACATACCAAGCCCTGTGCCAAATACTGGGGATATAAATACAAGCAGAAAGAAAGTTCCTGCACTCAAGGAGCTTACTTCCTAACGGAGGAAGAGAATACACAAAGGTGTGGGGTTGAAGGCAAAACCAGGCTGATGTGAGAAAATGGAAAAGTCTGGAGAGTGAGTTAAACTGAGAGTGGAGTGATCATGGCAGGGATGGCTCATGAAATGGTGTCTGGACTAAGGATTCACAAAATGGAAGAGCAGGCCCCAGGGATGCGGCACCTCAAGGTGAAGGGACATTCACAATAAACAACCACAACAGCAAAAATCCTTCTGTTTCTATGCAGTCCAAGTATTACATTACCATTTTATAGATGAGGAAAGGTCCAGAGAGATTTAGTCACCTTGCTCCAAGCCAGAACTAGAACCCAGGCCTCCCCATCCTAATGGCAAAGCTGATGGCGGCTGCTTTGCCTAGCCAAGGCTTGCCGCTGGACCTTGCTGTGTCTGCCCACCAGTCAAAACCAGAAGTATACACCTCCTCCAGGACCTAGCACAGTGTCTTACAGATAGTCAATACTTAATAAATGCTTATTGAATGGAATTGATGGGGGAAAAGGAGAGAGGAGTAGAGGCCAACATCTTTTGCACTTAGGTCATGTCTCCTTCTTTCTCCTCTGGGTTTGGTTTTTGTACTGGGTTCCCCATCAAGGACAGAACTAGAGGAAGTGGGTTAAAAATCACAATGGGAGGGATTGAGTTTATACAACTGATAGCATTTGCCAGCTGGACTGGGAAACACTGGAATGGGAAAGTGTGACTAAGAGAGGTTATGGAATCTCTATGAATAGGAGAAGCTTCCCCGCCCCCCCCCCCCCCGACTTGGGTTAGGTACAGTACAGTTTTGCCTGGAGGGTGGGGGCTTGGCTAAGATGACCTCAGAAATGGAGTCCACTTTCTCATGAACCCCTATTGTCCTATCCTGGCATTTGGAAGCACAGAGCTGGCCAGGGAGGACTGGGTACAACTAAGCTCCTATCCGTCAACAACATAGCTCCCAGATCCCTGTCCTGTGAGAATGACTGCTGCCCCAGAGACCGATGGTGCCAACTATCCCCTCAAACCTGGCTCAGGTTTCTTTCAAGGATGGAACAATCATTGCCTTGCCTCTGAACACAGCAACTGTTGCTCTTCACATCCTGTATCAGGAAAGCCAATCTTTTAGTGAGCCAGGAAGGCCTTCCCTTTGGAGTCCTTGCAAAAATTTCTTTTACTAGTCCGAAAAGTAAGGAAAATAATCTTCAAAGATGCAACTCCCAAAGGATCATAGATGCTGAGCCAGAAGGGAGGCCTTGAAATAATGCTTTGTCCATCAATCAGTCAAGCAAAAAACATTTATTGAATACCTACTGTGTGTGAGTAGCTGTGTTGTATGCTATGAGGAATAACAATGATAACTCATGTTTATTTATATCAAATTAAGTCAACAATCATTTCTTAAGTTCTTGCTATGTTCCTCCAGGCAATGGGCTGAACGCTGGGGATACAAAGGAAGGCAAAAGCATGGTCCCTACCTTCAGGAGCTTATATTCTAATGGAAGAGACAACATGTAAATAATGGGGGAGACAATATGTAAATCATAGCAAGGTATATAGGAGAGCTATGTAGAGGTAATGGAAGGTAATCTCAGAAGGGGAGGAGGCACTAGCAACTGGTGGAACTGTTATCTTATTTTGTAAATGAGGAAATTGAGTCCAGAGGTAAAATGACTTTCCCAAGATCATTCAACAAGCAAGCGGGAAACTGAGTATTCCCAAGTTTTCAGAGTCTGAATCCAGGGTTTCTTTTGCGACACATTCTCTGCTTCAATGGGATCCAGATGGTCCCTAGAACTAAAGTTCCTAATGCCTCTTAGGAAGGGCAACTCTATGGAAGGGGCAACCAAATCCTCTTGGAATAAGTGAATCTATATGAAATACCCAATACATCGAGAACATAGAAGACTCATTTCTGCTTTTCTAACCTTATCACCAGGGTAATGGCAGTGTCGAAGCTATCGATGCTACTGTCGATGGCAGCTATTGTGAAGGTAGAATTAGTAGGATTTAGTAACTGATTGGATATAGAGAGTGAGAGAGAATGAGGGGTCAAGGATGACACCTAGGTTTCAAGTCTAGGTTTCTGGAATGATAATGGAACCCTGGACAGTAATAAGGAAGTTAGGAAGAGGGGAAGGTTTGGGGGAAAAGATAATAAGTTCCGTTTTGGATATGTTCACTTTAAGACATCTATGAGAATATAGTTTGCGATATCTGATAGGCAATTGGAAATGTGAAACTAGAGATTTGGGCTGGACAAATAGACCTGAGAATCGTCTGCATAGAGATGACAATTGAATCCATGGGAGCTGATGAGATCATCAAGAGAAGTAGCATAGAGGGAGAAGAGAAGAGGGTCCATCTATGGTTAGTGATTATGACCTAGATGAACTAGCGAAGGAGAGTAAAAAGGAGTCTGACAGGTGGGAGGAGAACCACAAAAGAACTGTGTCATGAAAATGTAGGGAGAAGAGAGTATTGAGGAGAAGGTGACAGTGTCAGAGGCTACAGAGAGGTCAAGAAGGATGAGGCTTGAAGAAGGCCATTAGATTTGGCCATTAAGACACCATTGGTAACCTTGGAGAGAGCTGTTTCAGTTGAATGATGAGGTCAGAAGCCAGACTTCAGAAAGAAGAGAGTGAGTTGAAAGGAATTGGAGGTGCCCATTGTAGATGGCCTTCTCAAGGAGTTTAGCCATTAAAAAGGAGAAGATATATAGGACATTTCATTACATAAACTCTCCACTTTAGCCAGTTTGTCATCTTCCATTCTATGTCTTTGCTCATTCCACACCCTCCTACCTGTAATGTTTTTTTTCCCCTCATCTCTACCAAAATTCTACTCAACATTAAGGCCCATGCCAAATGCCACCTCCTCCATGAAGTCTTCCCTGATCCTCCCACGTGGAAGCTGTCACTCCTTCCCCTAGGCTTCCTTAGTCTGTATCTCCCTTATAAAAATGACTTACATTTATATAACCTTTTCAGACTTTCAAAGCACTTTACATATAGCTCACTTGATCCTCTCAACAAGGAGAGATGCTGTCATTATTCCCATTTCACAGAGGAGGAAACTGAGATCCAGGGATGTTAAGTGTCTTCATCAAGGTCACATAGATAGTAGATGTCAGAGGTGGGATATGAACTCCTGTTTTCTATTCTTTCCACTCTAACAAGTGCAGATAATTGTATATCTGTCTTACCTTCCTTATTAGCTATTAATTTTCTTGAGGGAAGACACCTCTTTGGAACTTGTTTTCTTGTTCTATAAAATGAAGTTGGACTAAATGATTTCTAAGGGTTTATCTAGCTCTAACAATTTTAAATTCTGTGAATTCAATTGAATTCAACTTTTATTAAGCATCTACTACAGGTCAGGCACTGCGCTAATCACTGGTGATACAAAGACAAAAAGAAAAACCAGCTGGTCCTCGAGGGGCTTACATTCTCCAGGGAGATAGAACCGGTAAATGGATAAGCAAATACAAGGTAGTTTGAGGAGGGAGTGACTGCTAACAAGGAAGGGGATCCAGCAAGGCTTCCTGTAGGAGGTGGCACCAGAACCTCCCAGTCTTGTAGGAGGTTGAACATTCTAAAAGGCAAAGATAAGGAGGGGGTACTTTCCAGTCCTGGGGGGGACAGCTTGTCCAAAGGCATTAAGAAGGATCATGCAATGCTGAACAGAGGGAACAGCAAACAGGCCAGTTTGGTGGGAACAGAGAACAGTATAAAATAAGTTTGTTAAAGTAGGCTGGCAACAGATTTGGGGACTTTAAATACTAGACAAAAGGCTTTCGTTTTTATCCTACAGACAATAGAGGGCTGTGATGATTTTTGAAGAGGGAATGGACATGGAAGATTATTTTGGTGCTATATGGAAGATGTCTTAGAGAAGGGAGACCAGAAGCAGGGGCATCAGTTAGGAGGCTATTACAGTAGTTACAGTAGAGTTAACTATGAGGGACTGATATAAGGTAGTATTTGTGTGAGTGCAGAGACAGAGATGGACATTTTGGAGACATTTTGGAGGTAGAATGGCCAAGATTTGGCAATTAATTGGATACTGGAGGTGAAGGTGAAAGAAGAGTCAAGTGTGATTTCCAGGATATAAATCCAGGTGACAGGAAAAAGGATGGCGCCTTCAGAGAAATAGGAACATTTGAAGGATGGGTGGGTTTAAGGGGAAAGATGATGAGTTACATTTTGGATATGTTGAGGTTAAGATGCCTATAGGACACCCGGGTGGAAATGTCTACCACCATAGTTAGCGAAGCAGGATGGGAGCTCAGGAGTAATTAGAGTGGGGTGTATAGATTTGGGAGCCATCTTGGAGGTTATTGAGCCCATAAGAACTGATGAGGTCACCAAGAAAATACGAAGAGAGAAGAGAAGGCCCACGAAAAAGCCCTTCCAATCACTCAAGGTTAGAGAGCAGGTGATAGATGATAATTGAACAAAGGACACTGAAGACAAATATGATCAGATACATAGGAAGAGAACAATGTAGTGGAAGGCAAGGGAGGAGGGGGTGTTCTATAGGGTCAAGCTGAAGAGGTCAGAGTGGATGAAGATTGAGAAGAAACCATTGGCATTATCGTTGTTTTGTTTTTACATCAGGCATTTATGAATATCCTCCTCCTTTTCTCCTCCCCCACAGGGATCCTTTCCTTTTGATAAAGAAAAAAAAAAATCCAGTTAAGCAAAACCAACCTACACTTTGGCCACATCTCATAGTTTATGCAATATTCCACACCCATCAGCCCCCATTCCTCTAACCGAATAAGGAGGGAAGTGCATTTCCTCGTTTATTTGCAGAACCAAGATTAGGCCATCAGATTTAGAAGCTGAGAGAGCTGCTAACCTTGCTGGAGAGGAGTTTCATTTGAACGGTAAGCTGAGAAGCCAGATTGCAGTGGGTTGAGAAGTGAGTGGGAAGTAAGGAAGCAGAGGCCATTAGTGCAGATGGCTTTGTTTCCAGGAGTCTGACTTCGAAAGGGAGGAGGAATTTTAAAGAATGGGGGCATATTTGTAGGCAACAGGAGAGGAACCAGCAAATAAGGAGATGGAAGACAAGAAAGGGAGAAGAATGATAGGAGGGACAAGTTTCTGAAGGAGACTGGAGGTGAGTGAGGTGATGCCTTAGAGTCAGAAATTCTTGAATTCAAATATGACCTCAAACACTAGCCATGTGACCCTGGGCTTCTCAGTTCTCTTTTCCTTATGCCGTGCTATTTCTGTAAATCAGTCTGAATGAAGCAGAGGCTCCATGTAAGGAAATAATAGGAGGTAAAGTTGGGAAGGTGGATTGGGTTCAAATTAGAGGGCCTTGAATGTTAGGCCAAGAAGTTGATACTTTATCCATTAGGCAGTGGGAAGCCAGTGAAGATTTTTGAGATAGAGAGTGATGTAATAAAAACAGGATCTGGTAGGACTGCACTGAAATCAGTGTTTCTCAAATCAGTTTAGCTGCAGAACACTTTAAGGCTGAAAATATACTGATGGAACCCATAAATGTTGGTTCAAGGAATCTGGGGCATGGAGAGGCACTATGGGATAGTAGCTATGACACTAGACCTAGAAACAAGAAGACCTTGGTTCAAATTCTGCTTTAGATGCTTGCTAGCTGTGTAATCCTGAGCAAGTCTCTTTAACTTCTCTGTGCCTCAGTTTCCTCATTTTTTAAATGAGAGGGTTGAACTTGATAGTCTTTAAGGTCCCTTCTAGCTCTAAATCTGTGATCCTACAGAGTCCCTAGAAATAAAGCAAGGGGTCGGGGGGAGGATGTCAAGGAAATATTGGTACAAAATCAAGCCCCCTCTCATACTAAAAATAAATCACACCTAAAATGCATTGTTCATACATATATAACTTCATATTCAGTATTTCAGAGAAGAAAACATCATCAGCAATGACATTTTCTCACAGAACCCTTCTTCATACTGCAGAGAATACCAGGGCTCTCTGGAACACAGTTTGGAAACCATGTCCTCTACTGTCCCTGATGGAATATAGTTTTTATACACCTGAAGGAGATTCCAGAATCTCTCTTTGTCATCCACTATGAGACTTCCTGGTATCGAATCTAATGGTATACTCCTATAATCACTATTTGTTTCCACCTGCTCTGAGTCCCAGCAGGTGTCAGAAGGACTGGACAGTGGTTAGATGTGAGGGGACAAATCAGTCTCTCATTCTTTCCCTAAGAACCCACAGATCTCTGTTGGTGTTGGTGGAAAGAAAGCGTATATGCCAATGTACCATGCCCAGCTGGCAAGATTGCCAGGCACATGCTGGGGAAAAGTTCGGCACTGGTATCAGCTGTTTGCCTCATATCACCTGTCCAGTCCCATGGGTGTGTGTTTTAGGAAAGGTTTGGGTCACATTGATGAGAAGTGCCAATAACAGGCACACAGTCAAGACTCTTGTCTTCGTCCCTAAGATGCCGTCTCCCTTCCCCCCTAAGTTTATCCCTTTGCCAAATGGGCAGCATCTCTTCAATCCCTCCCTCACCCCCCCCACCCCACCCCATTCTCCTCTATAAGGTGTCTGGCAGGTAAAAAAATTCAAGAGCTTGTTAGAGCCAAGGTACGAGACTGAGAAAGAAGAATATATAATTAGGAGGAGTAGTTAAAGGGGGTTTAGCTGTTTCTCATCCCTAGTGTGGGTCTGGTCTCTGCCTCTGATATTAGAGAGCATGGCATGACAGGTGAGCTACACAGACTACAGTTGTTCCTCCCCTCCCTCCATTCTCAGTGGGCTGTTCCTCAGGTAAAGGGGGGAGAGATCACTAGTAAACACCTTCCTTGTCCCTCAGACACTGTCGCTTGCCACCCTATTTGGTCCATTACCTTCTATTGGACACAGACAAGAATGCCTGGAAGGATCCCAAAGTGTCCCACACTCCCCAAAGCCTGCTTATCCAGAGCTGTGAATTGTTCCCACCCCAACTTCTGAGGGTGAGTGGAACATTCTATTTAAAGGGTGAAACAAAACAGGTGAGCATACCGTGTAGGAAAGGGGAATGAGAGATCATCGAGTCAGGGACAATACTGATAAGCCCACTTCGTTGCCTGGCTTCCCCCACTTACTTCTCTCATCTTCTTGTCAGCCCAGTGATGGGGGCTTTTCTCCCAATGTACTGACCCCAGAATGCCACAACACCAGAACATAGTCCTTGCTTCCCTAGGGAGTCCAGGTAAGAGGACCCCCACCCCTTTAGAAGAGAGCCCCTTTCCTTTTGGGAACCCCTCCACTCCCGTCCCAACTTTCTGATCGCCCACTGGCAGGCTAGGAAAGTACGTGCCAGGAGATAAGGAGGAGGGCAGAAGCGGGCACTTCTCTCTGTTCCTCAGCAAACAATAGGGACCTTTCCAGGAAGCTGGGGGAGGGAATTGCCTGTAAGAAGATCCCTTGGTGGATGAGGTGTGTCGGTCGCTTCAACAGGTTTCCATGTCGCTAGTGTCCGATTAATTAGGCACCTACATGGTGCTCTCTGCTAATGACCACATCAGCTGGGCAGATGGCAGATAAAGGGGTGAAGGGTGGGGGTAGTAGCTTCAGAACACTCTTTGATGAAAGCCTGAAGGGCAATTGTTTGGGCAGTGGCTTCCCTAAACCCAGAAAACAGTAAGAACAAATGGTTATTTCATTTAGGGAGGGAGAGGAGAATGTGTTTGGATTAGGTATGTGAGAATGGGTGGGTGGCAGGGAACAGGTGGTTTCTCTTGCTAGGTTTCACCGGGGATAGGGATAGGGAATGGACCTGTGGGGTTTTGGGTTTTTTTTTTGGTATAGAGAACTCCCAAGTGAGGAAATTCCTTCTCTGAAATTTATAGTTTTAGAGTTCCTTAGAGCACCAAGTGTTCAAATGACTGGCAGGGCATTCATTACACATCTGTGTGTAGCAAAGGCACTATTTGAACCTAGATCTTGGCTTTGAGGCTGGCTCTGCAGCCAATAAGCCAGGCTGCCTCGGGGCTCATGCCTCCCCAGGCATGGGTGCATGGCAGATTCTTCCCTCCAGAGCTACTAGGGGCCCTACCTGGTAGATCCTGCCAGTTGTGTGTTTTTGTCACAAAAATTAAGCCATGAACGTTTCTCCAGATCACAGTTTAAAGGACCAAGATTATTTCTTCCCAAGCGACTCACTAGTGAGACAGTGAGGCCTGGGTTCTCTTCTCACCTCCACTACCAACTTTCTGCGAACATCATTTAACTTCCTTGATCCTTAGTCTCCTCACTTGTAAAGTATGCTTATGTGGGAATCATTTCTACTGCTGAGGGGGTCAGTGAAGCGAATGAAATCAGGAATGTAAATATTTCTAGAGCAGTGTTTAAGCTCCCTAGGTGGAGCCCAATCAATTTTTTTTTCCAGGCCTCTGAACTACCCCCCGCCCCCCAACACCCTTCCCCCCATACTGAGAAATTAAATGGGAAGGTCATACAGGTACATCACTTGTCTTTGAACTATGTTCCTCATGTCTGAATTTCTCTCCCTCCTACCCTCCCTCTAACTCTTTGAATCCTTGGCTTCCCTTAAGACTCAACTCAAGCTCCACCTCTTCCTCTCCGACCGAGAACTCTGTGGGAAATCCAGGGTGACTGGTGGAAGAATACACAGATCTCTGTATCGATGTAAACACGATAGCCCAACTGGAAACGATTCTCCAACATGGAGGTCCTACCCTTGTTATGTTGGGACAGGATCCTTTCTTCCCCAAGTCTCTGAGCTCTTCAGAGCTTGGGTGTTATTAGAGGCAAGAGGAAGCCATTGGGCATCTGCTGAAGCTCCCTGTGGTCATGGCTGAATTTGAGGGGTTTTGAGGTTTTAACAACAACAACAGGAGGCAGTGAAGTTCAGTGGGATGAGGTCTGGACTTGGAGTCAGAGGAGTTGAGTTCACGTCCCTGTTTGACTGTAAGTACCTGCTATGGGCCAGGCAGTGTGCTAAGGGTTGGGCCAATAAATACAGAGAGTAAGCTGAGTCACGTTACCTCCTTAGGGCTTAGATATAGAATAACTGTAAAATAAACGCAAGGTAGTCAAATACAAGGTAGGAGGGGTGGACGTTAGTAGTTGCCGGATATCAAGAAAGTCTTCATAGAGAAGGTGATGCTTGAGCTGTGTCTTAAAGGAAGTGAGGTATTCTTTGAGGAATGTAGGAGAAGTAAAGCAGTGACCAGTTAGATTGGATCTTAGAGTTCAGGAAGAGGAGTATAATATGTCAGGCTGAAGAGATCGATTGGAGCCAACTTGTCAAGGTCTTTAAAAATCAAACAGTTGATATTTTATCCTAGAGGCAAAGAGGAGCCACAGGAGTTTATTGAGTAGTGAAGTGACACGGTCAGATCCTAGCTTAAAGATCATCTTGGAAACAGTACAGAGGATGGATTGGAGGAGGGTGAGAAGTGAGGCAAACAGAACAATTAGGAAGCCATTGTGAGAGTCCAGGTGAGAAGTGATGAGCACCTGTACTGATATGATGGCTATATGAGAGGAGAGAAGGGATCACATGTGAGAGATGCTGTGGATGTAGAAACAGCAAGATTTGGCAGTGATTAGATAAGAGGCATGAGGGGAAGTGAGGAATTGAGGCCAGTGTCAAGGTTATCAATGTGGCAGACTAAAAGGTTGGCAGGGATTATGTATCATTCAACGCCCAGTGAGTAGCAGCTCTTGTGGGAGAGGAACTGCTTTCATCTTCAACCAGAAAGATTTACAATAAACATTTGGACTTAATACCCTGGTGCACATTACTGAGGTAGGTTTGGGGTTTTCTCTATAGAGTTGGACAAAATGACCGTTATCTTTACAGGATAAATTGAAGGTAGGCATACTTGGAGGCAGGGAATTAGACAAAATGACCTCTTAAGATCCCTTCCAGTCTGAGGAATCAGTGATTCCCTGTCTTTTAAAACCCTTGAGTATTTTGGAAGGAAGAAATATCATAAATTTTCTTTTTTATATCCTATTCCCCTCCACACTCTGGCCTGCTTATGAAAAGGGATTCTGTCATTCACTGTATTTGTATCCACAAGCATCTGGCCTCATGGGACACTCTATTCCTTGTCTCTAAACTATGTTCCTCATGCCTGAATTTCTCTTCCTCCTGACCTCCCTCCAACTCTCAGAATCCTTGGCTTCCCTTAAGACTTGGCTCAAGTGCCATCTCTTCCAGAAAGCCTTTTCTGGTCCCCTTAGCTCAGGGGTGGGGAATCTGTGGCCTTGAGGCCACATGTGGCCCTCTAGGTCCTCAAGTGAAGCCCTTTGACTGAATCCAAACTTCACAAAACAAATCCCCTTAACAAAAGGATTTGTTCTGTAAGACTTGGACTCAGTCAAAAGGCCTCACCCAAGGACCTAGAATGTGGCCTTGAGGCTGCAGGTTCCCCACCCCTGCCCTAGCTGCTCTGGCCATCCCCCTCTAAGGTTGCCTTCCTTGTACTTTGTAGGGATTTGTATGTTCTGATTTGTATATATCATCTGCCCCATTAGAATAGGAACTCTGTGAGGGCAGGGACTCTTCTCATTTTTCTTCGCATTCCATTACTTATTGCAATGCCTGGCACCTAATAAGTATTCAGCGAAAGTTTGTCAAAGTGGATAGGGCAGCCAGCCCTGGAGTCAGGAAGACCTGAATTTAAATCCATTCTCAGACACCTCCTAGCTATGTGACCCTGGGCAAGTCACTTTAACTGCTGTTTGCCTCAGTTTCCTTATCTGTTAAAAGAGGATAGTGATAGTACCTACCTCCCGAGGTTATTGTTAGGATCAAATGAGATAATAATTATGAAGCACTTAACACAATGCCTGGCATACAGTAAGTGCTATATAATTGGTAGCTATTATTATTATTATTGATTAATCAAATAATTTTTTAAATTGAATTGACTATAAATACTTCTATCAATGCAGATCACAGTCTCTCTGTCTTTTAGCATGAGCTTCTATGACTAAAAAAAAAAAAAGCATTACTCAGTGGCTGGCCTTCTAGTGACGTGTTTCTTTACACTTAGCTAGGCTGGTCCTTGTGTGACAGAAATGTAGCCTGTCATGGGGCCCATACTTGAAGACTTTTCAGCTTGACAGCTTGGCAGAGCTTGTGGTTCTCTGGCAGAGCTTTTGAGAATCTAGGGTCACATCTACATCATGACCAAGCATCAGAGGAAGACGTTAGCAGCATTCCCTTTGTTATGGTTGACAATTATTTTTACCTCTTCGCTTCTCATTTCAACAACATTTATGTTGCTCCAAAGGCAGAAGTAGGCCCAGCGGGTGGAAGCCACAGAATTAGGTTTTGGCTTGATAGCAGTTGGAACTGGCCTACGATGAAATGAGACATCTTGGGAAGCAGCAAAGTCACCATTACTGGAAGTGTTCAAACAAAGTCTGGAGGACCACTGGGCAGGGGTGGATTAGAGGAGGAATCCTGCTTTGTACAGCAAGACTCACTGACTTCCAAGGTCTCTTCCAGCTCTATGATTCTGTGACCACTGACATCCCACAGCTAAGGATGGGCATTTGATGGATAGAAGGAGTCAATGTGAAGTTGGAACTAGAGCAAGGGTTTCCTGGAGTTCTCTAGCTTCCTTCTTCAGTTGAGTCTCCTTTTGTCTGGACCAAGTCCCAACCTTAGCACCTCACATTCCTCTGACAGGAACTTTCAAAGAGTTCCAGTCTGGAAAACACCACTGCATGTTGTATGTAGTGGGTTGCTTGTTTGCATAGATAACCTTCATGGTAAGTTAAATGATCCCCATGGAGAGTGCCTCTTTACCTACTTACCTTCCTTCCTTCCTTCCTTTCTCTTTCTTAGTTTCTTTTTCCTTCCTTTCTTTTTTCCTTCCTTCCTTCCTCTTTCTTTTTTCTTTCTTTTCCTTCTTTCTTTTCTTCCTTTTTTCTTTCTTCTTCCTTTCTTTTTCTTCTTTCCTTTCTTTCTTTCTTTTTCCTTTCCTTTCCCCTTTCTTTTTGCTTTCCTTTCTCCTTCCCCTTCCCCTCCCCTTTCCCCTCTTCTCTCCTCCCTTCCTCCCCTCTCCTCTCCTTTCCTTTCCTTTCTTTCTCTTTTCCTTGCCCAGCATCTCACAGCTACTAAGTGTCTGAGGCTAGATTTGAACTCACTGCTGCTCTATGCACTGCGCCACCTAGGTGCCCCCTATGTCTGTTTCACTTGCTCTCTCTATTACCCAGGGCAGGTAGATTCTTAGCAAGTGTCTTTTCAGTAATGTCTGACTTCCTGACCCCAGTGGGGGCAAAGATACTGGAGTGTAGTCAGCAGCTACTGATCCTATGTGCAAGACCCTCTGCTAGGTATGAAAGGCAGCAAGATGTGGAGGAAAGAATTCTGGGCTTAATGGAAGGAGGCCAGGGTTCAAATACTAGCCTTGACACTTATTAGCTGTGGACCTTGGACAAATCACTTAGCCTTTCTGAGCTGAAATTACTTCATCTGTAAAATAGGTATAAGAATACATGTACTACCTACTTCCTAGAGTTGCGAGAAGCACTAGATGAATGTGAGTTATTGTAAGAGGCATACTTAAAAATGCAATATCCATTAGCCACCATCAAGAAGACAAGGTGGCATCATGGGTGGAAAGCTGGCCTTGGAATCAGGAAGACCTGGGTTCGAGTCCCTCATCTTCCAGACTGGCTCCAGCCAAGTCACTTAACCTCTTTGGGCTCTAGGCAAATCTCTAAGACTGGAAGATTCAGAAAAGGTGCTGACCTGTACTTGCAGGGAGAGTTTCCTCGCCTGGGAGAGAACTGTAGCAATTCAATCACAGGTCCAGGCCTTGTCCATTTGAGGAGCTCATACTCTTACCAGCAAGATGAGACTTAAAACACACAGTGAACTACACATTCTCAAACAGTACATGTTAAATGGTGGGTGAGTCACTGGTGTAGCTGAAACATCACAGCACCGTAGGTCTAAAGCTGGAAGGAACTTCAGAGGCCATTTAGTACAATCTCCTTATTTTATAGATGAAGAAACGGAGGCCCAGCAAAGTCAAATGACTTCCCCAAGGGCACATAGGCAGGATATGAGCCCAAGTCCTCTGACTCCAGAATCAGTGATTTTGCTATGTTACCACATGCTAGAAGAGCTCTAAAGGAGTTATAAATAGAATATCAGAATTGGAAGAGGCCTCAGCGGCTGATTCAAGCCATTTTTGAACATGAATTTCCTCTATAACATACCTCTCAATGGTCATCCAGCTTTTATTTAAAGACTTCAAGTGAGGATGGTACTACCTTCTGGGGCAGCTCATTCTGCTTTGGGCCACCTTTAGTCGTTAGGAACATTTCCCCAGGCATCTGGGTGGTTCAGTGGGTAGAGTGCTGGACCTGGAGTTAGGAGGAACTGAGTTCAAATACAGCCTCAACTGGGCAAGTCAATTAACCGCTACCTGCCTCAGTTTCTTCATCTGTAAAATAAGGATATAATAGCATCTACTTCCCAGGGTTGTGAGGAGAGAACGAAATAGGCCTTAAAATTGCAATAAGACTTTTGGGACAACCTGTATTTGTAAAGTACTTTGCAAACTTTAAAGTGTTATGTAAATGATACTGCTATTACTATTTATTATTTCCCGCATGTGAAGCCTAAATTTGCTTTTTTTGCAGCTCATTGTGGGCTGGTCTGATCAGGAAAGATTTCACAGAGAAGCTGCTTTTTAAATCTTAATTTTAAAGGATTTACATTCTTTTTTAAAGAATTCCTTTTTTATTTGTTTTTCTTTTCCTTTTTTATTTCTTTAATTAATTTTTGGTTTTCAACATTCACTTCCGCAAGATTTTAAGTTCCAAATTTTCTCCCCATCTCTCCCCTCCCCCCACCCCAAGATGGTGTGCATTCTGATTACCCCTTCCCCCAATCTGCCCTCCCTTCTATCACCCCCGCCCCCTTCTCTTATACCTTTCCCTTCTATTTTCCTGTAGGGCAAGATAGATTTCTTATACTCCATTGCCTGTATAAAAGAATTCCATTTTTTGTTTGTTTTTTGGAGGGGGGAAGGCAAGGGAATTGAGGTTAAGTGACTTGCCCAAGGTCACACAGCGAGTAAGTGTGTCAAGTGTCTGAGGCTGGATTTGAACTCAGGTCCTCCTGACTGCAAGGCTGCTGCTCTACTCACTGCACCACCTAGCTGCCCCCAAAGAATTCCTTTTTAAAGGAATTTAGATAAGTATCAGGGAGGGCATTCCAGGCCAGGGAAATGATGTGAGCAAAACTACACAGGCTGGAAAGAAGATGGAATGTTCCAGGAACAATAAGATAAGCCTGGATTCCTTGGGGTTGGGGTTGGGGGTGGGGAGTGGAGAGTGAGGAGGGGTCATAGAGGATTTGCCTGATATTACAGATCTTCTCTAGTGCAGCAACAACCTACCTTTTCAATATAACAAGATCGGACTTGTTATGTTCATTATTATTGTTATGTTAACTTTATATGTTGGCAATAGTGAGCCATTGAAGGTTTTCGAGCTTGTATGTGTGTGTGTGACACATAATAAAAGAATTTTAGAAATATTAATCCAGAGGTGGGGTATTGATTGGAGCAGGTATAGACTGGTTAATGGCTAATGATTCAGATGTAAGGTGATTAAGCAAAAACTAAGGTAGTGGCCATATAAACAGACAGATTTCCTTTGTAGAGAGACCAGAAAGGACAGACACAACGCCCAAAAAGTGGTAAAGAGAGGAAAATGTCAAAACTGACTCAGGGCCCAAACCTGGGAAATTGGCAAAATGATAGCGACTTCCACAGAAATAGGGAAGTCAAAAGGGAGAGTCAGTTACTTTAGTGGGTGTGGCAAAGAGAAGGATTTGGGTTTTAGATATGTGGAGGTTAAGGTGATAGTTTGGCATCCAAAGACGTCCTATCTATCAGTCAAGCACTGGGAATTCAAAGAAAGGAAAAGACAGTCCTTGCCATCAGGGGGTTTACATTCTAATGGGACATAATGTGTACATAAATAAGTACAGTTTATACAAGGTAACCCTGAAGGGGAAACACTAGCTTCCCTAAGGGGGAAGGAAAGGCTCCTGTAGAAGGTGGTGTTTGAGCTGAGTCTTGAAGGATGCTAGGCAGAGCATTCTAGGCGCAGGGGGATAATCAGTGCAAAGGCATGGAGACCGGATATTGATTGTCATGTTTGAGGAAAAACAAGTAGGCCAGATCACCAGACATTTAGGACTGGAATTTGGGTGAGAGGATTGGCCTGGACTTACAGATTTGGAATCCAATCTTCATAACCGTAATAGTCGAAGCCACGAATATGTATTGTTAATTATTGACGTTAACCTATGACATGTAGTACTTTTTGGCTGTAGCAAGTATGCAAATGGTGATTGACACAATCATAGTTCCTATTTTCTTAGTGTTTGCAGTCTAAGACATGGAAACATGGTAACAGAAGAGAAGCATCGGTTTATACTGTGTGAGTGCATAGTAACATCCTGATACTGTATTCAGACCAGGAGTAAAATGTATGAGTTGTAATGGAAAGAACAATGCTCTGAGGGGCAGGCTGACCTGGAATCTTCTACTAATCAGTCGTTCCTCGAGCAAATCATTTCATCCTGTGGTCCTCAATTTTCTTATCGGTCAAATGATAGGGTTGGACAAGATAATAATAGTTTACATTCATAGTGTTTATGTATATACATATATACATAGATAGATAGAAAGGAAGGAAGGAAGGAAGGAAGAATGAACAATGAATAGGGCACTGGTCCAGAGTCAGGAAGACCTGAGTTCAAATCCTGTCGTAGACACCTGCTGACTCTGTGACCCTGGGCAAGTCACTTAACCCTGGTTGCATTAGTTTCCTCATTTGTAAAATGAGCTGGAGAAGGAAATGGCAAACCACTCCAGGATCTTTGCCAAGAAAACTGCAAATGGGGTCATGAAGAGTCAGACGCAATTGAAATGTCTGAACAATAGCAAATACGTATATAGATATATAGATATCTATATGTGTCTCTATCTATCTATACACATATCCACTACTCATAACAACCCTGTGGAGAGATAATGCAAGTAGTCAGTTTCCCACTGGCTTTATAGCAGGAGTTCGTAGAAGCTATGACTTATCCACAGTCACACGGTCAGTGAATAGTCAAGCCAGGATTTGAATTCAAGTCTCCTGACTTCCAGGGCAGTGGCTCTTGGTACTCCATCGCAGCTACCTCTGGATGATTCCCATTGTTAACTTTTAGCTCTAACAGTCCCCATTTCTCTGCAGTGGGTGGGAAGCGAGGGAGAATAGCTGTGATTATCCCATAGCTAGATGCAGAGAGAAGAGAGGGAATCCATCACACTCAGAACTGACCTTTAGATTACTCCTCCAGCCCCGTCCCCAATGGTCAAATGCATCTGCCGATGGACTCTAGAGTCATGGGCAGTGACTTACAGAGGTGTGTTACTCCTAGCACCAGCTTCCTGGGATCAGGACTAATATGAGCCCCATTTCTTGGAATAGGGGTGGAGGGAGGGAAAACGTGGTTTCAAGAAAAGTGCACTGGCTCAGGGGTTAGAGGGCCTGGGTTCAAATCCCATCTCCAGCATGTGCTATCTATGTGTGACTTTGGGCAAATGGCTTGATTAACCTGTCTGTGCCACAGTTTATTCATGTATAAAATGAGAGGGTTGGGCCAGATAGCCTTTCAATTCTCTTCCATGTGGAAATCTAATGAGCCTCCTTGGAATGGAAGCTTCTTTCCAGTGGAGATTGTTATATTCATTCATATGTTGTAGGCTCTTAAAAAATACTTGTTGCTGGCTCCTGGGACATCCAGGGGAGGGGTCCTGGAGAAGCTTATTTTGCAAGGTTTCTTCCCCCATCATTTTAGCTCATCACTAAAAAGGAGCTGTCAGAGGCTAAGGGAGGTGGGTGGGTGGGTGGGCTCCTGGCGGGTCTCTCTCAAAGCTTTTCAATCCATTGAGTTCCTGTAAGAGCAGCTAGAGGGCTGTCTGATGTTACCAAGGGAGCAGGGTGGGGTGGAGAGAGGAGGCGAGAGTGCTGGGGCTGGGCTGGGCTAGGCTGGGGAGCCATGCAGATCTGGGGGTGTGAGCATGTTTATATAGGGCTCAGCCAATCTGCAGTTTCAGATTTCAGACCCAGCTTATCAGGCAGTCTTTTCCCTGCCTTGTCAGTTTGCTTGAGGAAGGGAGAGAGTGCTTCTTGGGCGCTTCCCTGGGAGGCAGGGAAGCTGTGGATTCCTGGGTTCTTCCCTTCCTTCTCTCCTTCCACGGACGCTGCTGGCCTCTCTTCCACCACGGCAGCAGCTTATTCAGATTTGGATCACTGCTTCCTCCTCTGCTCTTTTCCTCACTAGCATCTCTCCCCGTTGTCTCCTGGGTGCTCTACTGATGTAAAGGTAAAATCCAGGTGCTTGGTTCTCATGGGACTTGAGTTGGTCCCATGACTGGGGAGAAGCTTCTTAGGGGAATAGAGAAAGACATGAGGGCATGTGTCTTGTTATGCGAAGAGAAGGGGCAATGGGGGGTACCCCATTGATTCGGGTTAGGGATTAATGCATTGTTACATCCTCTCTTTTCCCTGGTTGGTGGGGGTGGGGGAGAAAGATTGCTTTCCCTTCTGGACATTTTCATTTCCTTCCCTCCAAGTAGATATCAGTATGCCTCCCTTTGCCCCATTCTCTACTCCTCTCTGTACTATACTTTCTCCCCTTCTCCTCCTCCCTCCCAACTCATTAAGGGGTAAGTATCTGACCTTTTAATGCAGTCTTGACTCCAGCTGTCCCAAATGCTGGGAGGAAGGATGAAGAAGAAAGCTTTGAAGATAGGTGACCTGTGCTGGAGATAAGCATCCAGAGATTAAATGCCCTGAGTATGCCTGCTCTCGGTGAGAAGCTTAGGAATGCCCTTAAGAGGTTGGGTTTTAGTTTTTGGAGGGAGGAGTCATGGGTCCTGGCTTTGCTGGTGTGATATGTAGAGGGTTTTTTTTTGGGGGGGGGAGGTCAGTTTGTCAGTCAGTCAATAATCATTTATTATATAAATGTTTGGATATAGAACTGGCCTCAAACTACGCAAAAGAACCAAAATTCTGGGAGACAAAGTACAAGGGGCTCCTGCTCTAAGTTTAATGGGATGGAGGCAGAAAAGTCAGCCTTTTCCAAGGCCAAAAGGAGACTGATGTAGGCAGAGGGAGTGGGTGGGGAGGGCTGGCTAGGCTGGCTGACTGTGTTTGGAGTGTTCCTGTCAGGGATTGTGTGGGGGTGGTACCCGGTGCCAGGGAGCAAGGGTCTGAGGCCTTGCAGGTGATCCATATTATACATCAGTCCTGCCCAATTCAATGCCAGGACCCGTGGGTAGATGTCTCAGCCCAACTGTAGAGATCTCATTGGGAAAAGAATAGATTTTATGGACTGCACGTGCTGTGAGGCTGGATCAGACCAGAGGTGGTGGGTGGGCTGGCTTGGACTGGGTTCAGTAAGAGGCTGGAGGTGGCTTTTGGAAAGCATATTTTTGGGTGGTGGTGGTCATGGTCTCCTGTGAGGACCAAGGAGGGGAGGGAAGAGAGTGGGCAGAGTGTGAGTCCTGTCCAAATAGCACATTTTTGGGTGGTGGTGGTCATGGTCTCCTGTGAGGACCAAGGAAGTAGGGGGAGAGATTGGGCAGAGTGTGAGTCTTGAAACCTAATACTGGTCACCCACCTGTCCAAAACTCCTGGCAACCAGTGATCTCAAAGCACCTAGTTGTTACTGTGATCTGGTAGAAAGCAAAAAGAGGTAGTTTGGTGGAGTGTGAAGAACACTGCATTTGAAGTCAGAAGATGTTGGTTTGAATCTCTCTGCTGTCATTGGGCAGTCTATTTAAACAGTGTCTTCATCTTTAAAATGAAAGGGTTGGATGAGATGATTTCTAAGGTATCTTCCAGTTGTAAACACCATGATCCCATAGCTGTATCCTGACTAGTAATTCAGCTCAGTAAGTATCCTCAGGCTATAAGGGTAAGGGTTGGCAGAGGTGTGCTGGGGCCATTGCAAACTGAGGGCTGATTGTTAAATTTTCAGGGTGAGCATTTACATCTCAGAAATTGGCAAATGCTACAGATTGGGCCTTGATTTATTGTTTTGTTGACTGTCTAGACCCAGATTAAACTTTAAAAATATGCTCTGCTTTTATTTTCTGAGAGCTAGCTGTTAAACCTTTACCAGCACATCCTTGTGGTGGTCTAATAACTGACTGAGCATTCAAAGGGAGAAAGAGAAGGGAAAGGAATAAGGGAATAAACATTTACTCAGCATCTACTATGTGTCAGATGCTGCGCTAAGTGCTTTAGAGATATTATCTCATTTGATCCTGACAATAACCTAGGTGAGGAAATTGAGGCAAACAGAAGCTTAGTCACTTACCCAGAGTCATACTAGCTAGTAAGTATCCAAGGCCAGATTGAACTCAGGTTTTTCTGATTCTAGGCCCAGTGCTCTATCCACTGGGCCACCTAGGTGCCTAGGCATAGGCCCTGCCTTCTGGAAGCTTACTATGTGAATGATTCATACTAATGAGACAGCCAGACTGTGATAGATAATACAGTTGAATAAATGCCTTTCTGATCTGTTACAATCTTCTTCCTTTAAGGCCCAGCTCAGGTTCCACCAACTGAAAGTAATCTCTCCTCAAATTTTACTAGGGGTCTTTGGCACTCTCCTTTGCCTATCATCTTGCATCTTATTGGTGTTGCACTGTTATTTACAAAATGGAGGGTGGGGAACCCTCTAAGAAAACCTCAAACATGTTGGGTAGATATTTGTAGAGGATTTATGAGATAACATGGACAAGAATCACAGGATGAGAAGGCAGGAAGGAATTGCAATCTGTACCAGTGGTGGTGGTGGTGGTGATGGAGATAATAATATTGATGAGATCACAGATCCATTAAAATATTAAATTATTGTATTCCTACCCACCCTTGTTAGATTGTAAGTTCTATGAGGGCAAGTTTCCTTCCTTCCTTCCTTCCTTCCTTCCTTCCTTCCTTCCTTCCTTCCTTCCTCTCTGTCTCTCTTTTTCTTTCTCTCTCTTTCTTTCTCTCTTTCTCTTCCTTCCTTCCTTCCTTCCTCCCTCCTTCCCTTTCTTTTTCTTTCTTTCTTTCTTTCTTTCTTTCTTTCTTTCTTTCTTTCTTTCTTTCTTTCTTTCTTTCTTTCTTTCTTTCTTTCTTTCTTTCTTTCTTTCCTTCTTTCTTTTTTCTTCCAGGGTACAGTAGCATGGGGCCTTGTATGCAACAGGTACTTAATAAATGTTTGTTGAATTGATTACAGACTAGACTCATAGGCTGTTTGAGGAGGAGGTGACCTTGGAATTTATCTAGTTAAACCCTCTCATTTTGCAAATGAAGAAATTCAGGCTCAGAAAGGACCTCAGTAGCCCTTGTAGCTAATCACTAGCAAACCCAGACTTTGACTGTAGATCCTTTAAGGCCAAAACCTTTGTTCTTTACAATAACAATAAACTAGCATAATTTTTGTTTCCAAATTATTTTTTCAAATTTTTAACATTTTTATTTCAAGTTTTGAGTTCCAAATGATGTCCCTCCCTCCCCATCCTGAGACAATAAGCAATCAGATATGTTAAACGTGCAATTTTGTAAAACATTTCCGTATTAGTCATTTTGTACAAGAAGACTCAAATTTTTTAAAATGAAAGAAAGTGAAAATAGCATGCTTTAACAATATCAGGTCTTTCTCCGGAGGTGGATAGTATGCTTCATCATGAGTCCTTTGGGATTGTCTTGGATCATTGTATTGATGAGAATAGCTAAGTCATTCACAATTCTTCACTGAATGATATTGCTGTTACTGCGTGCAATGTTTGCCTGGTTCTGTTTACTTCACTATGCATCAGTTCATGTAAATCTTCCCAGGTTAATAACTAGCGTTATTAACTAGCACTTACTATGTGCTAGGCACTTTGCTAAGCGCTTTACAAATATCTTCTCATTTTTGTCTTCACAAACAGCCTTGGAAGATAGATACCATTTAAAAAAATTATTTATTTATTTTTAGTACTGCCCAACAATTTTTAGATGAAAATAGGAGCTCAGAAGAAGTCTTTAAACATGGTTAAAAGCCTCTGGGCCTAGGGCTGTCTCCACCTGCTTCTAGCCCCATTGCCCGTACTTCTGGTATGGTTATATCTTCGGCTTGTCCAGGTCATCTTTGGATGTCATTTTGACAAGATAAGTTGAGGTTCATAGATCAAAAGCTAGAAGGGACTGCAGAAACCGTCCAGTCCAGTCTCCTCATTTTATATAAGAAGAAACATTGCTATCTGTTTGGATAAATGGGTTTATTCACAATTCACTATTTGTGATGATCTTTTGTGTAACTAGCATTTGAGGTTAAGTGACATGGCTAAAGTCACACAGGATATAGAAATCAAAGTAGGATGTGAACCCGGGTCTTCTGACTCCAAGGCCAGTGCTCTTTCTACTCTCCTAGGATGCCCTGGATCTGACCAATGAGCCGTATTGAAACCTGCTCTCAGTCTATGATTCACTCCATATCATCTGCTCAGGGAAAGATGGAGTCTGTGAACTGTCTGTAATACCATCTGGCTCTGTCCAGGAAGTACAGCATGGCCGTGGATTTGGGCCCTGGGCTCAACTCTCACAAAGAAATTCTTGTGTTTGTTGATTTGGACCTCACCCTCAACCTTCTTTCAAATTCAAGTCCCCTACATCTTCCAAATGTGAGACTCTTACCTTATCTCCAAGGTAGGTCATAAAGGAGTACAGAGCAGTTATTGGGTAATAGCATTTCTACCACCAGGCAGAGCTATTTCCAAAAAGATAAGAGCACCCCAGACTGTTTAGGTAGTATTCCTTCAGGTAATTCTATGACTTCTCTCAATCACTTTCCCTCACGTCAATCAACCTTCAAGGTGAGGAAGTTCATCCTTACGTCTGTCCTTCCTGCTCCATGCCACTTTATTTAGTCCTGAAGGCTAACGGGTAGCTAGGTGGTGTAGTGGATAGGGCACTGGGCCAGGAATCAGGAAGACCTAAGTTCAAATCCAGCTTCTGACATTTACTAGCAGTGTGACTCTGGGCAAGGCACTTCACCCTGTTTGCCTCAGTTTCCTCATCTGTAAAATGAGCTGGAGAAGGAAATGGAAAATCACTCCAATATCTTTGAAGAGTCAGACATGACTGAAATGATGGAACAACGAGGGCAAGCATAAGTAATAGTTAAGCATAATGTTTTCTATGTTTAAATCTTCCTTCCCAACTCTATGATCTGTATAGAGTTTCTCTTTGCCGCTGTAGTCTCCCCTCTCTGTCATTCCTTGGAACCTGGGGCCTGGAAGGATGCTGGACTGGCTGAGAGAGTGGCCCAATGATATGACTAGGTCAGCCCAAGCTGACCTTGCCAGGAGCTGCAGGAGTACTGACCAGCTGAACCATGTTGAATCCGTGGTTGCTGTCTCTTCAGGGTTTGCTGTTCATCCTTTGCTCCGGGGGAGGTGACCTCTCTCAGCTCATTATAACACCATCTGGTTTCCAGGCAATCTTAGTAGGCAAATTAGATTTGAAAGGGAGGAGGAAATTGACATACAAGCAGTTCTTGTGGAAACTAAGCCTGATGGAGTTTTGTTGAGTCCATAGATACCATCTCCCAGAGGAGAGAGGACGTAGGGTGAACCTAGGAAGAGAGAACTCAGCTTGTGTCTTCAATAAGATTCAATTGAGCAATGTTTTAAGAGCTCCAATGAAAGTAGATGTGGGCAGCTGGGTGGAATGAACTTGTATATATATATAGCTGGCAAATCACTAGGGGGTTGAGGCTGTCAGAGAATCTTGGTATGGGGATTAGGACACCTGGGTTCTAGAACTTATTTTACGTCATTTCCTGTGTGACTTTGGGGCAGGTCATCAAACCACCCTGGGCCTTGGTTTTCCCCTCTGTAAATGAGAATGTTCCCTCTCAGTGGTAAGGATAATAGTAATTAATAATAATAATAATAGCTATCATTTATAAAATACTTTAAGATTGATCATTCTGTCCTCACAACAACCCTGGGGGTAGGTGCTATAATTCTTCTTTTTACAGATGGGGAAACTGAGGCAGACAGATTACATGACTTGCCCAAGGTCATACAAGCTAGCAAGGGGCTGCATTTGAACTTGGGCTTTTCTGACTCTTCTTGCTTCCCGTGTCTCTTTGGCTTAGATGATACTGATCAATCTGTTCCTATCCATTCATGTTCTGACTCAATAAGCACCTAGGGCTTGCTTTGTGTAAGGCAAGAGGCAGATTGGGGTAGAGGATAGAGAGCCGGCCTCAAGATCAAGAAAATGTCGTTCAGGTCCTGCCTCTGACCCCTCCTGGCTAGGTGACCCTGCACAAGTTATTCAACCTCTCAGTGACTCGGTCAACTTTCTAAGATTGTAAGTTGCAGCATAGATGCCAATTGTGTCCCTGAACCAATGATATCATGGGTCCAAACTAAAGAATATTGAACCCTGTGACTAGTTCTGGGATATGACACAAGCCCCATACTGGAAACCTTCCAGTCTTATAACTATGTTCGTACGTGTTTACATAAAGGAGAAGAGCTATGAGGAGTTTAGGGAGGGAAAGATCATGTTACCAGCAGGTAGCAGGAAACAGGAATAATGGGGAAGTTTTACAGATGAGGAGACTGCCTGGGGAAGTTAAATGACTTACCCAAAGTCACTCAGATAGTTGATGCCAGAAACAGGATTTGAACCTGTCCCTTGACTCTAGAGCCAGTGTTATTTTCAATTTGTAAGGTATTCGCTGTCCAGGTCAGATTTGTTTGTCCATGTGAGTCATTTGAATGCATAGAGAGGCCACTCAAGGGGAGGCAGTGACAGATATTGCTAGAATCTTGCCCACTTCTCTCCAATGGCAACTGTTATTCTTGCCTTGAGGATAGTTAAAGGACCATGAGGTTCCTCTGTTCTCCTTTGAAAGAGAGACATCACACTAGGATTATATCTACCTGTTCCCCCAAATGCTGCTGGTCTAGGGGATATTTTCCTGGTTACTATCTCTTAAGGGGAGAAGGATTGCCTCAAGCTTATACCCACAAGCTTGGTTTCTTTCCATCAAATGCTGGTTACACAAAAGTTAATCACAAATAGTGGATTGTGAGTAAACCCATTTATCCAAACAAATAGGAAACAGGAAATGGCTAAGTTATAAAGATTAAAATGTAACAGAAAATACACAGGGTAAATGTGCTCTTTAGATTCAAGTAAGATGAGATCTTGCTCAACCAAGAGATAGGTCCTGATTTCATTTAAGGGAAATCTTTAGGGAGGCAAGCTGAACATGTTGAAGAGCTGGCTTCTCTTACGTGTCTGTAAAAGAATCTCAGTCCTACCTAGAGACATTTCCAAAGAGAACAATTTAAAAGATAATTTGGAACTACGTATGTTTCTCTCTTAAGAATGATGAAGAATGTCTCTCCTCTTCAAAGCTAGAACGTCAACTCCGCTCCTTCCTCCTCCCCTCCCCCCAACTGCAGCCGTGTGGAGTTTTGTCTGTCATCATTCTCTCCATCAGTTAGGAGAGTCTCATGAGAGATGTTCAAGGATTAGCTGGAAACCTGGGTTTTAATTGTACCCCATTCCAAGTATGATAGGCTAGAGGCTTGGATATGGGAGGCAGGCAGAGCAAGAATGCAGGATGGAAATTAGTCCAGTATGGATGCATTATAGCATATGTAAAAGACCTGTTTACATTGGCCCTGAGAGGCAGAGGTAGGGCTAGAATAGCTACTCAGGCTAAACTCTCTGCATATAACCCCAGACAGTGCTCTGGGTCAGAACTGCTCAAGCTGCCTTCCTCTCTACAGGCAAGAGCAGGACATAGTCAGACTAAGTCTTCTTTCACTATTTCTGCTCATGCCCAGATAGGACTTACTCATGTTCTGTGACTCCCAGTCTTCCTGTCAGTATCTCAACCTGGGTTTGGTCTGGTATTGAGATGTGAGTATATTCCTGACAATAATTCATAACTAACGTCACTTGTGTTTGCTCCCATGTCATTACCCTAATCTCGTTCCCAACCTCATGCGACCCAGTACGGTATTACGTGTTATTGCTCTGGGTAAGATGGAGAGATGTGGTCTAGAGCAGAGGTGTTAGACATGAAGCCCGCTGCCCTGATATGGAGATGATGAAGGGCCAGAACACAAAAAGTGATGGAGGCTTGGTGGAACCTGGGTGTGCCAGGCATTTAAGTCATTCATTCAACAATCATTTATTCAGTGCCTACAGATAAGGTGCCAAACTACAGTGGTAGAAGGCACTTCCTCTTCTGGGAGTCCCCTGTATTAATGGGATCACAGGCTCCAGTCCCTATGCCCTGTGTGAGGCACTGTGCTTGGCCCTCAGCAGACAAAGACAAGATACAACACAGCCTCTGTTCTCGAGGAACATATAATCTGAAGGGGAGAGATGCGGATATGAATGACTGATATAAAGGAGCTAGAGAAATTCAAAGGTCCCGGTGAAGCTTCATGAGAAATGTGAAATGGGAGAGGTCATTGTCACCTTGGGGAATGGGGGAAGAATATAAAGAGGCAGCAGCTGATCGGAAGCTGGCAGTGAAGACAATAAGACCTGGGCTCTGGTCCTGCCCCAGACACTTCATGGCTGTGTGGGCCCGGGCAGGGTACTGGATAGCCAGTCAATATCATCATATCTAATATAATAAATATAATAATATAATATAATATAATATAATATAATATAATATAATATAATATAATATAATATAATATAATATAATATAATATAATATAATATAAATATAATAAATCATAAAGCAGTCGTCCATTTGCTTTGGTAGATGGAATTTCCTTCATTGGGATTTCTTTTCATAGATGAAGTTGCAGGTCCAGTCCCTCTGCCAAAAAAATAGCAATTAATTCACATATTTACGTGTAATTCTTTTCAAGTTTGTAAAGGGTTTTTAGGTCTCATGATAAGTGTGTGATGTGGGATTCCATAGGACTGTAGGATTCAGATTGCGAAGGGACCTTAGAACTCATCTGGTCTGATCCCTCCACTTTACAGATGAGGTAACTAAGGTCCATTGAGATAAAGTGACTTGGCTGAGGTCGCACAGATGACCTTGCTGAGCTAGGACTTTGCAGTGTGGCAGAGCTAGGATTCAGTCCAGTTCCTCTGACTTCTAAAGGCCACCCTGTTTCTGAAATTCTATGCCTCAGATGAAATGTTCTTTCCACTAGGGTACTCTGCTCCCCCAGGGCAGGGTTCATAGGCATCATTGGAGGGGGAAGGGAATGAGCATTATTTGAGTCCCTACTGTGTGTCAGGCACTGTGCTGGGCTCTTTACAGATATTACTTTATTTGATTTCATTTGCTTTGAACAGCTTCCCTAAGGAGCTGTTGCCTGAGTTGAAGAAATCAGAAAGAGAATAGGCTGTTTAACCATGGTTGTTGCTGAATATTGATAGAAAGCTTTAAGGGCATGGCTGGGAATTTCAACAATGCTGCCATTATCAACATCTCTAAGATGTGGAAAACAAGGTTTGAGCTAGGATTCTATTAGTTAAAGCAATCCCCCAGAGTTCTTTGTGGCTGCCACTCTGACATTAGGAAGGGACCACACCTACAGACTTCCAGAGAAAAATACTCCACTGGATAACCTCAGTAGAGTGCCTGGCATCTGGATGGACCTTTCAGGAAGAAGTTAGATCCACGGATGTAAGTACTTGAAGCCTGTCCTTGGGTTAACGTAACAGGGTGAAGAAGTGTATCCCTCATGGAGCAGGCCCAGGGTCAGTAAGGAAAGGCTTCAGGTGTCAGTGGCACCATGGAAAGGTTCCAGATATGCCTAAAGATAACCTGCAAGGTATAAACATTTGACCTCAGTAGTTGTGCCCAAGGCTGACTTTACATATTTTAAGTTTCCTGGGGCCATGAAACGGCACCACAAGAAACATACCAAGCCCATTCCTTTGTAGCCTAGGCATGCTTAGGTCTTGCCTCAGAATGTCCTATCTCCATACATTCTTGGGCACAACAGCTGTCCCACATCTTACCTTACCTCTTCCTTCTTCCTCCTCAGGGGTTTGCCACTAGCCCTGTGGGCAGTGGGAGTGACTCCCAGGAATCAGGGTGGCACCAACCAAAGTTCTGGGTTGGAAGAAGATGTGGAGTAGCATGGGGAGGGCTAGGCAGTGGCCCTATAAGGAAAAAGGGGAAAGGGAAAGGGAAGAGAGGCATGTGTGGAATCTGGAGGGCATGTCTGTACCAGAACCCTTCCCACCAGCTAACCACTATAGCCCAGCTGCTGGCTCAGGCCACACAGCCAAGCTCAGAAAAGCAGGCACCATTTACAATGATGAATGGGTCTCGGACCATTTTCATCCTCATCAAACTGGCCTTCCTCTGGGGAAGCTGGTTCAGGGTTACATCTCCCCTGGGACTTTCACTCCAGCCCAGGGATGAGGTAAGCTTCTTGAAAGATCTGATGACATCATTAACTTTGCAAGCTTCATGTCTCTCATAGCCCCCTGGGATGGGGGGCATTACAGTCGATGCAAATCGAGGAAGAAACAAAGGAGAGTAGGCATCTGATTTTTCCAGCTTCAGCTTTTTTGCTCTGTATTTTTTTTTAAGTGTATTAGTGGGGAGGCAGTGGAAGAATCTTTTAGGGAAGATCTATTTGAGCTGCCCTATGATAATGGTTTCTTGGCCTTTTTCCTGACTAAGAGATTTCTCATTCCAGTTGGGAAAAATTTTAAAAATTGCTTCTGTGATCCCAACAAACTAGACTCAGAAGGAGGGCCATTGAAGTCCAGTCCACTTTGTGGTTTAAAAGAAAACCTCCAGCTGGTTTGGTGTGGGTCCAGGAGGCCTGAGAAATAATGGGGGTCAAGTTGGGCTTATTGACAGAAGCATCGTCTCCAGCAGCTGTCAGAATAGTGACTGTTTAGTATGGCCGGGACAGAGATTGCTTCTTGCATCTTCTGAGGTTTTGGTTTGTACCTTCTGCTCTGTGCTGTAGTGGCTGGGGTGGGCATGAGCCAGGTCAGAGAAATGAGTGCTGTCTGGCAGGATTATAGCCCCCATGTAAGGATGAAAATTTATGGCCTGATAGAAGGAAATCCTATTAGGGGTCTCTGCTGCTCTTCGGTGGATGGCCTGGAAATGAGGTGTTAATTCAATCTTCCAGAGTCACGTGATATGCTGTTAATGGCGCACGGGGGAGATGGATGCTGGTCCATTGTTTGGGCAGGGATGGAGGTACCTCTGCTTTTTTTTTTTTTGCAGCACTTTTACATGATGTCAATTCAGGGTCATCTCTAGGTCAAACAGGATTTGAACCCTAACCTCCCGGCAATGGGCTGAAAAGAATCACTGTTTCCCTGCTATTCCCTTGAGGGTGAGAGGAAGGCTCCAGGTGGTACTGTCTAAGGCCAGTGCCAACTACATTGAGAAAGGCCAAGAGAGGGCTTTATCCTTCATTGAGATTACCCATCAAAAAAGGAATCTGGGCTGAAGGTCTGTTGTCATAGGAACAAAAAACATCTGCTTTAGCCAATGAGAGAGAACAGATGGGGCTAACATAGCATCCTCTGAAAGGGACCGCTAACCCACAGAACTGGGTGGGTAGGGCGTGTTTTCCTAAAGGTAAGTCCAGATGGGGATGAGACCCCTTGGTTTGAGTGATGTATTCAGATAGCAAGGGGCTGATGTTTATTTGAATAATTCAGGGAAAGGAAGGCAAGAGCTTTTCTGCCATGTGTCCATTCCTGTCTCCTGGGTGCGCTTCCTAGAGCAGTGCTAGCTTTTAGCCTCCCTCATCCAGCTCTTCCCCCAGGATTTGCAGATTCACCCCCTCACCAGTATTGTCTTCCAGACTCCTTGCCTTCTCTGTCTGTTCTTTCCCTGTCTCCATTGCTACCTCCCTCAGACCCTCCAGGCTTTCCCCTCCACTGGTTGGTGGCTGAATTTTGTTCTCATTCCTGGCTTTCTTTGAAGATTCTATTCATTCAAACGTCATTTTTGAGGGTCTTGCTTCTAAACTGATAATAATAATAATAGCTAATATTTATGTCTCACTCTAAAGTTTGCAGAGCGATTTACAAATATGATCACAACAACCCTGGGAAGGAGGTGCTCTTATTAAGCCCATTTTTCAAATGAGGAAATTGAGGCAGAGGTGAAATGATTTACCCAGGGTCACCCAGTTACTCAGTGTCCAAGGACAGACAGGTCAGACAGGTCTGTCTGACTCCCAATCCAGGGCTTTATCCTCTGTACCACCTCGCTGTGTCCAAACAAAAATAATTCTATTCAGTACCCTTCCCTCTCCCTTAGGCAGACTCTCTCCTTATCTCTGGTTTAGCTGATAAATAGAATCTTAGGATGTTAGGGCCAGAAAAGACTTTACACCATTTTTAACTACTTTGTATCATGGTCCCTTTCGGCAGTCTGGGGAAACCTGTGGACCCTGTCTCACCATAATGTTTTCAAATGCACAAGATACATAGCATTACAAAGGAAACCAGTGATACTGAAATAGCATTATCAAAACACTTTTTTTTAGTTTATGGACCCCAGGGGAAGAACCCCTGACGTGCAGTGAAGGAACCGACATGTAAGAGAAGTGAAGTAATTTAGCCAGGATCATAGTTATGTAGCAGCCAAGATTCAAACCCACATCCTATGACTCCAAATCCAGTTCCCTCCTAAGTTTAGATATTGGATTGAGACCTCTGCAGACCATCTCATTCCTCCCTCTGCTTCTGGGAAATAATGTTCCTAATCCATGCCAGGACTTCCTCTTGTGCTTGATGCTCTTTAGAAGAAGGCATTCTTTAATCTCTCTCTCTCTCTCTCTCTCTCTCTCTCTCTCTCTCTCTCTCTCTCTCTCTCTCTCTCTGTCTCCCTCCCTCCCTCCCTCTCCTCTGTCTCTCTTCTCTCTCCCTCTCGCTCTCTCTCGCTCTCTCGCTCTCTCTTCCTCTCTCTTCTCTCTCCTTTCTCTTTTCTCTCTTCTCTCCCTTCTCTCTTGCTTCTCTCTCCTCTCTCTTCTTGCTCTCTTTCTTTTTCCTCTCTTTCTGTCTTTCATCTCTCTCTATCTCCTTCCCTCTTTCCCACTCCCCTCCCTCCTGCCTCATTCTAGTCAATGCCTGATAGCTAAGAGATTCTTCCTCATTCTTTCATTTTTAAACAGCATCAAAAATCTTCAACTGGGAGCCACTGGGGTCAGCTGCTGTCCTCAACTTCACCTCCACCCAAATAAACTTCAAAGAGGAGAGGTGTGCTTGGCTGCCTGAGGTGATGCTAGCTAGAACAGCTGATCTTTCTCAGTAGGAAACCTCACTTGACCAAGGTCAACGCTGACCTGCCTGTGAACAAGGCTTGATGGCTCAAAAAACTTTGGGGGACTGGGGAGTGGGGGATGGTAGGAGGACCTGGCCCCTCCATGCCCTCTATCCATCTCTACTGGGCAGGGCTGAACTGTACTAGTAATAATTGTGCCAATCAAGTCTAGGGTCATCTCTTTATTGACCCTGCTGATGGGCCTGGGAAAGCCTGGACAAATGAAAACCATAAAGAATCACTCCCCTGACCTCATTTAATCACCTTTGGCACCAAATCTTTGGCCAGAGTGGTTTGTGCTTGGCAAAACAGAAGGGCTTGGGTTTCAGGGCTTCTTATTATCTTGGCCCACCCATGGTAGCATGAGGAGGAACCAAAGGGCCTGCACCATCTACAAGTTGCTGGAAAACTCCCAACTTCTAGATAACTAAGCACCAAAATTGGGAATTTAGGTGGTCTTGCTTCTCTTCTTCCCCTGGTTTGAGAACAGAACAGTTCTATCCAAGGTGAACCTAGAGAGATGGGCAAAAAACCCTTTCCTCTCCCATTGCCACCTTGTGTTACTAGGTCCTTGGGGACAGCCAGCCAGTCGGTCAACATGCATTAATTAAATGCTTACTATGTGCCAGGCATTGTTGTAAGTGTTGGTGATACAAAAAAGGCAGGAACATGATTGGTCCCTGCTCATGAGGAGCTCATTCTAAGGGAGTAGAAAATGTGCAGACAACTAGGTGTATCCAGGATATATCCACAGCAGATGGAAGCTATTCTCAGAGGGAAGGCACTGGGGTGGGGTGGGAGGAAGACAGGGTTGATCAGGAAAGGCCTCCTCCAGAAGATGGGATTTGAGCTGAGTCCTAAAGAAAGCAAGGGGTATCAGTAGGAAGAAGTGAGCAAATATCCTTTCTGTGTCCCCCACGGTACCTAGCACAGTGCTCATACCCTTTAAATGTTTGTTGAACAAATGAAATTTCCTTCTGTGAAGTGAGAATATTTTGATGGGAGAGATATATATTAGGCGTTCACATAGGCAAGATACATCCTTACTTGGAATCAGCTAGGCATTGAATGGTAAAAAAAAAAAAAAAGAAAAACAAAACAACAAAACCCTCCACTGACAGTCCTTAGAGGGCATGGACCCCATTGGGCCCATCTAATATTTTAGGGAGCATGGAGCATGATTCTGGCTTTCTGTTATCCATCTTGGTCTATACCTCATCTACCAAATCATGTTGCTTTTTCTCTTAATAATCCCTTTTGTTCCTTCTACAATGCTGTTCTCTACTTTCTTTCTCTCTGCTCTCCTCACTCCAAGCCTCTCCCACCATTCAGTTCCCCCAGAGAGCCATAATGGTACCCCCTAGGAGGAATAGGGATAGTTCTGCAGCTGGGGGTAGGAGGAAGACAGGAGGTAGGTACAGGCTGACTCTGGGTGGGGTGGAGGTGGAGGAGGGGAAGGTTTATAGCCATGTACCTGGGGAAGTGAGTGCAGGATCAAGCCTCCAGAGCTTCTCTCCGTGTGTGTGTGTGTGTGTGTGTGTGTGTGTGTGTGTGTGTGTGTGTGTGTGTATATGTGTGTATGTGTATGTATATGGGGCGGGGAGTGTCAGGAAGAGAAGTCTCAGACAAGACTTGGATTTCGCCTGTTCCTGTAACAGCACATATGTCAGTAGCTATCCTCTGAAGAAGGTCAAACTCTGGGTGTAGGACTGGAATGCAAGGGCCAGGAATTAGAGGGAGCTGGAGTTTCATATACCCCTTTCTGGTTGTTTGATGGGACAAGGTGGGGCTGAGACTCAGCAGTTCCTTTTGGGGTAAGACTAGAGTGGCACCAAGACCCCAGGGGAACAGGTAGTGAGCGCGTCCACTGCCCTGAGACAGGAAGAAATTTGAATTCTTCCTCCCTCTAGAAAATAGCCCTGTTAGGCAAGAGTGCAGGGATTAGAGGAGGAGAAATCGTACTGAGGTCAGCATGTGTATGCTCACACACGTAATCTGTGACTTTACTAACAAGCAAAAGCACACAACCATGCACCTGTGTACCAACATGTATACTTTCCCACTACGTTTCAGTACAATCTGACTTTCTTCCTTCCCTCTCTTCCCCTCAAAACCTACATTCCACTCATCCATTACTTGCACATATATATGCTCTCTATACGATATGCCTACTCATTCACATACACACATAACACATACAGAGAGCGCTTAGCTTTTAGAATTTTTATTTTTAGGTATAAAATTACCCTGACCAAATCTGCAGATTTACTTCCCTGCCTTTGACTAAGAAGAACTGAGGTCTAGGCAGGGTGGTCTGTCTGGTGGCTGGTTGCCTGAAGAGTGGGAAATCGCCCTTACTCCCAGTTTCTATTTGTCCTGGCACCCACCCTGATCCTTCTTGGCCCCTCTAGATACCCTTCACTGGTTTGTTTTCCTTTTCATGGGTGTGGTCCTTCTCTGAGCCTTAAAGCATGGGGTGGAGATATCTAGATGACAGATCTGATTTTATATATATATATATATATAGTGGCTTTCTCTGTTACCAATTCTTGTAGATTTATTGTAATTGCTTCCTAAGATATCTTGCTGCTTCTACTCTTTCCTGTCCATGCCAGAGTTTCTAATAGCTGATAATAGCTAACATGTTGTTTATATTTGATCCTTACTACCACCTGGTAAGGGTAGATGTTGTTATCATCTCCATTTTACAGATGAGGAAACTGAGGCAAATGCACATTAAGCGACTTGCCCAGGGTCATACAGCTAATAAGTGTCAGAGGCAGGATTTGAATTCAGGTCTTCCTACCTTCAAGTCCACGGCCCTCACTACTACACTGGTGGTATCAAATTTGAATAGAAATGGAGGCCACTAAAGCATACATAAGGATCCCTATGGGCTACATATTGACTTAGAAAACCACAAATAATATTATCTATGTTCTATTATATTTTTATTTATTTTGTGAAATATTTCCCAATTATATTTTAATTTGGTTCCAGCACCAGGAGTTTTGGACCTTCTGGGTGTTTGATACCTCACTGCTGTACTACCTAACTGCCTCATTATGCACAGATCTAATCATGTCACTGACTTCTCGGTTTCAAAGCCAATATTTTACCTACTCGGGACTAAATTCAGACTCTTTACTCTGGTGTTCAAGGTCTTCCACAGTCTAGCACCAAGCTTCTTTTCCACCCTGACCTCCTATCTCTGCCCCGTACATACTCTGTGCGCCAAACTTTGTGTTCCCCATAACATTAAGCCCAGGAGGTAGCTCCCCTTCAGATTCTCCTTTGGAGTGTAAGCTTCTTGAGGGCAGGGATTGTTGGGGTGTTTTTGGTTTTTTTTCCTTCTGAGATAGACAGAGCTGCCCCATACCTTCTCATTTCTCTAAGCTTCTGGTCACACTCCTTTCTCTCCCTGGCAATAGGCCTTATCCCTTTTCCACCTTCTTGAATCCCCATCCTCCCTTTAAAGCTCAACTCAAGAGCTACCTCTTCCAGGAAGCCTTCATTGATCTGTCCAGTTGTGTAATCATACACCCCACACCCTTCATTCATTGTAGCCATTGGATGATGATAATGGTAGCTCACATTTCTATAGAGCTTTAGATAATTACCCCATATTACAGATTGAGAAACTTAGATACAGAACACAAGTGACTTACCAAGGTTACTTAGTAAGTGGCAGAGTCTGGATTTTAAGCCGTGTCTCTTGATGACAGGTCCATTCTTCATATACTGAGCCACACTATCACCTGATGACAGGAACAATGTCTAGGGAACTCAATTCTCCTAGATCAGCTTTGGCTGCTCATGATTCTGGCCTGGGAACCCTAAGTTGCCTTGAAAAGAGGCGAGAAGGGACAGAAAATACTTTCCTCTACCCAGTTCATGAAAGATTCTGTCTTCTCTCCAACCCTCACCCTGTCTTAACTTCCCAGAGAGTGAATGATGCTATTACATAGGAGCAAGCTACAAGGTAGCTTAAAATGGAGACCGCCCCTGGGTGGGTGATTGATTAGAGGCCACATTGACTAAATTTTGGAGACCTGAATTTCTCAATCTCACCCTTATATACCAGAAGACTTATCTTTATGTGGTTCTCTCTTGTGCTGGTTGCCATGCCAAGGCAGTAGACTTGATCGCTGCTTCCTTGGGATTTGCACCCAAAACTGAATACAAGCAAATACTCTGTAAATTAAGTCTGGTAACCATAATACTTAACTTCCTGGGCCCCCTGTAAAATGAAAAGGTTGAACTAAATGGCCTCTGAGATCCCCCCCCCTCCCTGCCCAGGCCTAGATCCGTGGTCCTGGAAATGAGTTATAGAGCACTTTGTGGGGGAGAGACAGAGACAAATCAGATTAGTAGTTCATGTAGAGAAATTGTCACGCCTCTTCCATTGAGCCAGAGAGGTCTGAATGAGGGTGAGGAAAAACTTGGAGAGCTTTTGGTATGTTCTTGCTTTTGTGGGGGAAATCCCACTAGCAGGCTAACACTTTAGCCCTGGGCAATGCTTTAGAACCATGCCTTCTCTAGCTGCCAGGGAGGGATGGGGGTAGGGAGGAGTGGCATAGAGCTAGACTGGAGGGAGACAGACCAGGCTTAATGAGACATTCTTTCTTTCTCTCCCTCCTTCTCTTCTCTCTCCTCCCTCTCCTCTCTTCCTCTCTCTTTCTGTTTCTCTTTCTTTCTGTCTCTGTTTCTTTCTCTGTCTTTCTGTCTCTGTCTTTCTCTTTCTCTGTGTCTCTCTCGGCTGCCTCTCCTTGGATCATCTCCAGAGCTTTCCCCACCCTCTAGGGCGGGTTCCCTTTCTGCCCATTCCTCGTCCTACAGAGAGGGGTGAGTGTGGCTGGGCTCCCAGCCATGAGCTCCTCTTGCACTGGGGATGGGGGAGAAGAGAAGGGGGTAGGGCAAGGCGGGTCAGACTGAGTTGGGTCCATGTTCAGGAGCTCACTAACAGCCTCCAGCTGCTGCCGCACCCAGCAGACTTCCTGCCTTAGGCTTTGGGCTTTTTTCTTCTGAATGTGCGCTCCCCTCAAAGTGAATGACCCAATTAGATTTTTGGAAGCCCTTTTCCTCAGTTACCCCATCACTATCTTTCCTGTTATTCCTTTAGTTGATATTTCTCTACCTTGGATCCTCCCCTTTGCTCATCCATTTTTTCTCTACTTCCCTTGCTCCCGTCATGTACCTTTTCCTGCCTCTGCTAGTGGCTGTTCCAGAAGCCTCAGCCTAGTGCTCTGGTGACCCCCATAGCATTCAGAGACCTAAGCAAAGAAGCCAGAACACAGTTATGGGGAAGGGCTTCGTGACAGAAGGAAATAGCACCAAGCGGGGATCGTACTGAAAGTAGTTCCATTATCTGATCTAAACTAATGAGTTAAGTATAAACTTACTTGTCATCCATGTAGATATTTGGATCATAGATTTAGAGGCAGAAGGGATCTCCGAGGCCATCTAGGCCAACCCCCTTATTTTACAGACAAAGAAACTGAGGCCCCCAGAGAGGTTAAGGGACCTGCCTAAGGTCACACAGGTCAAAGGCATCATAAATAGGATTTAAATTCAGGTCCTTGGGTTCCAGAGTAAGCATTATTTCCATTGTATCATGATGCTTCCTGGCTCTCAAATAAAAGGCAATAGAGCATCTGAAACTCATATACTTTAGTCGTCACTTTGGTTACCCTCAGGTTTGCCGGGACAGCTGGGTGACACAGTGGATAGAGTGTCCGGCCTGGAGTCAGGAAGACTCATCTTTCTGAGTTCAAATCCAGCCTCAGACATTTACTAGCTGTGTGACCCTGGGCAAGTCACTTAACCCTGTTGGCCTCAGTCACCTCATCTGTAAAGTGAGCCGGAGAAGGAAATAGCAAACCACTCCAGTATCTCTGCCAAGAAAACCCCAAATGGGGTGAGGAGGAATCAAACATGACTAAAAACAACTGAACAAGTTTGCCACCTGAATTGTCCAGTGAATCCAATAGGTCCTTTTCCCTCTCTCCTCTCGTGGGTTGAGGCATGGCTGCTGTCTGGGCTAGGCCTCTAGGTGGAGCCCAACTAGTCATTTTCTTCAACCCAAACTGACATAGTATGGATGCTAAGAGCATTTTGAAGTAAGGAACCAAGACTTTGGTGGCAGAGATGACACTAGGAAAAGAATGGCTATGCCTTTTCACATAATGAGCGGGACTCATTGTAAAATAGCGTACAGACTCTCTTTTCTTTTTCTTTTTGTAGTAGACTGATAACAGGTCTTAGTTGCAAGCTATTAGTAAGTGGAGGAGGAGCAGAGGAGTACTGAATTCATCCAGCTCCCTCTACCCTGTTCTACCTTAAAAAAGAGTCCCCTCCCCCTTCCCCCAGTTTTCCAAGATGTCCTTCAGGGCAAAGTGAGCAGGTGGGAATTGGGTGCAGCCCTTTTAAGAGACCAGAGCTAGTTTGAAGTCTGGGAAGGGGCCCAGAGAGAGATAAGATAAGGCTACCTCATCTAAGGAGATTTCAGCTCTGGTCCCTCTGGCTAAGCCGTTGGGAGGTGAACAGGAACCAGGAGGCATAAGGGGACTGACTATGTGGGCTCTGTACCTCATCAGGCAGTGTGGAGAGCTGAAACAGGTTTGGGCTGTGGAAGGAGGAGAAATGGTAATTTAGGATGGGATAGACGACAGTACCAGAGAGGGGAGAAGAAGAATTGCTATCTTTAACTCATGGGAAGATGCTCTGATTCAACACTGGAGTCTTGGTTGTCCCTCAAATCTTAATGGAAATGACGCGCTCTGGGAAAACCATGCTCAATTCATTTGAATAAATCTAAATATATTTGCATTCATCATGCCTGTAGATAGTCCTTGTCTTCCTTTAGACTTCCCAAAAATCACTGCCTATTTTTAAAGAGATAGAGGGGGTGTTTGACTCTGCCCAGTACTTGCCCACCGTCCATCTGTCTCCTTCTAAAAGATTTCAAAGTGATGTCTCCTATATTTGGCACATAATAAAGCATACCTGGGGCCTAATTGCTTATGCAGACCTATGCAAATAATGTGTGCATGAGTGGCCTCCCCTTTTCTGATTTCCATTGCAGCAGGTTGTGTTCTTCACATTCCTGGCTGGGACAGGGGGATCCCAGAGGAGATTCAGCCAGGCTTTGATGCTGCAGCTAACAGAAGTAATCTGAGCTAGTCAGTGGGGAAATCTAGAAGGAAGGGATTATTATGCCAGTCCAGGAAAGAGGGTAGGGAGAGAGGTAAAGGTTAAGATGAAGAAGAAGGTAAAGTGGTCATCTACCTGGGGACTCTTCCCCTCTGCTCCCTGATCTAACCAGACTCCGTGATGCTGTGACCATGTCTGCCTCCCCCTTCCTTAAATAAAAATATCCCTTCCCCAGATTTCTTCTCTTTCATTGGCCCTCTGGGCAAATATTTCATAATGTGGGCTCACCCAATTGGGCACAGCGCCAAGGCCAGCTGCCTCAGGTTGCGTCTCTTCTCCAATCCTGTGGGGAGACCTGGGTGGGACAAGAAGACTCTCCCTCACCACATGGGAGGTAATAGAATTACTCAGGTAGATGGCATCAAGGAGGGAGCTGCTCTGGAGGACCTGAGAGCAAAGGGCTAACCAGTGTCAGAAACCGAGCCACCCCAGCCGCGTTGAAGGGGTTAAAGCATTAAGGCCCTGTCAGCCAGCATGTGTGGCTGTTAATGATTGCTACCCCCCAGGGACCTGGTGAGTATTAAAAGGAAAGCCTTTTCTCTATTCCTGGAGTGGAAGAAGTCAGGGCTAGAGGATGCAGAGAGGGGACTCCTGAGAGCCGGTAAGTGAGTGTCTCTCTGTCTACTGTTTTTTGCCTGTGTGTGCTATTCAGGAGGACAGGGAGAAGATGTGAGATGTGACAATGCAGATATATTTAACGAGCTTTTTCTTTTATTGTAACAGGATACTGCTTTTTAAAAATAATTTTAACGTAAAGTTAGGAGATGTCCTTGCCCACATGTATTTTAGGCAGAGGGGTGGATATGAGGGGTAGATGAAGCCCCAGGCTTCTGTCCTGAAACAGAGACAATGGTCTGAGTGGCTGTACTACATACAAAGCTGGAGCTGCCTTCCTTCCCCCTTCTCAGCCATTGTCTGTAGAGAAGGAGAAGGGAGCTTGGGATAAGGGTAGATAGAGGGGCACCTTGCTGGGTAACAGGGGCATTGCCCCCCAGGTGTGAGGAGCTCAGCAGGAATTAAGCCTCTGAGGTGGAGCAAGGTTTTGAGTTTAGGGAAGTTAGAAAAGCCATTGTTTCCTCTTGCTCCCCTTTTTCTTTGTGGGACAGGTACGAATTAGTAGGGTAGGCCCAGCCAGCAGAAAGAGAGCCCAGTAACTTACCACAAGCTGGGGAGAAAAAGAGAGATCCTATGCTCCAGCATGTGTACCTTCCTAGCTCCAGGATCCTCCTTCTAGGACATAGATATGGGCCTGAGCTGCCCCAGGGAGGATGGGAGCCGCTTTATTCTTCTTTGTTGGGAGTTTTATGAGCCCGTTCACTGAGCAGAAGGTCGTGTGTGTGATACGATATTGAGCAGTGTGGAGAGCAGAACAGTTGGCTTGTTCCTCTCTTGGCTTGAATCCCGTTTGCCCCTCTGCCCCTCCTTTGGGAAGGAAGTAGGATGAGTGAAGGGATAATGTGTAGAGATGGGCCTTTCTCTGAACTTTGGGGCAGGAAGGGAAGGAGGGATCACCCACCCTATCTCCTCCCTGATTGTCCTGTCTCTTTGCCGAAGCACCCTTCTCTCCCACTTCCTCTAGGTCAGTGTGGCAGGGATGAGCTTAGGTGCGAGCTTGTTCCATGGGGAGGATGGCCCTGAGGTGGGAACAGGCTCACAAACATTTTGGGGACCCTCCAAACTGAACCCCATTGTGATCAGTTAGCACCTCCCTCAGACCCTGCCAAGAGAACTGGGTTTCCTTCCCCACATTGGCATGACAGTGGCAGCCAGGAAGCAGAGACTCTGAGATGGGCAGCAGCTGCAGCAGCTGGAAGCTGACTCACCTGTCAGCTGTCGCTGGTCAGGGCATATAGTCTGTTTGCCCCTGGAAACTGCATAGCAGGATCTCTAGGAACAGCCCCCGACTCTGCCCCTCCTTGGCCAGCCACACTGGGAGCACTACAACCCCTGTGCTCCTGGTGGGTCTCCTGGGGCTGGGACAGGGTCCACCCCACTGCAGTCTTTCTGTCCCTGAGTGCCTGGGGATATATTGCTTTTGTTCCACAAACGTTGTCTTCCTGCCTGAGCTCCCACTTGGGAGATTTCTTTTCCTCTTGTTCTTCTTTCTTCTTCTCATTGGCCAGAGTCACCCATGGGCATTCTGGACAGCCTAGTGCCCTCTTGGGTCACGTGCTGTTTGTTTAGGGACAGGCTGTTTTCTCATGATCGACACAGGGGAGGAGGGGCTGGTGAAGAAGGGAGCAATGACCCCTGTAGTCCCTGGGGGCAGCATTGATACATCTTGCACTGTCTTCACGGGCAGTCTCCCATGCCTGGAATGCACACTCTACTCAGCTCCACCTCCTGAAATCCTTCAAGGCTCAGTTTAGCCATTACTACTAATAATGACATTTATATGGAACTTACTATGAGCCAGGCACTGTACTAAACACTTTACAGTGATTATCTCCTTTGATCCTCAAAACAACCCTGGGAGGGAGGTGCTGGTAGAATCCGCATTTTACAGTAGAAGAAACAAGCAAATAGAGGTTAAGTGGATCGTCCAGAGTCATGCAGCTAGTAAGTATCTGCAGCTGGATTTGAATTCTGGTCTTCCTGACTCCAAGGCCAGTGCTCCATCCACTGCACCACCTGCCAGAAGCCTTAGCTGATCCCCTCTTGTTAGTGTTCCTTCCTCTTCAAATGATCTGGTGTTTTCCATGTACATGCTGTAGATGCCAGTGGAAGGTAGGCTCCTTGAGAGGAGGGACTGTTGGTCATTCTGGTCTTGGTAGCCCTAGCACCTAACAAGTGCCTTGTCTTTGTTGTTGTTGTTCAGTTGCGTCTGACTCTTTGTGACCCCGTGGACCATGTCACACCAGTACTGTCTGTGGGGTTTTCTTGGCAGAGATACTGGAGTGGTTTGCCGTTTCCTTTTCCAGCTCGTTTTACAGATGGGAAAACTGAGGCATACAAGGTTAAGTGACTTGCCCAGGGTCACACAGCTAGGAAGTGTCTGAGGCTGGATTTGAATGCAGGAAGATGAGCCTTCCTGACTCCAGGCCTAGTGATCTTATCTACTGAGCCACCTAGCTGCCCCCCAGATTGACCTGGAATTCAGTAGTAGCTCAATGAGGAGATGAGGGGAGTGTCTATGTCTCTGTGTTTCTGAACTGCTTCCATTCACATCTTTGCCTCTTCTACGGAGCATCCCGAGTTTGCATTGAATTTGCCTTTCTATCGCCTTCATCCTGGCCTGCCCTGGACCTTCTTTCTTTTGGAATATTGATACTGACCACCAGATGGTGGAATAAATGATAGTAAAGATGAATCTCAGACTGTGGATTATGCAAAATAATTTCAGTTAGACCTTCGAGGCTAAAGATTTCCATTCTTGCGTTGTTTTTTATGGGGCTGATAATAAAAGGCAGGCTGAAGTCCGGAATGGTGAGGAGGAAAGAAGCCTTGAATTTGCCATCAAAGGCTCTGAATTGGAATCCTTTCTCTATCATTTACTATGTGAGTGACTCTAGCCAAGTCACCTTTCTTTTTTGGACCTATTTCCTCTTCTGCAAAATGAGGGGCTTGGACCAGCTCTCCCAGGGCCCTCCCAGCTCTAAACTCCATCATCCCTGATCAGTCACAGCTGACCAGGGAGCTCTCCTAGAAGCACATAGGGAGACTTGGTGGTAATCCTACCATAGCTCCCTTTCCAAAATCTCCCTTTTTCTTCTTGGATCTCATTTTCTATCCATGGTGGTTTAAGTGGGACTGGAAGGAGTGTGTTCTCATGTTCCAGATGGAAGAATTAATAGCTAAAGCCCAAAGTCCCAGGGCAAACTGGGGCTCTTCAGCCTATATCCCACCTAGTCAGGGTGTTTCTGGCCCTATCCTTGCTCTGTCCCCAAAGGTGCCTTCTAGCCGGTAAAATGAGGAGTTTCCTGCCATTCTCAGTCTTTGGCAGGCAAGCCCCCCTTGCCAACATGAAAAAATCCAGCAACTTCTCCCTTGTCAAGAGAGATTTAAAATTTCCCACTGTCCCATCTGTGACCAACTTGTCTCCCCTGTTCCCAGCCCATAAAGCAGGCCTGAGCAGATCCCTTTTCCAGTTGGGATGGGAAAATGCCGAAGTATCACAGATGTAGAGCTGGAAGGAAACAAAGGTCAGCTAGTCCAAACTGCTCATTTTATAGACAAGGAAACTGAGACCCAGAGATGGAGCCAAAATGACTTGCCCAAGGTCATACTGGCAGTAGGTGAAAGAATCAAATTTTTGTCCTGGGATAGAAATGGGGGTGGCCACAGGTATGCCGGCCTCCCTATCTTTTCCCTTCCCTCAGACCTTTTGCAGAGGCCTGGGAAGGTGGGATCTCTAGAATGAGAGCTTTGTCTGATACCTTCCTTTCGCCCTCCTCCAAGCCCCCCCTGGCGGGCTGCTTCTGAGAAGCCTCCTCTTCCCCAGACAAAGCCTCCCCTTTGTAGTGTCTTATCAGGGTCGTGGCTGCCTGGCTGGGCGGGGGAGCAAGAGAGGAGGGGCTCTGAGGCCATGGAAACTGTCTGTCCAATCTCTCAGTGAGATGCCTGGGAAGCCAAGAGAGCTCCTAGCCCTCCCTTGTGCACATGCACATGCACCATATATGGCGAGAACCTCTCCACCCCTTCTATCTATAACAAGCCATCAATCCGCAAATATGTATTAAGCATCTACCAAGGAAAAGATTATGGGTTGTGGGCTATGAATGTTACAAAACCCAGTTGCTGTCCAGATGACACATTCATGTCCTCTCCAATACAGCAGACACATAGCAGACACAGGCGGAGACTCAAAACTCATATGCTTTGTCCCATCTTACTGCCCTGGGATTATCCTCACAATACAGGCATGGGGTCACTGGGAACATTCTGGGACTCCAGGTATTCCTGCAGGAGGGGATTGGCAGCTCTCATTAGTTTTTCTAAATGTTCTATGCAGAGAGGGACTTAAAAGATCCTGAATCGTTAACTCCTTTCCTTCAAGGGGATAGGGAATTCACGTTAGACAAACATCAGGGGACTGAAGGAAGCAGAGAGAGCTTGAAAACGGTACTGATTGCCCTGTCTGCCAGATAAATTCTTTTTGACTGTCTCTGATTCTCATGGTGAAATGGGCATTGCTTGCCTTTTCTTCTAGAACAGGGGCTCAAAATCATAGGATCACAGATTCAGAATGGGAAGGGACCTAACAGGTAATCATAGTCCAACACCCTCATTTCACAGTTGGGGAAACTGAGGCCCAAAGATGCCTTGTACAAGGTCTCATAGGTAGTAAGTGGCAGAAACTGGATTTGAACCCAGGAACTCATTTCAAATCTAGCATTCTTTCCCGTATACTAGGAATGCGCATCTCTATCATGTTACTTCCGCCTCCCTCCACTTTCTTCCCTTTTGCTCTAGGCTTCTTGAGAACATACCCTCTCCCTTTTCCATATGGCTGCTTGAACAGATGGGTAAGGGCATTCTGTCCTCTGCTTGGGCAAGGTGCCATTTATTTAACACTATTGTTGGTCCTGTTATTCATGTGCGAAGCAAAAAAAAAAAATGTGTTAAGTACCTTCTCTGTGCAGATTACTGCCCTAGGTTCTGGGTGAGATACAGTTTAGCTCTGGTCAAGGGGATTCTGGTATACCATGGGAATTAAGACCCCAACACAGATATTATGCTCACTCATTATGCCATATCACATATCATAGTTAAGAGTTGCAAAAGAAAATGTTATTTGAAATCTATTCATACAGGGAAATTGAGGTAGAGAACAGCTTGTACCTAGTAAGGAGGAGAATTGGGAACCAGGAGTTTTGCTGGTTTCTTGGAGTAGAGATGGAAGAAAGGTTAGCCAACTCTGGCTTTTGTTATGTTCTGAACACTTATTCTGCAGAATTCCTTTTCCCTGGCTGGGTGGGGTTGCTTCTAGGACACAAGGATCAAATCTGTCGAAGAAAGGGGTGGAAAGAGTTTCTTTGAATGACCTTTCCCAGAGTCTGGAAGTGGACAGCTGGGTTGCTTCATTCGCTGGAGAGCAAGGACTTGGGCTCCAAATCAGAATTGGGTCCTCAAGGTGGGTCATGCTGCCATTGCCCCTTTCTAGCTGGGGGATCCTGTCCATGTCCAGGCCCATCAGGAGAGGGAAACCGAGGTGATAGAGGATGGTAAGAAGCTGGAACTAACTCTATAGCAGGAGATGGTTCAGGAAGATGTCAGCAGGAAAGGCTAAAGCCGGAGGCTGAGATGGTTTTCTCACTTGTCCTCATCATAGTAAGGAACTTGTGGTTTGTCCTTCATTCTCAAAGAGGTCCATGACACCAGGGAGATGATGACATGACTTGCAATTGAATTGGATTTGAGTGAGGCAGGGCTGTTCAAAGTCACCAGCCTCACTTTCTCCTCTGGAGCCATCTGGGTCCAGTGGCCAGATATAGATCAGGATGACTGGAGATGGCCCAGGATGCAATGGGAGACTTTGGCCTTTTTAAGCTAAGGTGCTTTGGAATTCTCACTTTGAGTGAGGCAACACCCATTCAGTGAATAGGCCTCTTTAAGAAGTGAATCAATATAATAATAATAAAAATAAAAATAAAATCAAAGCGGGAGGGGAAGGCCCTTAGCATTGCTGGCCAAAAGAGAAACAATTGCTATTTCCATTCAATCTGAGCCTAGAGGAACAGAGTAAGAGAAGTAAGGGTAAAGGAGCTGGTTGAGGTGTTTCCCTTGGGCCAGGGTGAAGGTCAAGCATGTTAACTCTGCCTGTCCTGCTGCTTCCTCTGAGGTCATAGAAATCTGGATCTGAGCTGCAAAGAGCCTCAAGAGATCCTGTATCTAGTCTAGGTCCTTGCATTGAGGCAGGTGAAATTTAATTATCTCTCTTCTAATAGATAGGACAAGCCCATTAGGATCAAGATGGGTCAATTCATGATGTGGTGAGAGAGGCCTGTCTCAGATCTGCTTGGTTCGCCATGATTACAGATTTATAGATTTTGAACTAGAAAGGGCCTTATAATGATGGCCTCCAAGTTCTATTCCTGGGGACCTGAGATTATGGGGAACCAAGCAGATGTGAGTCACATTTCGAGGACTGAGAAAATGCAGAGATAAATGGGGAGGGAAGTTAGATGATGTTGAGAAAGCATGGCTAATCCAGGCCTCCACTCTCCTTGAAGCCCCCTGGACAGTGGCTTTTTTTTTTACCCCCTTTGCCCTCTGAAACACCAGCCCTATTCCTTGTCTGTGAAGGGAGTAGAAGAGAGAGGAGGTTGAATAGATAATATAGCAAATCATTTGAATCTTGCCTTTCTTTGTCCTGAGCCATTTCATGGTCAACAAGGGCTTTTTCTACTATAAAAAGAACAGGGAAGTGAATGAGCTCAGAGTGGGACTGTCCCTTAACAACAGGACATGGGGCTAGGAGTCAGTGGGGAAAGCCATACTTTTATTCTCTGCCCCTCTCCCCACCATTGAGGAATGGTAAGGGGGTAGCGGTGGCCTGACACCTTTGGAAACTCAGCCACATGGCTTGGTCTTGGGGATGTATGTCCAGCTTCCTTAGTAGAAATTGTCCCACACTAACTGTGCTAGAAATAACTCTTGGCTTAGGAGGTGGAGATAGAGCAGGGTGGAGTGAGGGAGGAAAGGAAAGGAAGCAGAGAGGAGAGGATGGAGCCAAGAACAAGAATGGGTGGAAGCCACACAAATGGCCTTGGGCAGGATGTGGGCTCGAGCCTCTTCTTCGAGCCCCCTTAGTTTTGACTTTTAGGTAGCACATAGGGAAGAGAAGACCATCCTAACCCAAGGGACTCCTTCCTGTTCCCTCTCTCAAGGATCCAGGCACCCAGAGTGTTTGGGACAAGACATGCAGTGATTGCCCCCATAACAACTCCTGGGGTGTGGCAATAGCAGCTGGAAGAACAGAAAGATATTTGGAGAGTAGGAGGTTGGCTAGGGAAGTGGGTTTTTTACTTGGAGTGACCGGAGGAGCTTCAGGAGTCAGTCTGCTCAGGATGTTGGATGGAGAAATGTAAACGGAATTGGTTTTTAATTGGAAGGGAATGTAGGGGCAGATAAGACTGCTGAAACATGGAACATAATGATGTGAGCAAACAGGAGGAGAGGAGTAAGGATATGTATCTCCTCCTTCTTCCTTTAACTGCTCTACTCCCTCACCAACAGCAGTCCTTGGTTGGGGAATGGTTAGGGTCCATGGTTGAAATTTGCTAGTGACTGAAATAAGAGGAAGTGCACATAAGACATGTTGCCTTTGTTCCCACCCACTTCTGACTCCTGTCCAGCTATAATGAACTATGACCTCAGCAGCCAAAGCTATCCTTAGATCCAAGGGCCAGAAGGGAGTTAATTCTTCATCAGCAAATTTCTCAGTGACTATAGAGAGGAAACAGCTGGGGATAAATCAGGCCCCCAAAGTTGGGAATGGGGATGGAGGGGAAGTTTTTCCTCCCTAATTCAGCTAAGAATTTTTTTGTACCTGTCCCCATGGGATCATTCACCATCTATTCATGAGATCCAGACCAATCAAAGCACAAAACTAACTGTTGGTAGGTGCTTGGGTCACACCCCCCACCCCCCACTGCCTCTCTACCTATATGGTTATATATAAATGATCATAGGATCATAGAATTAGATCTAGAAGGGACCTGGGAGATCAAGTCCATTGATAATAGTGCAGTTAAATGGGATGAATGTCTGGTTCCGGATAGTTGTCTTTAAATGGTTCAATGCCAGTTTGGAAGGTGGTCTCTAGTAGAGTGCCTTAGGAAGCTTTACTTGGTGCTTTGAAAACCATTTTATCAATGACTTGGATAAAAGTGGAGATATCATACTTATTAAAATTACGGATAACACAAAGAAGGCAGAGGTATTTAACACCCTCGATGACAAAATAGACTTCAAAAAGATCTTGATTAGTTAGAACATTGTGCCTAACATGAAACAATATGAAATATAAAATGTATAAACACAAAGTGAGTAGCAGCATGGCATGGGGGATAGACATCCAGCCTTGGAGACCAGAAAATTTGGCCTCAGGACTTGCCTGTGAGTCACACTGGCATTGTAGCCCTGATCACTTAACTTCAGTGCCCCTAGGCAACTCCCTGACTCTAAGTTCCAGATAAGTTTTTGGGCCTGTGTAATGGGTGCATGGACTAGTGTGTCTTTACCCATACTGTAGTCCTTCACATCTCTCATGGGGAATGTGGATACCTTCTAACTCTCTAAGTTGGTTCAGTCACTCCAAACTGCTCTCACACTGGCAAGTCTGGGTTCCTGCAGAAGGATCATCACTATGTATGTATAACTATGTAGTTATACCTAAAGTCTCTCAGAGTCCGAGGGATCACCCTGTTGTGAGTTAATATACTTCTGCTTACTCTAGTTTTGAGTACCCATTGATTCATTTGTTTATACGACCAAGCAATGACAATAATAAACTTTTAGATCTTAAAAATAACTATTTAACAAGGCAAGAGCAATAAGGTGTGATACTATCACAGGTACACATATATTACAGCAAATATATGAATAGTAAAATATAACACAATCTATGGAACCCTGGGTCATACTCTTCTAACAATGTACTTGATATCTGTGGGAGGAAATGGGCACACAGTTACAGAGTGACAAAAACCTGTGTGTTCAGAGTAACACATGACTCTGAAACTATGATCTTTGTTGTCCACTTTCAAGACCACAAAATTACCTTAGTAAGGTAGATATCTGTGTCGAATAAATCCTTCTGCTGATCCATACTGTAGCTGCTCAACATGTCACCAGGAATAAAGTCTCAGGCAAATTAGTTAGAACTGAGTGACTTCTCTGGTTCTCTGCTTCCAAGCTTTTCCTCTATCCAGTGAGACTTAGCAACATCAACTGTAGTATCTATCACTTTTAGTTTCAAACTTAGTTGATGCAGTTCTGAAATCTCCCTTTTCACTTCTATTCCCTTATCTTCCTGGGTTTAGATCAGGTGAGGGAACCTGTGGTTTCGAGGCTACATATGGCCCTCTAGATCCTCAAGTGTGGCCCTTTGACCAACAGTTTGGATTCAGTCAAAGGGCCACACTTGAGGACCTGCAGGGTCACATGTGGCCTCCAAGCCACAGGTTCCTCACCCCTGGTTTAGGTTCTAGATCCTCTCTGCAAACAACCCCACCTTAGTTTGTGATTAGTAATCATATCCTCATATTTTGTTTATAATCAGATATATTATATTTGTTCCATAATCATACAACAGTTCTGGTGTCTGTATCTCTCTAGTTTCCTGCTTGTTGAAATCAAGAGTCCCTAACAATTGTCTCAGAACTCAAGTCAGAAAATAACTATATTTCACATTAACTATAACTTAGAACTCTGAGCAGACTTAATAAAGCAACAAACCTTAAAGGAACAGTACATTGCAGCTGTATTATTGGAAGCAAAGTCCCTTACTGGGAGTTCACCATAACCATGAAATCACAGCTATGGACCCAGGATGTAAAGGCTTGCACTTAAGTTAAAAAAAAAACTGCCTTAATTTCCCAAGTGCAAAATGGTAGAAGCATGGCTAAGTAGCAGTTTGAAAAAGATTTAGGGGTTTCAGTGGACAGAAATCTTAATATAAGCGAACAACATGTTAGAGTCGCCAAGAAAGCAAATGGGATCTTTGGCCACAGACAAGAAACTGCCTTCTTCTCCTCTTTCTCCTTCTCCTTCTCTTCTTCTCCTTCTCCTCCTCCTTCTCTTTTCCTCCTCTTTTTTCTCCTCCTTCTCTTTTTTCTCCTCCTTCTCCACCCTCTTCCTCTCCCTCTCCTCCTCCTTCTCTTCTCCTCTTTCTCCTCCTCCTTCTCTTTTCCTCGTCTTTTTTCTCCTCCTTCTCCTCTTTTTTCTCCTCCTTCTCCACCCTCTCCCTCTCCTCCTCCCCCTCCCCCTCTCCTCCTCCTCCCCCCCCCCCCGCCCCCTCTCCTCCTCCACCAGTGTAGATTTTCAAGTATTTTCAATTCATAGGCTTGAGAATTGTATGGGAATATAGTCAGAGGTGTGATTTGTCTAGAGCTATATAGCCAGTGTGTCAGAGATGGGACTTGAATGTGGGTCTTTCTGACTTTTAGACTAGTTCTTTCTCCATCATGCCATTTGTTGTTGTTAGGTTACATTAGTCATGTCTGACTCTTTGTGACCGCATGGGGGTTTTCTTGGTAAAGATACTTGAGTGGTTTGCCATTTCCTCCTCCAACTCATTTTACAGATGAGAAAACTGAGGCAAACAGAGTTAAATGATTTACTTAGGGTCACACAGCTAGGAAGTGTCTGAGGCCAGATTTGAACTCAGCAAGATGCATCTTCCTGGTTCCAAGGCCAGTGCTCTACCCACTGCACCATCTAGCTGTTTCCTAGTATGCCACCACACCATACTACCTCTCAAAGGAGCTTCCAAGAAAAAGGAGTGATAGTTCCATTGTTCTCTGCCTTGGTCAGACTTCAGTGGGAATATCATGTTCAATTCTGGGCATCACATTTTGGGAATGGCATGGATAAGTTGGAGAGCATTTCCAGGAGGGCAGCCAGGATGGTGAATAGCTTCTTGTTCTTGTCATATGAAGATTAGTTGAAGAAATTGGGGCTACTTAACTCAGAGAATAGAAGACTTGCAGGGAAGCTGGAGGTAGGGAATATTAGCTGTCTCCAAGTATTGAAAGGGCTCTTCTTTGGAAGAGAGGTTAACTGCTCTGCTTGGCTCTAGAGGGCAGAACTATGAGCCATTGGAAACACTTGCAAAGAGAGATTGAGGCTTTATTTGAGGAATAAATGAGCAACAATTGGAGCCATATCAGAATGGCCTCAGCTGGTAGAGAGTGAGCTCTTCATCACTTGAAGATTTCCAGCAGAGGCTACATGACCAACTGTTGGGTTTTATTGGAGAAAGGATTCTTTTCCAAGTGTCAATTAAACTAGATGACCATTGAGGTCCCTTTTCTCTCTGAAATTCTGCCATTCTGTGACACTTTTGACCTTGTGTCTGGTACCAGAAATCCTGGGTAGCAACGAGTTCCTGCAAAGACTGGGGCCCATCATAGATACGTGTTTCTTATCTCAATAGATATTATTTCAGTAATGAGGACTGTCACTGACTTAGGGGTTTCCAGTATCCGTGACCTTAAACTGGAGAGGCTGAAACCAGAGAAGGAGACATTTGTCTGAACTTGGGAAGTTAAAAGAAAAGGGAGAGACCTGTTCTGAGTTAGCTATTTTAAAGACTCAGGAGATTGTTCTTGTCCAAATTCTCTCCTCCCCGAGCTGCTGTCAGTCAATGAACAGGCCTTATGTGGCAGGCCTTGTACTAGGGCCTGGTTTCTCCAAACCAAAATACAACAGGATCTGCCCATTCTATCAGGGGAAATAAGATGTGCACATGGAGAAATATAGGAAGGGAGGAAGGAAGAAAAGGAGGAAGAGATGGAGGAAGGAAGGAAAGGAGAGAAGAAGGGATAGAAGGAGAGAAAGGAGGAGAGAAAGGAGGGAGAAAGGAAGAAGGGGAAAAAGGAGGAAGAGAGGGAGAAAGAAGGAAAGGAAAGAAGGAGAGGAGGGAGAAAGAGAGGAGGGAAAGGAGGAACGGAAGAAGGAAGAAAGAAAAAGGAGGAAGGGAAGAAGGAAGAAAAGGAGGAAGAGGGAGGAAGGAAAGGAGGGAGAAAAGGAGAGAGAGAAAGGAAAGAAGGAAAAAGGAAAAAAGAGGGAGGAAGGAAAGAAAAGAAGTAAGGAAAGGATGAAGGAAGGAAGGGAGGGAGGAAGAAAAGGAAGGAAGAAAAGGAGGAAGGAAGGAAGGAAAGGAGGAAGAGAGGGAGGAACAAAAAGGAGGAAAGGAGGGAGGAAGGAAAGGAGGAAGGGAGGAAGAAAGGAAGGAAGGGAGGGTGGGAGAAAAGAAGTAAACATTTATTTCGTGCCTACTCTGTTCCAGGTATAGTGCTAAGTGCTTTACAAAATGTATCTCATTTCATCCTTACAACAACCCTGGGTGGCAGGTACTATTTTACAGTTAAGGAAACTGTGGCAGGCAGAGGTTTAGTGACTTGCCCATGGTCACATAGATATTAAGGGTCTGAGGTTGGATTTGAACTGAGGTCTTCCTAACTTTAGGTCTCCCCCCACCCACCCCCACCTCCTAGCTGCCTGTTTATACAAAATAACTACACTGGTTACACTAACAGGTGGGGGGGAAGGGGCATCCACAAAGGCCTCCTGTAGGAGGTGGTGTTGCAGTTTAACATCGATTTTAAGAGGCAGAGGTGAGTCAAGAATCCAGCCTGGGCATCAGCTAGCCCGTGACAAAGTCAAGGCAATGGTAGAGAGAATGCTGCTGTGTGGGAGGAACAGCAAGGGGGTTGATGTGGCTGCATTGTAGAGCATGTGAAGGGGAACGCTGTGGCATACCTCTAGGGAAAGGTAGATCGGAGCCAAGTCCTGAGGGGCTTTAAATGCCAACCAGAGGAGTCTGTATTTGACCTGGGAGATAATAGGGAGTCGCAGGTGGGCTGACACAGCCAGATGTGTGACCTGGGAGATAATAGGGAGTCGCAGGTGGGCTGACACAGCCAGATGTGTGACCTGGGAGATAATAGGGAGTCACAGGTGGGTTGACACAGCCAGATGTGTGCTTTAGGAATATTGCTTTGGCAGACGGTGGAGGATGAATTCAATCTGTACTGAGTTCTGGGTACCATATATTAAGAAGAATGTCGATAAACTGGATATCATCCAGAGGCAGGGTGACTGGGTTGGCGGCTATGCCATATGATGATGAGTGGAAGAAACTGAGGCTGTTTAGCCTGGAGGAGAGAACTATTAGGCGGAAGGAGTGGGAAGGACACGATTGACGATTGCTGTGTTCATTTCTTTGTGAGAGTCAGATTTATTCTGATTGACCCAAGAGGGCAGAACCAGGCAGATGTTTCGGAGAGGTTGGTTTTAGTTTAAGGAAAAACTTGCTAAGAATTATAGGTATCCATAAGTGGAGTGGGCTGCCATCTAGAGCCAACCTTACAAGCTGGAAGACAGGCTAAAGGGAATGATAAATCTTCTCCACTTCTTGTCAGAGCTCCTGAAATGAGAGAGTTATTTTCTTAGGGCTTAACTGAGACTTTTCCTTCTTCAAAAGCCTCCATGTGAAAATGTAAGCATTAAGAAGAATTATTGCATCCACCTTGAAAAAATGGATTATCTCACTGTACTCTACTTTGGCCAGACCACATCTGTGTCGAGTTAGAAGGGGAGTGCCATATTTTAAGAAGGGTGTTGAAAAACTGGATCTCATTCGGAAATGGTCAATGAGCACTATTAGAGTTCATGCCATATGAGGAGAACCACCATCTTCAGTATTGGTAGAAGTGGAATTAGGTTTGTTCTACTCCACCCTACAAGGCAGAACTAAGGATTATGGGTGGATATTGATGGGAGGAAGATTTTGTTTTGATGTAAACAAAAACTTCCTAACAATTAAGTGTGCTCAAAAGTGGGATGGGTTGCCTTGGGAAGGAATGGCTTCCTCAATACTGGAAATCTCTGATTGTAGTAGTAGTAGTAGTAATAGTAGTAATAGTAATAGCTAACATCTCTCTCTCTCTCAATCTATCTATATGGGGGGAGAGAGAGAGAGAGAGAGAGAGAGAGAGAGAGAGAGAGAGAGAGAGAGAGAGAGGGAGAGAGAGAGAATGAGAATGAACAAGAACTTACTGTGTGCCAGGCACTTTGATGAATGCTTTACAATTATTTTCCCATTTGTTCCTCACAACAACCCTGGAAGATAGGTGCTATTATTATCCCCACTTTACAGATGAAGAAACTGAGGCAGAGATGTGCCCAGGGTTACACAGCCAAATAAATGTGTCTAAGGCCAGATTTGAATTCGTATCTTCCTGACTGTCCACTCCCAGCACTCTATCCACTGTGCAACTTAGCTGCCCCAAATAATAGAGTGATGACTGCTTGTTGGTGGTGGAGATTCCTGTTCAGATACCTTCTGGGCTAGGTGGCCTTTCCTGTCCATTCTGGTTAGGAGAAAGTCTATGAAAATGTACCTATCCCTGGGAGGGATGATGCTTTCTACTTAGATTAGTGAGTGGTCAGTGGCCGGGCTCTTTTGGACAAGAGGAAATGGGACACAGCCTATGAGTTGGAGGGCTGGGCTATAAGAAGGCAGGAGAACAGGTGAGGAGGCTTCTTGACAGCCAGGTGGGGAGCCCCAAAGAGAGATTTCCACTTATTTTTACCCTTTGACCTAGAGTTCACCCTCATGCCATCTTTAGATGTTGAAGGATGCATTTATGCATGCCATGGCATGAGCATCCTTTGGGGCTCCATAGAGAGGAGAGGTGGAAAGAGAAGCAGTAGCTGAGCTGATCCTACCTCTACTTGCCTGCTTGACTATCTCCCCCAGTAGGCAGTTCCCCGATGTCTAATTCTCTGTTTCCCCAGGCAATCTTGTAATAAGAATTGACCACTTTTTCTTCTGTTATTATCTTTAGCCCTTGGAATGTCCTCCCTTGTCATCCTCACTCCCGTCTTACCCTGGCTTCCTTCAAAGCTCAGCTCCAATCCTGCCTTTTGAAAGAAGGCAGTATCTCCTAAAGCTAGCGCCTGCCCTGAGATTACCCCGAATTTGCCTTGTATTTACAGAATTCTATGGAATTTACCTCTTTGTGCATAGGTTCCCCTGTTACGATGGGGGAATGTCTGCCCTCAGTACGGTGTCTCTCCCATTTGAATGTGAGCTTCTTAAGGGCGGGGACTGTCTTTTGCCTTTCTTTGTACCTTCAGTGCCTAGCACAGTGCCTGGCACATGGTGGTTACTTAATCAATACTTACTGGTTGTTGTATATGTGAGATATTGAGCTAAACCAGATTTCTGCCAGACTTCCCTCTTGTTGTCCTAGCAATTTTTGTCAAATAGGGAGTCCTTAACCTGGTAGTTTCTGGGTTGGGTTTATTGAACACTATGCTATGTTTGATAGCCTCTATGTATGCAAATTCTTCAAAATAATAATAATAGATAGCATTTACATAGCACCTACTATGTGCCAGGTGCTGTGCTGTTTGCTTTACAAATAGTATTTCAT